>NC_069145.1:30763245-31097767 GCF_943734635.1 Anopheles cruzii
TTCACGCCGCCAGACGGCGCGGCACCGGGCACCGGCATTTTATGTCCTGCTCGAGCTTTCATTAACCGTGCGCGAGCCGTGTGAGGAAGCCCACGAGGCGGCCCGGCAGGACCAGACTATCCGGCGCAGGCGTGGCGGATGATTTGAAGGAGATTAATTACCGCGTTTACCGTTACACGTTGCCTCGGCCCGGCTTATCGACCTCGGTGACGGTGATTGTGTGGGCGGCCGGTCGGATGGCGAAAACTGATAGCCTCCGGGTGGGGTACGAAAAACAAATAACCTCCCGACGACGCGCGCGCGCACGTATCCTTATCCGCGACGATCAGCGAAATTTAAAAGAAGAAATAAAGTATGTTGCGCCCTCTCGGACCTAACGGTGGCGCTGGGGCCATATTTTATGCTGCCGGCCAATGCCGGCCGCTATTTCCTGGGTCATCGCCTGGGCCATTCTTTCCGCGGCCGCCGCCGCCGCCTTGAGCACCCCGACAATATGTGCTCATTGATAACCTAATAAAACCGCGTGCTCCGGTTTTCTGTGTTTCTTGTTTCGCTTGTTTTTTTTTTACCGTCTCTTCCACCACCTCAGCGGAATTCGTTTTGCATGAGATCATCTGCTGCGCGATCTGCAAGGCAGAGGCGGTTGAGGAATATTGTATGCACTGCTTTATGCACCCCCCGGGCTGTTGCATCGTTCGCTAAACGCACCACTCATTCTGGTAGTCGCCGCCCTGCGTCGGGCGGTGGCCAACGGGGCCCAACCGGGAACCGGGAACCGGGCCCCGGGATCGGAACGCTCGGCATTAATGCAGCGCGCACTCCGTGCTGCGAGATGAACCCGTGCGGCGTTTATGATAAGAGCGTTTTATCGGAAGAATTATGGGTTTTTAGTAGCATCATCGCGCCCCGGCAGCAGCAGCCGCATCGCTCCGGTGTGGCAGGTGGGCCAGGAATTTCTTGGTGCGTCCTTCTCCCCCCCCCCCCCCCCCTGCTCTCGGTCACCCACGTCGGCTCATCCCGAGCCGTACCGGAATACCGGTTGCAGGTGGTGGGCGATGGTTGACGGCAGATTAGGGCACTCCCCCCGGGGGGACGGATGGGGAAGCCTGGGCTGGGATGGGTGGCGAGTAGTATGTGTGTCAGTGATAATTGTCAGCCGCAACCGGTCACCGGTTGGTGATAAGTTAACTACATTCCATCGGGTTACGTTCATTGTTCAACGGGGCATGGCGCCCGATGGTTTTGCATAAACTTTACGATTCGTTGTTTTATATTTTCCTTACACCACTTGTGCCATCTGCTTTGGGAAGGTTTCTCGGTCGGTTTTATGTTTGGATTCGTGTACCTATTTCAGGTTGTACGACGATTGTATCTGTTTGTTTTATATATGTTTGATATCGTTTCAATTTTTTGTTTGTTTTCTCTTCGATTGAAATTTTTGTGGTTTTGACTGTGTTTTTGTTTTAATTACCAGATGCAGCTAATTTCTTTGATTTTATCTTTTCCTTTTCACTATTTCATGAATTCTTCACCATTGTCATTAATGTTACTCACAACTGTGCAATTTAGCCCTTTATTTTTATTTGTTTGCTCCTTTTGTATGGCTTTCCTTCAATTACTTTGCTTATTGTTGTTGCTTTTACAACGCTTGAATAAAAAAACCTATTGTCAACTTTAGTTATTCGAAGCGATTGATTCCAACGTTGTATCAATATTCCTTCAATCGTTCTGTTATTCTTTTCTGCGAAATACCCCGTTCCGTTCGTAGTCAATGGTTTTGCTGAGTTATTGGGCCAATTAGGTGTGTAATTTGAAATCCATAATGATGTATGATAATTTCATTGGCTACGGAATCGCTGCCCACATTCCGTATGCGTTTGTCCAAGAGTGCACTCCGCAGTCCGGCAGCGGTCGGTAGTTGTTGCGGTCACAGAATCGAACAGAATTCCAGGACACGACGCCGAGTAATCATGATAAAGTGTTTAAAATGAAGCTGTACCATATGCCGAGGGTGCGGGCGCCCGCGATACGCGGCTGCTGTGAAGCGGTTGGCGCGCGGCTGAAATATTTCATCTCTTCGCAAATAAAGGCGGATGATTGAAATAAATAATGTTCAATCATAAGGAGTTTTAGCCTATCGAGCACGTTAGAGGAACCGAACGGAAAAAGCCGGAGCACGACGGAGCACAATGTGCAAATTGCAACGATCGAGGCCGAGCCGCCGATAAATTGCTTCCAGTTATTGGTTATTAGGAAAATGAGAACGTTAAGTAAACTGGCCCCGTGGCCAGTTCGCAGCACCATCTCCGTCCGCCAAGAATGTTTTTTTCTCCTTCAGCACTCCGGAATGTTAAGCGATCGGCCCGCGAGTGGTCGTGGCCAGCGGGCTATTACTATTATTAGTATTTTTTTTCTCGTTCTTTAATTTAAATAACCCGCCATTCGCTTGTTCGACGCCGAAATCACCGGCACCGAATCATCGTACGGATCGCTGTAATTTATCGGCATCGCCATCAACGGAACCGCCCCACCCCGTCGGTGGGCTGCTTCCTCGAACTCGGCGTCGGCGATGGCGATGCAAAACGGGTTCCAGCTGGTCAATTCCGAATCGACTGAATCGACCACCGAAAGATACGCCGCCCGCAGATAATAATGTTATTACTGCAAGGATGTGGCGCGAGCCAAGATCAGTCTTCCAGACCCGCGAATAACGGTCTCTCGGAAAGGATCGATTCCGTTCCGGCACATACAAACGGGGCCCATCCCGCCCACCACGACGCCGAGCCTAGGGCATCGTATTACGGGCAAGGGATCTCGCCCCGGGTTGCGGACCTGCTCCGCTCGGTGTGGTTCTGCCGCCGTCACCACCTTCACGGTGCGCAATCAGAGCAATTTAATTTATCGTTATTTATATCAGCAGATTTATAAATTACTCTTGTTATTAATATTATTAGTAACGAATCAACGCCACACTCGACGACTGAGCGCTAGAGAGCGGGTTTCCCTGCGAGCAAACAGATGGGCCCACCATCGGCTGCGTTCTCGGTTGTCTCGTGCAGTGTTTGCCCAGAAAGCCTTCCGCAGCGACCAGCGATCGGTTGGAAATAAATTGAAATTAACACTTCTGCCATCAGTTGGATCGTTGGTGATCGCCGCCACAGCAGCACCGACGGAGGACGCAGGTCCGGTGACGGAGGGCACACGCAGGTCCTTACTGGCGACACATTGCGCTAACACCGGCCCGCGGCTGCTCCACTTCGCGCTCCGCATTGTGTGATTCGATCCGGCCAGCACCTCCTCCGGTCCGGTCCGCGTGTCTCGAACTTCACCGATGGCTGGAGATGGCGGTGTCTTCATCAGGGGGCGCGCCCGGTCCGCGAAGGTGCTTTGTCACTCCCTTGCGAACACGTGCGCGTTTTTGATAAGATAAGTTGGCGCTTTCAGCGCCCGACAGCGGCGCCAAGGAGAGAGCTTAGTTTGTATTACAATCTTGATTACCATCGCCCAAGATTGGCGAGAGGTGTCCGGTCCTGTCGATCGACCGTTCTGTTTCAAGTCGCACCTAACATGACAGCTACTTACTAGCTCTCACTGTCAGCTCCGAGGCGCAGATCGATCGGCGCAGCAGCGACCGGAGACCGAACGCCATTAACGCAGCCCCAAACACCTTCATCGTGTCGCGAGTGATAGGTTTTCCTGTTGACTGGAGCATAAAATGGTGCCTCAGAAGCGTTGCGATTTGTTGCGTTGTCGGGTTTTTATCGTTATCGTTGCCAACGTGAAACACTATCGGGCGTGCTAAAAGTGAACACCCCGATGGTCAACCCGATCTAACGACACATCGTGTTGGTTGGTCTCGAATTTAGATACAGAGTGCAGAAGAGCAACATTGGAGCATTTTTCTCATGCCTTGTTTCGTGCCCAAGAATGGTGCCCAAGAATGGTGGGGTTTCTTGGCAAGACCTTCGACAACTCACAAAAGTGAGACCACTTTTACGACTGGTCTTATTTCATTAAAGAAATATAAACTTACTTTGGATCAACTCATGGGAATTCCCGTTGATTTTTTATCCAATTGTTTGTGTTTTATTCGCTACTTAAAATTTCTTATCTCGCTTTAACGGCTATTGCAACTTTTGACATTAGCATCTTTATTTGTATCCAATCATTCGACTTCTCTGCAAAACAGATTATTTCTGCAGAAAAATGTTTATCGTTTTTTGGAAGGAAAACTTAATTAATGTTTCTGCTAGTTGTCTTAGTGATTAAACTTCAACTAAGTTAAAAAATACATGATTACTAAGTAAATATTCGGAAAAGCACAGCATAACTAAAATAGAAAAGTGTGAGACTGACAATTCAACCAAGTAAACTTTAGGCCAACAACGGAACCTTAGGGCACTTTTCTTCAAGATTGTTTAGCTGCTCTCTTGCCAAGGACACTGCCTTTGGAGCTGCTTGTCTCAAATCCAAATGAGGAAAAGGCATACATCCACGTAACACGTTCATTTGTCCGCGATTCCCGTGAAATATGGTTGTTAAATTGGACGAACAGTAAAATTGTAGTAGTAATGCATGCACATAAATCAATATCAGTCACATTATGTCCTTTCACTTCAATCGCTATTTAGCAACGAAGCAACAAAAAAACAAGTCACCGCTCAACGCTCTCAGGTGCGCCGGTGTTCGTCAATCGTGCGCTGAGCGACTCATGATATTTACGACCACGAACCGATCGCAGCCAACGATCGCCAGCCGACCCGACGACAGACGCCCGGGAGGGGAGTGATCGAAGATGTGATCTTCGATGTGACACGAAACTGCACCGAGTAACCTACATTCGTTTCGATTTAAAATTGCGCCCGCTCGCCACCGATCGATGCCCTTCTGGCAAGTGGAATGGATTTAAAAGCTATTTGCGCTCAGCCCCCTCGGCTCATTAGCAGATGCACCTCGAATGCAAATCAAAACGGAGTGCAGCGCGCTTCTGAACCCCATTCTGTCTCTCTCTCTATCTCTGCGCACAGGACCCTCTTCGAGCTGCCAATCGAAGGCAAACGTTGAAAGCCGCGCACTCTTAATGCTGCCGGCGAAAGCTGGATTTCTCGGCGGGATAACTTCTCAACACCGAAACCTGCCGGCTTGTGCTCGTGCCCGTAGTGGCGTGCTCCCGCGGCGCGTCCGTCTGTCCGTCCATGGCAAATTAGAAAAGCGAAACCCGGCGCCTGAACCCGATGGGTGCATTTCGGCTTGGTTGTGCCGGTTTCGTTAGCCCACTGCCGACGATCGCGGTTCGCCCCGGAGACAGCCAGACATTTCCTTACGATTTCGTTGGCACGCCTGGCACGGTTCAATCGCAGTCGGAAGCCTTCGAAGTTGGCCAGTGTGCGGTGCAAAGACCCCCTAAATCACTTGCACTTCGGTGGCCGGATCGCGCAAACCCTTCGGCCGGTGCCGGAGATGGGGCAAAAACCGTGCAGCTGATGGACGAGTTCTACGGGGCATCCTCCGAAGATCCGAGTGGCGCACCGCGATCTGCCAGGCGGCGATGCATTCGAATGGAAACGATAAATCACGGACAGAGGAGACTGTTGCAGGTTTTTTTGTTGTTGTTTTTCTTGTCGTTGTCGCTGCTACTTTTTGCCGTGCCACATCAGCAGCACGCAGGCCTGACTCATCCAGGTGTCTCCCGCTGGTTGGCTTTTCGTTCGTTTCGTTCCTGTTCCACGATCCCGCCGGTGTGGTACCGTGCGAACAATCGGCAGAAATTGAAAGAGGATATAAATTATACGCTTTCAATTGGAACGGTGCAATTGAACGGGTAGACTCTGAAGCCTTGGTGCCTTGGTGTCTTCGGAAGGAAGCCGCCAGAGATGAGTATGCTAGGGAAGATATTTCCTGGTCGTTGCAATCGCTTAAGTAAGGTACCGTAAGGCGCACTGTGGGAGGCTAACTGCAACGGCACTAAACAGCAGGTCAAACTTGCATTTTCCTTCCCAACGGATTGGCACAGACGCTGAAAGCATGATATCAGACGTCAGGGTCGTTTAAATCTTAATTAATATAGAGAACTTTTCATGTAATAAAAAAAAACAATTTTCAAAGTATATCCAAACAGTTTCCTATTTTCCTTTCAGTGACGTTCCTTAGCTGATTGCGAACATCCCAAAGTCGATGCCTAGAAAGGGCCACACTTTTGCCCACCAGTGGCGTCGTGTGCGGCCAACATACTTCATGCTGTGCCGCTGGGAATCGCGTCCCTGAAAGACATTCCAATGCCACGAAAAGACTTTCACTGTCTGAGCAAACCGCAAAATCCTTTTTGATGGTGCTCCCGGTGTCGGGCACAATGATACTCTTTTTTTGCGCGCCAGCGCTGACCTCGTCGCCGGTCTCGTCAAAACGAATTAATCGTCAGTTTAGGCCAGTGCGGTCCGGAAAGCGGCAGGAATAAGGTCGCGTCTAGGACGTGGCACACTTTTCCGACCGGCCGGCCACCGGTCAGCCGTGCGTAACGATCACGGACCTGATTGCGATTGCGAGGAGCGTAAATTGAGGGATGTTTTCGGTCGAATGGAGGGCGCCCATGGGTGCCGATCGTGCGTAGTGTTTGTGGGTGCATAGCAGTAGCAGTAATAGAATCGAACAATTGGGAATTAAAATAATTAGAACACTCTGGCTCGGCTCTGCACGCCCCTGCAAAACGGCACGCCGAAGACCCACCATTAATCCAACTAGGCCGGTGTGTGTGTGTGGAGGACCTCCAGCGAATGGTGTTGGATCTGCGTAACGATGCCGTTTGTTAGCTCATCGCAACGATTGGTGGAGGCCCTTTCGGCCCGGCTGGCCCGTCAGCCACACAGACCACAGGCACAGTCTCCACGGTACGATCGACAAACGATCGCACTTCCTTGCCCCCCGGGTTCGAACCTTGCTGCTTCCTTTCATACGACTCGGGAGGGCGGATGCTAACTGTGAACGTAAAAAATGACGGTACGTTAAATTAATTACACGCAAAAACCGGGGTCCGAGAGTGGGGCTGGAAGAAAACATTAATTTTATGTCCCACACGGGAGGCGGACCCTCCTCCTGCGCGCGGGTGTAGGGCACGGTTTCACGGGCGTTCTGCGGGCGAGTAAGTCACTGATTGTGGGTGCCCCCGGCACACCACCACGGCTTCACAGCGCATTGCGGTCCGCGCGACATGAAAGAGGGCCGCGGCCGCGCCCGGTCCGGGTTGCCTGGCCCGACGCGCTAAATCGCACATCATTCGCATCGACATGGCTACTCGCGCGCGCTGCCAAGCCTGTAATTTAATAACTAATTAATTTAATTATTATTTGTTATATAATAATCTGCATCGGATGCCCGGTTGCCGTGTGGCAGTCGCAAAAGGTGCATTACCGCCGATGCGCTGATCCGGCCGCGATCCGGCCGTGGCCGTATGGCCGTTGAAGTCACTGCTTCACGCACCGCCAACCGTTGCCCTAGCGTTCGCCAGCGATTGTTTCGCCATTTCTTCCGCGGGTGGAATTCCTTCTCCGCGTTGCTACACGGTTCTGATTAGGCTGCCCTCGATGAAGCGGCCTGCGCCTGCAACAGCCACGAAGCGCGGAAAAACGTTGAGCAAATTAATTGCATTTTCCCGATGAGCAATGGCTCCAGCAACTCCTGGGCCCCACGGATGGGCCCGGCAGAAAAATATTATGAACTTCGAATGATTGAACTTCGGTGATCCTCCTCGATGATTCGGTCGCCAGTTGTTTTTTTTTTTCAATTTGTTTGCTCTCTCAGGCGACGAACCCGCCCCACAGAGCCCGATGATCGTCACGATTCGAGGGGTTTTCACCACCTACATTCCCGTTATTGGCCCGCGAATGGAATCGTTTTTTGGGGCGGGGAGGCCACCTTGGGGACGGTTAAGAACCTTCTGCTAAACTGGCAGGCCACGCAACGGCGCCGTACGCCGTGCTCACGAGAACTCCGTTTCGGTTCGCTTAATTTCTTCCTTTTTCGTCGCTAATTGAAACGATTATCGAAAGTTTATCGGTGGCCATCCGTTGCCCCGATATGGCACTTTTCGACCAATCGCGTCCAATTCCGTGCCGTTCCGTGTGGCACGGCGCCACCAGACGACTTATCAACGTGTGTCTCTGTGTGTGTGTGTGCGTTAATAGACGAAGAATAAATTGTTGCAAACAATTCCCACAGTTCACCATCGGCAGCGATCCGGTTCGGATGGGTTGCCCGGCCGCCCCGCATCGGGCGATTGCGATTCGCAAATCGCGATCGGATCGCGGAAAAGCGGACCCCGGAAGGGTCAACGCTGTGCGTCACGTTGCGCGGCAAGGTTATGGGAAAAATGCGACGGGAAAATGGCTAATTAATTAAATTTATTGTTGACAAAAGATATCGCGAAGGGCGGCCAGGCGGGAGGACCCGTCTTCACCGGCATATGGGACACACGAGAGTGGGTTCGGCCAGTTCCGTTAATGATGGGTTACGGTCACCTTGCGTTGCTACTGAAAGTACTTCATATACGATGACTTTGCTCCGTTCTGCCCAAAGGGATGGCACTGGCCGCACGGAAGCATTCGGAATGAATGTTGTACGTGACCCACAGGGGGTTTCATTTGCGATTAATTCAGATAATCACTGCTGATCGGATGGCAGTAATGAGCTACCGAAAACGGGTCCGACTTTTTTCAGTCTCTATGATAAAAATAATTACTTATCCATAGTTCTGCAAATGCTTTTCACGATTTTCGCATGACAAATAGTTTTCCATAAAATGTGAAACACAAAAAAAAGCTCAAAACAGCAAGACTGGAAAAGAATTGGAATCGGCAAACGATAACTTAGATTTAATTAATAATTTATCATCCATCATTTAGCTGCATTGTATCTGTTATTTTATCAACATTTCTGAACATATCCAAATTTCAAATTATTTTATAGTAGTATTAATATTTTCCTTCGCTAAACTATGATAAAATATTTTGGTAATTACCGAACCACAACAACGCTTATTAACATAGCCACCGAGGTGGAAATGAGCTTCAATGAAATGTGACGAATCTTCAATCTTGACGAATAATTTGACGACCTAAGATGAACGATTTGACGATTTTGAAGTTATAATCTATTTTATTTTATTACATTTATATCATAAAACACATTTATTGATCATATTGAATTCGATGTTTAGTATTAAAAACATGTTAAATATGACATCCAACAGTGAATATTAGGTAAGCTTGGATGCGACCTTCGATCCTTTCAAGTGTAGTCGTAGTTGTAATTGACGTTTTTAAATGATAATTTTAAAATTCGGCAACAAATGTCGGTGGTATGCCTGCGTCGATTAACATGTTATCTTCTTTATTCATGTAAACATCGATTGATTGGCGTGTCCTGTTTACTCGTTGCCGATCAATTACATTCAGTGGAAATCGATTTGTCATAATTTAATTCCCAAACCTTTCGTGTGCTTTCTATCATATTTGTGTGCTCGTATTAAGTTGAAAATACTTTCCTTCTCAACGGAACCGAGTGGCTCCATTCCAAACTATTGTTCCATCAGTATGCTGCATATATTAGCTTGATGATTGGCGGCCCTCTTTGTCGCTACCGCTTCGATCGGCGTCTTATCGCCGTTTTCACGTGGCTACCGATTACCAGAGTGTGCCCGGTGTGTTTACGATACTCGTCACCCGAACACGATGGGTATCATAATCATCCTGGCAAGGCGTGATCGATCATCCTGAGCTAACGTGCTAATGGCCACACGTCTCATGGGCCCGAATCCCAAAACTGGATTCCCTGTGGGAGGTGGTGAACGGCGGCCACCCGTTCATCGGACCAACGCGTGTCATCGCGGGGGGAAACGGTAATGGCCGTGTTATGTTATCGTCCATAATAGGGACCCCCGATAATTCGGTAGTGTCCCCCCCCATTACGTAGCTGTCCATCATGTACCGAGTACGAGTTGACGGCTGTCTTCGGTACGTCCGAATCTTATCGTTCGATTGGGAAATTGGAGATCTGCGACGCGACAACGAGCCGACAAGTTGGTGGAAGGTGGCACGACATTTCTCCTGATCGTAATCGGGGCCGGCCGCGGTCTACGAGCTGTCGGCCGTCACTCTCTCTCGTCCATGAGCAGCAATCAAACTCACTTAAGCAGTGTTTTACGTCGCGCGGGTTATGTTTATGAATCAAGCCGATAAGCAAACAGAGGAGAACAGAGTGCGGGATGGGAGCCGAGCGGTCAAGAGGCCCCCATTGGACGCGTTGTCCGAGCAATTGGTGTTATGTTTGTGGTATGAAGATAAGGAAACCCGGTCGCACGTCGTCGATCACTATTATCAGCGTTCGTTACGGACGAAAGTAGTATAAAAAGCGGCCCCGTTGAGAGTGGACGCAAGTTCCGTTTGGAAGTTCTGAGAGAACGGCGACTCCGGATACCACCCGGAACTGAGAAGACTCGGAAGCAGAAGCCGATCTGCAGGATGCGTGGCCTCGTGTGTCTAGTGCTGGGGGCCTTGACCGTGGCCGTGAGTGGTCAGTTCGATACGCACCAGTGGGCCGACCGGAGCGGCATCGTGCATCTGTTCGAGTGGAAGTGGAACGACATTGCGCAGGAGTGCGAGAACTACCTGGCCCCGCACGGGTTCGCCGGCGTGCAGGTGTCCCCGCCGACCGAGAATGCCATCGTACTGAGTCCGTTCCGGCCGTGGTGGGAGCGTTATCAGCCAATCTCGTACCATCTGAATACGCGGTCCGGAAGCGAGGCCGAGTTCGCGTCGATGGTGCGCCGTTGTAATAACGTCGGCGTGCGGATCTACGTCGATCTGGTCATCAACCATATGGCGGCTATCAGCACGAACGGCGGAACGGGCGGTTCGACGGCCAATGCCGGCGGCATGAGCTTCCCGGCCGTGCCGTACAGCGTGACCGACTTCAACCCGGTCTGCTCGATCTACGACTACAACAACCCGAACGAGGTGCGCAACTGTCAGCTCGTGGGCCTGCCGGATCTGAACCAGGGTGTCCAGTGGGTTCGGGACCGTATTGTTGATCTGATGAACAAGATGGTTGGGTACGGAGTGGCTGGGTACCGTGTCGATGCCGTCAAGCATATGTGGCCAGGTGATCTGCAGGCGATCTACAGCCGCATGAACAACCTGCCGACGGACCATGGATTCCCGCCGAACGCACGGCCCTTCATCACGCAGGAGGTAATCGATCTGGGCTCTGAGGCGATCACCAAGTACGAGTACACGCATCTCGGAACGGTCACGGAGTTCCGCTTTTCGGCCGAGATTGGTCGGGCATTCCGAGGCCACAACCAACTCCGCTGGCTCGTCAACTGGGGACCCGAGTGGGGCTTCTTGCAGTCCCACTTGGCCCTGGTGTTCGTCGACAATCACGACAACCAGCGGGGTCATGGGGCGGGCGGTGACGAGGTGCTCACGCACAAGGTGCCGAAGAACTACAAGATGGCGAGCGCTTTCATGTTGGCCCACCCGTTCGGTATCGTGCGCATCATGAGTTCGTTCACGTTCAACGATGGCGACCAAGGACCACCGCAGGATGCCGCCGGTAACCTGCTGTCGCCCACGTTCAACGCGGACGGCTCGTGCGGCGGTGGCTGGGCGTGCGAACATCGGTGGCGTCAGATCACCAACATGGTCGGCTTCCGGAATGCCGTGTCAGGCACGGGGTTGAATGATTGGTGGGACAACGGTGGCAACCAGATTGCATTCTGCCGGGGTGGCCGCGGATTCGTCGCCTTCAACCTGGAGGGATACGACCTGAACCAGAGCCTGCAGACGTGCCTGTCGGCCGGCACCTACTGCAACGTGATTTCGGGCAGCAAGTCCGGGAATAGTTGCACCGGTACAACCGTCACCGTCGGTGGAGACGGTCGGGCCAACATCTTCATTGCGGCCAACGCCGAGGACGGTGTCCTGGCGATCCACGCCAATGTAAGTATCATCGCACGGTCCACTCTCGATCGGCGACGGGTTCTGAATGGTCTTCTTTTCCGTTTTACAGGCGAAGCTGTAAGCGTCGACCACTCTTGAATGCTGGTGTCCACCCGGCAAGACTTACGAACTACGTCCTACGGACTTCTTAATTAATAAAAAGCATTAAACACAACCGACGGGGGCTAAACTCCTTTTCCATTCCGGATGACCCACATCGCGCACCAGTCACTGAGCGTCCCGGTGTACCAGGTGAAGGCCACGCAAGCATAACCTCAACACCGAACGCTTTGTACGAAGAAAATCGAAAGTAGCCAATGATACGGGGCTACCACCAAAGCCAAAGGCGAGTTTCGGAGCGAAGAGATGGAAGATGAAATTAGCGAATGCCGGCCAGCAATGGGAGCGCAGGAGAGTGAATCTGAACCGAACCACGAACCTTCCATTCGGTGCCGTGGACCGACCCCGCTCTCTTTCGGGGAGTGATCGAATTCTTGGACCCTGACAGTGGCGTCTGGGGAGCGTTCTCTGTATAATTTAAATGTCAAATGCAGATCACGGCGCTTCCGAAGTGAAGCGGACAGTCGGGCAGCCTCGGAATAGAAAGGATGACCTAGTAAACCCCCAAGAGGCTCCAAAGAGCGTCGGGAAGGTTGAAGGTTCATATGCGCGGATGGTCAGGAAATTCCGTTCCGTTCCGCGTTGGGTGAAGTGAGCTGGACATTCAATTTTGGCGCCGTCGTCGGTCAGCGTGTCAAATAGTCGATCCATTGCGTGCTACGCCAGCAACAACGGCAGCAGCACCGAAAAAATTGGGGAAGCTTCCGAAGATCGCGAAAGTTTGACGTCAACCAGCGCCGCGTCGTCGTCATGGGGTGGTCACGTGTCAAGCGGGTTGCGTCCTCCCGGGAGGTGGGTGCGAAAAGTTCGCCCATCAGGGAAGTTGCCGCGCCATCCCGAAAGCCTTTCGCGAAGGAAGCGGAGATCTAATCAAACCGCTTCTCGCCCATTAATCGTGTGAATTGGGTTAAGACGTCGGGCCGGCGGCCAGTGAGTCACTGACCGCGCACACGGTGCAGCGACGACGACGAGGAGGCTGGCGTCCAAAATCGCATTCAGCGCATCGCGCACCACCTTAATTGTTCATCAAGCCCCGGTCTCAACCCGTCGTACCCTCTGTCCGGTCCGGTCCGGTTGGACGCGACCGCACCAAAAGGCACAAGGAGGAGGCTGGTTGAAAAATCAATCGCTTGTGAATGATCTTCCCGGCACTCGGACGCCTGCCGGCCGGCAGTTTTCGTGGGGAGCCTCGCTGGACAGAGCGATTCGGAAAATGCAACCCAACAATACAGTAATTGGTGGGGAAAGTTTCGCTCCCAGAGGCGGCCCTTTACACGCGCGCCCGGCCAAGATCGAGGAAGCTATTGGGCTGTTAAAAGTGTCAATCATTCGCGAGAGAAGGCAGCGGAAGGTAACAAAACGGTCGCTGACTATCCCAGGCCAAGATGTCGGAGCTCTGGTCGGTCACAGTCGAGCGGCGCAAGGCCGGACGATGGTCGAAGCCGGGCGCGTGAGATGTGTCATTATTCTCGCTTCTTCACATCGCCTGATAAAGATCAACTTCCCAAACTTTGATCCCCACAAAGGAAACACTTTTTCGAGGGAGCTCGAACTCAACGATCGTCAGCTGTCAACGTCGTACGGCTCCGATGGTCCGTGGGGAAATCCGGGTGTTAATGTAGCTCTCTTTACCACAATCTGCCACTTGTATGGGGATTTGTTCGTAGAGAAATGATTTGTATCGACGATGATGGCTGTGACTGTTGCAGAAACGATCATAAGGAACCGACGTTCGGACCACAATGGACACGACGTACAAGGGTCCTGGAGTACTAAAGAGCAATCCGTTGTGTAGAACATCAATTTTAGGTGCTTCCATTCCACTACCTGGATGTAAGCTTTGATAATGAATTGGTTATTAATAAGATAGAGCCGCCATTTAACTACAGTTCAAAGTAAGCGGTTCTAATTTAGGTGGGCCAGTAAGACAGTAAAGTTTCCTTGCAACGACATTCTTGACATTTTCTATTCAGATTGTTTTCTAAACATTCAATGAAACTGTTCCGCGCATTGCCGACCTTCTAGTACGATAGTCCTCAACACGATCGTCCCTGGTTCGATTCCCTTTGGCTGCTGATTTAGCAATATCTTTGATTTGATCTTCTTACGACCATACAAGTATTTAAAAAAATGGTTTTGAAAATATTTTAATTAACGCTATGGAATTCATTATCTAGCATATTTTCTAATTGTCTGAAGGGTTTGAAAATGGATGGTAGCCAAGAATGTTAAAACGTAACATGTAAGACTGTGAGTGTATTATTTTGGTGCTTTAGTTGGGCAGTTTGTAACGTGCTGATAGCAAAAGGTAGTAAAGGTGGGTCAAGTGTTCAAGTGTTTGGATTTAAACTTCCGAATACTAGACTTTTCAAATGTCAAACTTCATTCTGGAAATTGTAAACATTTAGTAAACACTTTGACATTTACGAAACGAGGCGCTCTACGCTTGCGGAAAATTGGGAAATATAACATTAAAACTTATTTCTAAAGTAATGAGTCTCATTTATGTACACTTATTTCAACATCTAACCAAACCTTAAAAAAAGTATTACATAAACGACGTCAAAACAATGCATCTTTGGTGTGCAAATAGTAAAGGTGCAAAGAAACTGCATATCTGGTTGCACTTTCGGTTGTTCTTTCCTGTTCCGAACATTTAAGCTATCTGATTGATTGATTGATGTCGTATGTTTCTGATTACCCAAACCCTCCTGGTTCCCAAACTCTTGTTCTGATAAAGAACAATCTAACACACGGATCTTTGTTTTAGGTTTTGTTTCGTTGTCGTCCCGAAGTTTGTCCGAAGAAAGCCCCCTCATGTTTCGGTGATCGATGATTGATGCAGTCTAATAATGGCATCAACTTCGAAGCCACCCTCGACAGGTTGGCTCTGTTATCACTCCACAATCGATGGAACGGTGGACGTTATCGTCCACTTTGCCGAATCAGCTCCTGGCGGACATTGCACTGCACTGATTCGCCACACCTTATCGTGGTCAACGATAAGCCAGGAGCGTATTTAAGGGCCAGTACCGTAGCCACAGGTTCCCAAGTCGAACCGGAGTGGTTCGTACCTTTGTTACTATCCAGCGATGCGTGTGGCAATTGTGATTCTTGTGGCCTGTGCTGCCCTGGCCGGGGCACAGTTTAACCCCCATCAGTGGGCCGACCGGAGTGGCATCGTGCACCTGTTCGAGTGGAAGTGGGACGACATTGCGCGGGAGTGCGAGACCTTCCTGGCCCCGCGAGGTTACGCCGGTGTGCAGGTGTCCCCGCCGACCGAGAATGCCATCATCGGAGGTAACTTCCGGCGGCCGTGGTGGGAGCGGTACCAGCCCATGTCCTACCGGCTCATAACCCGATCCGGCAATGAGGCCCAGTTCGCGTCGATGGTCCGCCGGTGCAACGATGTCGGTGTGCGGATCTACGTCGATCTGGTCATCAACCACATGGCGGACATGGTTGGCGAAGGTGGCACGGCGGGAAGTACGGCCGTGCGGTCCGACTTCTCCTTCCCCGGGGTGCCCTACAGCCGGCTAGACTTCAACGCTCCGTGCCTCATCACGAACTACCAGGATCCGGTGATGGTGCGCAACTGTCAGCTGGTGAACCTGCCCGATCTGAACCAGGGTGTCGATTGGGTCCGCGATCGTATTGTGGACCTGATGAACCACCTGATCGGCCTAGGAGTGGCCGGGTTCCGCGTGGACGCCGTCAAGCATATGTGGCCGCAGGAACTGGAGTTGATCTACAACCGCATGCACAACCTGCCGACGTCGCACGGATTCCCGGCTGGCTCTAGACCGTTCCTCACGCAGGAGGTGATCGACCTGGGTGGCGAGGCTGTGACACGCGAAATGTACACACACCTCGGCACGATCACCGAGTTCCGCCATTCGGCCGAGATCGGACGTGTCTTCCGTGGCCGGAACCCGTTCCGGCATCTGACCAACTGGGGTACGGGCTGGGGTTTCCTGCCGTCCCATCTGGCCCTGGTGTTCGTCGACAATCACGACAATCAGCGAGGTCACGGCGGTGGTGGCGCGGACGTGCTAACCTACAAGGACTTCCGCAACTACAAGATGGCGACCGCCTTTATGTTGGCCCACCCGTTCGGTATCGTGCGGGTGATGAGTTCGTTTGAGTTCACCGACACCGAGCAAGGACCGCCGCAGGATGCCGCCGGTAATCTGCTGTCGCCTACGTTCAACCCCGACAATAGCTGCGGCGCCGGGTGGGTGTGTGAGCATCGGTGGCGCCAGATCTACAATATGATCGGCTTCCGGAACGCCGTCTCCGGTACGGGGCTGAACGATTGGTGGGACAACGGCAACTACCAGATGGCGTTCTGCCGGGGTGGCCGCGGCTTCATCGCCTTCAACCTGGAGTCGTTCGCCCTGAACCAGAACCTGCAGACCTGTCTGCCGGCCGGCACCTACTGTGACGTGATTTCGGGCAGTCTGATTAACGGTGCGTGCACCGGTGGCAGTGTCACGGTCGGAGGCGACGGCCGGGCCCAGATCGTGCTTCCGGCGAACGCGTACGACGGTGTCCTGGCGATCCACGCCAACTCGCGTGTCTGAATTGAAGTGCCTCGTAGCCGAATTAAGTTGAGATCAAAATTAAGTTATTAAGCTGAGAAAATCAATTTTTACATCCCCCGAATGCGTCTCAAAATGATTACAGGTCTTCAGGTTGAGGTCATCCCAGGTCTTTATTAGCCCGCCACTTGAGAGGCCCTCGCTTATGGGTCGCCGTGACGAGATCGTGACAACGGCCCAACTATGCGCCTCCCGCTTGACCATTCTTTTGATGGCGGTGTCTAGGTTCCCCGTTTATACGATCGTGGGGAGAAAGAAAAGCAAACCCTTCTCACAAGAACACTCTCCGAGCCCCCAGCGTTGAGCGTCACTTTCCAACAACCAGCGATCGATTTCATGTCCCAAAAAAAAAAGACGCACGACGATCCTCGATAGAAGTAGGCAGAGAAATTGCTGGGTTCCATTGCACGGGCGTTGCGCTAGGGATCGAGAGTGAGCCATCGAGTGACTGCATCAAGATCACGGTCACGCAGCGGGGCGGATGATGGTACTACTTATCGTCACTCACCCGGCTACCGCTCTCAGGTCCACGGTGAAGATATCAATTTATTGGGTCACACAATTTGCCTTTCCCGACAGCAAGGTCTCGTTCCAAGTCAAACGACGCCCGGAGAAAGGTTTTGGTCTGGGTTTTGGTCCCGGTTTTGGTCCCGGCCCGATCGGTATCTTATTGCGGCGAGATGTTGACGCGCAGTGCCGTGCCTTTATTTTGCTTACCCTAAACAGTCACGACCGCCACCACCGCCGAAGTCGCACGCGGGACTGTCAAAGCCGATCGGCGCTTTCCCTGTGGAGGGTGTGGAGGGTGGTTTCACCCACACCGCCAACAGTGCCCGATCGATCAACATCATTATCGAATTAAATAAAAATCAGTTTTCGGTCCGTCATCGTTCGAGCGCCGATCGCCGCGGTTTGATTGCGCACCAATTGCGGTGCGATAAAATAGATCTTTCGCGGTCATCATCATGGTGCTGGTTGGTGAATGAAAGGGTGAAAAAAAGTGAAAACCGATCCGCCCAGCGCCTGGGCCGGGGACAGGGAATTCGAAAACGCCAGCCAACGCCAGCTGCCACGCACCAAAACCCATCCTCGGCCCAGCTCGGGAACGCGGACCTTTAACAGGGCTCTCAGCAGAGGAGAAAACCTCACCAAATGGTCGTCAAATGGTTGGGCTAGTGGCCTTTGCGGATAATTGCGACGGCGCTTTTGTGTATGCGCAGTTCCCGCGCCCTCTAATCGTCCAGGTCCGGTCTCGGCCTGGACGCTGCTACTGGACTGGAACAGATCATCATCCATTTTGTACACGAAAAACGCGCGACGCAATGCGACTTTCGCTTTCGGATGATTCAGCAGATAGTGCAGAGCAGTCCGTTGATCCGGTGAGAAACCGGCGAAATTCGCACCTCCAGCCGGTCACCTCATCTCTTACGATTGTGTACTTCGCGTTCGCTGGGATTTCCCTTTTTGAACGGTTCCACCATTCAGATATCTATCGGTATCGGTGTCGGAGAATGAATGCTGCTACGACAGTACTGCTGGACTACTGTTAACTCCTTCCAGGAGTAGGCAGTGCTCCAGCGCAGAACGCATTCGACACGACCTACAAATTTGAACACGGTTCCCGAATGCCGAACGGAACGGAGCCACCGCCGCCATCCGGAGCCAGCTGGGCTTGTTGATGGGTTACCTGTTTAGTGGATTGGAATTTATGCTACTTAACAGTACCCCGGTTTTAATCGATACCACCTACCCTCCCCGCCGCGTGTCTGTGCCATATGCGAATGTTGGCTCCCGTCTCCTTCTCTCTCTTTCTCTGGACTACTTCCCGTGGCGCTGTCGACGGGGAAGAGAAGCGCACATATTTGCCGGATCGCGTCTCTGGACTGCTTCTGCTGATGCCGTCTGCGTGCGTGGCGAGAGTGTGGAAATTGTTTGTTTCGCGCCCACCTCTCAGAAAGCCTGGACGCTCTGGAATGGGCCGTCCAGACTGCCGATCGATGCCCAATTCCTGCGCCAAAGTGGTTGCTCCCGCTACACCAGACTACTCAAGAGCAGCGCATCGCAGCCTATAACACATGGGCGGAAAAGTCCCGAGTCTAAGAAGGAAAACGCGTTTTTTGACAAAGTTCGATTTATTCATCAACGTAATCTCCATCAAGAGCCCCACAATCGTTCCTGGGACGCTCTAACATTTCTATACCACTTTTGTAGAACAAGTTATTGTTTGCTTCAAAAAAGCGTTTTGCCATTTGTTTCTTTGCCATATGCGATTGTTTCTTTGCAATTTCGGCCTTCAAACAGTCCAATAACGCTATTTTATATTCACTGTTGCTGTTATTTCCCATCTCAAGTTGGTCGATGAGTATTACACCGAGCACTTCCATAAATTCCCATATTCCAACCGAATGCTGTGCTTTCGGCGAAGGTTTGGACGAGGTTCACCAATTGCTACGGTCCACTCACATGAAGATCGTTTCGGTTCCGGAGGGAATTGAGGGAACCATGTTTCATCCATTCTCCGGACATGAAAAAAATCGGTTTACGTTAAAAAATTACGTTTAAAAATGCCCACATACTCCTCGGAATCAACAGCTCGTTTTTGTTTTGGGTCAACAGTGATTAAACGTGGTAGTCGTTTTGAACAGAGCTTTCTCATAATCAAATGCTCGTGCAATATAAAGCCAAGAAGTTCTTTTGATATGTTTATAATGTCTACTAACTCTCGCAACTTCACTTTTCGATCATTCAAAGCGATTTTGTGGAATTTTATGTTGTTACCGCCGCATTTGGACGTCCTCTGCTTTCTGTATCATCGGCATTTCTACGTCCACGTTTGAAGTCAGCAAACCAACGTTTTATTGCTGTTTCTGGTGGAGCGAAGTCCTCATAACACTCTTGAAGCCTTTGCTTCGCTTGAGCGGTATTTTTTTCCCATCAAGAAGCTGTGTAACATTACAACTCGAAATTGTGTTTGATCCATTGTTTTGAAAGTAACAAAAGTACCGTCACTCTTAGCACAATAACTCATGAGAACTCAATAACTTATGAGCAGAGAATATCATGAAATTTCTTTCAGCTTTTAGCGCCATCTATGTGTTAGTCTCGGGACTTTTCAGCCCACGTGTTACCTGCCGGGCGCGCCGGCCCGGGCGATTGCGATTTATGACGATGCGGTTCTGTCCGGACCGGAGAAGTGGGAAGCCGGAGCACGCGTTCCAGGGCAAGTGGTCTGAAGCTGAAGCAGGATTGTAAATTAGTAGGTTTATTAAGAGGTTTGATGATTTTTGTTGTGCTCGGCGGTGGCGGGGAATTCCTGGCACCGGCCGGCGGGACGTTCCGTGTCGGAGGGGCCCCAATCGTTGCCAATCAGTTCCTGCAGACGCCGCCATCCGGCGATCCGACATCCGAGCTGCGGCCCAGGTTGGTGAACAATATGGCGCCGGCGGACGGGCTCGGACGGCTGAGATCGTTATCTCGGTGGGTCCGAAAGAGTGCGGCCCGCGATATGATACTCCGAACCACTTTTCGCCCAGCTGGCCGCTCGTTTGGCTCTCCATTAGCGCTGGTCAGTCTCGTCGTCCGGTCGGTGGGCCCTCTGCTTCACGACAGGCCGCTCATATTTTCATCTTCGGCCAGATTATTTATCTATCACGCAACTAGCGGCCCGCGCCTGGTGTGGGTGATGGCCCTGCCCTGCCCGCCGCCCCGGCCAGCCATCAGGTCGGCATTCTGGTCCACACACCACGTAATCGATACCTCAAGCCGGGTGCGTTCCCCTTCGGCTTCGGATCCAGTTTTAATGTCACGCTAATAACGGGTGGTGCGGCATACCTGCTCCGGCGTCGGGAACACCGTTTGATGTCGTTGGCCGTGGTTTCCATTACACGCGGTCCGGCGAGAGTGCGCCGACGTGCGCACGTGATGGATCATGCCGGGCCGTGCATCATAAATATTAAAGTCATAAGTCTTCCTGGGCCTGGTTCTAGAAGCTTGGAGTTCGGAGCAAATGGTGGGGAGGGAGCTACTTTACATAAAACATGCTTCGGGATCAGCGATCTGACACGTCATCAGTCGGCGGATGAGCCGCTGCTGGGCACACCCACCCCTGCGATCGGTGGCCGCCCAGAGTGCGCGAGACAAGCCTCGCTAGAACGGCCGATGCTGCTCCGATCCGATCGTGTCAGTCTGATCCAGCCGCTCCAGCCCCCGGGGGGGCCAGGACTCGAAAGTGGCTCAACTAATTAGAAACCTTTTTATTGGCCATTGTGTTTCGCTAATTGCGCGCCCGGCCTCTTGCACTTCGCCCGGTGCAGTTGCCGGTGCAGTGTGCCGTGTGCCGTAAGGGGTCGAATTTGGTCCACCGAGTGTCCGAGGGCCCAGTTTCCCACACTCACTCACCCCTCCGGGGACCGCAGCCGGGAGAGTCGTGAACCCTCAGCGACAGAGCACATTACCTTATACGTCCGCGCGCTGCGCGGCTCTAGTGGGACAATTTTATTTAATTAATTGCTTATAGATTGGCCGGCCCCGGAGGATGGCCGAGCCGAGCTCGGATGAGCATCTAGTTCCCGCACTCGCTCCCCGCACCCCACCACCACCACCACCACCACCACCACCACCACCATCTGTATCTGTCATTCCAATTGCTCGCCATTCAAATGGCTCTACCTCTTCGACGATCACTGCCAGGAGAGACCGCGTGGTCGCATGGCGTATGTGCGCGCCACCGTGCATTATTCCCCCTCCGCCTCACTGTGTCCACCCCCTTCGGCTATGTGCGTCCATAAATAGGCACGGCCGGCTGGGGTCGCGCAATTCTGAGCGACATAAAATTGTTGACCAATTATCGATCACATGATTTCCGTTGTTTTTATTCCGTTCTCAGCCAGGTCTGGGTCTGTGCCACTCGCTGCCCTTAGGCTTTCTAACTCTCTCCTTCTCTCTCTCACTCTGGTTCTCTTTCCCTCTTTCTGATTCTTCTTTCATTCTTCGCTCTTGCGCTCCCACATTCAATTTGGAATCCAACATTCCACGAGGTGCGCGCCTCGAGAACGATTCCGACTTTGATTGCGGGTCGAACCCTAAGGGTCCTATAATTGGAAAGACATCATCGTCGTCATCGTCATCAGCCGATGACCATCGTAGTCACCGTCGTCGTCGTCGTCGATCGTCGCACGGCTGCCCACATTTTGTCAAGCAAATGTCAAGCCTTCCTCCGGCCTCGGGCGCTCGAGGGCCTCCAGCTATCCCGCTGGTTGGTCTTTTCGCCACAAGTGGCGCTGCTCTTATCGCGCCATCACACGGCAGGCGAAGAATTCGCTCCCTCCCATTCACCTAATTACACTTTCTTCGTCTGTTCGTATGCAAAACCGTTTAGTCCGTGACTTTCCGATCAGTGCGCCGCCGGCCACTACTGGGAAGCCCCTGGTAAGCCTCATTTGGTGCGGAGGCCCCTAAACAGCCATGCTGGCAGATGTACCCAAGCAGATAGGGAACCAACCGATCCGGTCGATCCTCGCGCTTCGACTTGGAACTGCTGCTACCACGGCCAATGCTGCTGCTGCTGCTGGAAGTGTGAGTCTTCGCACGAACGGCGCGAGATTCCCAAAACGACAGATCGAGGCCGCAGATCGCTATCGCTTAATCATAGACATCCGAGAAGCTGGCCCACATTCGGGCCCGTGGAACCAGGAGCCGCGCTCTAAAGGGTATATAGAGTTCAAGTGTAACACCCCTGGATGGATGCTAAGACACGCACACACACAGCGGGCGCGTCTGGAGCGATGATATTACTGTGGGGTTTCAATTGTCCGAAAATCTACACAAATTACATGGACCACCGAAAGCGATTGGGCGAAGCGTGAGCGCAGTTGGGAATGAGGTTCTTCGGGAGGTAGGGCGGGCTCATTCGTCGCTCCCTTCTGAAGCCATGATTATGCTGCGCTGCGATGTACAGAGAGAATGTACTAGGTGTACAAGTTAATTCCGGCGGTTTTACAATAGATGGCATTACTCACTAAATATAACATATTTATTATGAAATATGTGTTTGAAATATGTTTGAATATGTGTCATTACGCATTACCTGAGTGCCGAGGGAATGATTAGAAAAATGTCTTATGAGTTCCACATGAATTGAGACATTTAAGAAACGAAAACCATTTGCGAATTTCTGCTTGCGCGGTTGAATAGAAAGGGATTCTCTTTCTCGTACCTCTTGTACCGAATCGTCACTGGGGATGAAAAGTAGATTTATTACGAGAATTCTAAACGCAAAAAGCCCTGGATACAGCCTGGTGAACCAGGTCCATCGCAACCAAAGCGAAATATTCACTGCGCTAAGATTATACTGTGCGTATGGTGGGATATGAAAGGTGTGGTGTTCTTTGAGCTTTCAGAACTTAATAAAATTATTGAAGGACAATCCCATCGACAACAATTAATGCATTTGAAGCAAAGCCTTGACCTTAAAACGACGAGAATAGGATAAAGAACATGATAAGCTGATTTTTTAACATGACATCGCGAAACCGGTCAAAACCTTTCTTGAAAATGTCAGATGGGAACTGTTAACACCCCGCTGTATTCACTAGATGTTGCTCTTTCGGACTAGTATTTGTTCCGTTGCATCAGTAACGATTTGGCAGCACACCGGTTCACTTCTTATGAAAGTATTGAAAAATGGGTTTCTGAGAGAATCGCTCCTAAAGATGAGGAGTTCTATCGACACGGAATCGAGGAACTACCTAAAAGATGGCAGAAAGTATTAGCTAATGACGGACAATATTTTCATTAAGGTAGTCGTACGTTTTGTTGCTGTAGTTAGATCACAAATGTTGAAGCAAAACCGCCGGAATTAACTTCTACACCTAATAGAATCGGGCACATGAGAAGCGATCACGAGCACACGAGCTCGGATAGCTAACGGTAGCTGCGGTTCCCTGTGGTAGATGGTGACGGATTTGTACCCCACGCTTCGCTTCGCTTTTGGGTTCATCACCAAGGGGTCATCGATGGCTCCCGCAACATGACGACGGACGACAACTGCACGCTGATGACCCCGCTCACAGGACAGGGTTTGCAGTTGCGATTGAACCACCAGCAATATCGCACCGGGCACCACCGGAATCCCTGGTGCAAGCTCCCCAGGACACCTCCGGGGTGCTACAAAGTACACCTAGCACTCGGCCGGCACGCGGAGTAATTAAAGTCAAACAACGGGACCCCTGGGCCGCCTGCCCGCCTAACCTGCCACTCGCCAATCAGGGGCAGAGACTGTATTGGTGGAGTGATGGTGGTCCATCAGTTACTGACTCCAGCGCCCAGCGCCGGATGATGATTAATGTCGCGGGGACCGCATATATATATCGGTGAAGGTCGCTGCACGGGGCGCGCGCTGGCCATATCCTGCTTCCGATGCACCCGGTTCCCGTTCACCGTGTGGGTCCCGGTATCGCTTCGTGCGAATCTTGATTGACGTGAAAAGTGCCTGCCAAGTGACAGGCAGCGATAGCGCGGCGCAAAAACCAGAACGAAATCGTGTGTGCCGATCGCGGCGCGGCGTACAAAGTTTTGCCCCAACTCGATCGATGGATGATTCGATCGGTCGTGTGGTGGAGGTGGTTCCCTAATTGAGGAATTCATCACCGTCGGGATGATAACGGTATCGACCTGCCGGCTGGGCTTTCCCTTTTCGCTGGGCTGGTGGATGGCCCCCGACTTTGCTCCGGAAACTTCGGGACCGGACCCCCTGGGCTAATGCGTTTGATGAAGATCGATCTTGCGTTTGCGCAAACCCTTGAGCCGTTCGAAAGGAGGATATGGCACCCGGGATCAGCGGGGCCGGTTTGCCCAGGTCGCGCACCACCCACCCGACGACGGTGACCGACATTTCCGTGCCCCAACCTGCCTGCCAGGGTCGGGAAAATGTTAGCCGATGACCCGCGCCAGCCGACTGGGTGACCTCCGGTGTCAGACTCCGGTGTAGTGTGTTGACCTGGAACCCCTTAAGTTGATCAAACATCATCGTAAAACACTTACCGTAAAACACTGGAACCCCTCAAGTTGATCAAACATCATCGTAAAACACTTACCGTACGGAGCGTATCAGACACACTCGATGGGGAAAGATCTAGAACGATGCGGTCGTGTCAGGGAGTCTCTCAGGTATTCAGGATCACGATTTTCTTCACTACCCTTAACGACTCCCGCCAGCCAGCCAGCCAGCCAGCCGGCCGGCTAGCCGTGACCTTCGTCGCTCCTGGCGAATGCTGAAGGTTTTAATCAAAACCCTTCTAATGCGAAACCTGCCAAACCTGCCGATGCTGCTAGCAAGACGCTAGCGAGAGGCAGCGTGTGTTGGCCATAAAATTAGGCTAGTAGCCCCTACATACCGACACTGACCGGCGGAGGTCCCGCCTCCGCCTACCGAGGCCCATTAGACCGGGGAGAGGAGTAAAAGAACCATCCTCGGCGAACAAATCCGCGCGCGGCCCAGTTGCGAGCGCGGGCGATGTAATTTAATAACAGAGTAGAGTCCAAAAGCTAAACGCAGGAGTGTGTTTCAGGTCCAGAAAAAAAGGTGATTGTCTGTTTTTGGATAATGGCTAAAAATGGATCATGGAGCCGGGTATTGTGTTAGAAGGGGCAAAAACTCCTGGCCAACCTTCTCCTGGGTCAATGCTTTCGGCGGTCGTCCGCTCAGATCGTACCGGAGACCGGAGGACCACGTTCCAGTCTTTGGCTTTGGAGCTAAGCTCCGGTCGACCGGAAGCGCATCGAATGGCATCGTCCGCGCGCGATGATGAATAATAGCTCTAATTGGCGTCGGTTGTGTAACGCAGGGGGCGGTCTAAGGGCCCGGAACACACCCTGGAACTGGAGCACCAAGCCCACCGACGCCCCAAGGGGTAAGGCACGCGCTCCGACGGCGTAACAATGTGTGTGCCCATATGCTAATAGTGATGCCGGCTGCCGTGCCTGCCGTGTGGAGCCTTAAAAGCCCCCGCTCTCCGCATTTGTGGAGGCGGATGGAGGCGTCGTCGGGGTTACACTCTCTGCTCTGCGTACACCATTAATGTTCCAATTCACACGCGATCATAAGCGATTGAGGTCCGTGCCATTGAGAGTGTTTGTTCGGCGTGGACCGTATGTTTCAATTAGCGCGCCCATCTAATCTGCAGAGCCAGCCGTCAACGCGCAGATATGTGGTCCACACGCTTTGCGTCTGGGCGAGGAGTTCCTGGAACGCCCGCCCGGAGTTTGCTCCAGTTCGGCCCCCAAGCGGCTCGACCCTTTGTACCAAGTTGTGAGTTATGAAGGTCAGCTATTCGCGCTGGGAGTGCTGAGGCTTGTTGGCGCCCTCGATGTGCACCGAGAGCTACCGCCGAGCGACTGTACACAATGTACGTCTCAACTTTGACCCCGACACAGACATCATCCCGCGGTGGCATGTTCACATTCTCTTCCGCGCAGAAAGAGACCCGGACCGTGGTCCGTGGAAAACGGTACAGGAGGAACCGTTTAATGTCCATTTCCAGTACAAGGCAACGGACGACGGACGACTGCAACTTTCGTTTGATTGTGTTTGATGTATCGATTCTGTTGCTCCCACGAGGAACGCGGATTCCCCGTTTAGGACACACAGCGACAGAAAGCGAACTTGTTAGCCCGCGGAACCGCTCGGTTGTCGTCGAACGAGCCACACGAACGCGGACCAGCGGACACGGACACGGACACCGGTGTCTCCCGGGCGACGGCCACATTCCACCGGGGGTTCCGTGCGCGTTATCTTCATCGCAGCATCTCCAGAAATAAGCTCCCATCGATCGTTCGCTCCACCTCGAGCCACCTCGAGTCTGGTGCGAGGCGATCCATCAGCAGCCTCGCTTGCGATGGACGACGATGCGCCGTCGAGACGATGCTGCTGTTGCTGCGCGCCCGGCTCAACATAATCAATTGCTCATATTCTTCCTGCCCGCAGCCCCGCAGCCCCGCGTCGGGACACACGCGATTATTCCATGAGAAATGTCGCCATTTCGCCAGTGACACGCTGGCCCGCAGCGCCCTCTGGCGGGAAAAACGACTTTTCCGTGCGGCAGGCAGGAACAGTGACTTGAGCGGGTGGCTGACAGGTGACTTTATGTAAATTTTGACCCCTCTCCGCACCGCACCACCACCTGGAGGGCTGCCTGTCCTGCGCCGGAGTTGCGCCGCGGACATACTAAACTGTGGAATCGGTGGTCCGTTTTCCGAACTGCGCCAAACTGGACCGTGTGGGGCAGGATCGGAGGAGGGACGACGCACAGAGAAAGCGACGACGACGACGACGACGACTGTTGCCCTCGAAGCGCATATTAATTCACCAAACAAATGGCCCACTAACCGACAGAGCCTTGCTGGGGCCGGTACCGAGCGGAAGCACACTGAGAGCCGGGTACGAATGCATGTCACAATTTCATGGCCGATAATGATGATGCGGCAGCTCTGCCACCACAGCAGAGGACCCATATGCGAAGGCCACATCGCGGCCATCGGGGTGGAAAAGTCAATTGATTCCTCCGGTGGTGTTCAGGTCGGGTTTTATGTGGAGTTGCGGGGTCCCTAGCAGCCAGAGTGCTCAGCCCGATGTGCCCGAGCGTGGAACACAATCTGGACTGTCATTCGAAAGGACTCGACGCCCGGCCCGGACCAATTGGTCGGTCGGCGAAGTGATTATCGGCTAAAAAGCTGCACTCGCCGGGCCCCCTTGGTAGTGTCGCCACACGGCCACCAAATGCCACCGGGATTGGTGACGATACATATTCAATTCTGCTGCTGCTGCTGCCGCTATTGACTTACTTCGCGATGGTGTGTCCCAGTGGCGCTGGAGCTACACAGAGCCGAACAACCCACGGTCGGTGAATTTGCAGTTTGCGCAGTGACCAATATGGGTAATCGTAAAATCATTGTCGATCATCAAGATCATCTCCGGCCGGGGTAGCCCCTCAGGCTAGCCGGCTTCGTGGCGGGTCTGCAGAGAGCGCCGTCGACACCGGCCACACTCGGCGACAGCCGGCTCGCGCGTCGGAAGTTGCGGAGTTGGGTCACCCGGTTTTTTCTGCCATACGTGGTCCACCTTTTACGACAGAGCAGAAAATGCATAAGTAGCCCGGACCGGGCGCGGAGTGGGCAGTGGTTTTTCAATGGCCCATAGACCACCACCGTCGGAGTGAAAATTGGAGGAACTCCTGGGCGCGCGCGCGCGGAGGGCATTCTTAGAGGGCGCTGAATTGGAGCAATCTATGCACATCTGCGGAGCGGGCGAGGAGGGCCGGAATTCACTTCGGCCGGGGCTGGGAAAATGGGTCAGCAGAAGATAGACATCCAGACGCGTGCCCGGGGGGAGCGAAGGCGCAGTAGTAGCAGGAGGCAAGGGCTTTCGATTCAGTGGCCCGCACAGCTAGCCATACGGTACCGCGGGCATTGTCACTGCGGCGCGCTGGGAGCCGGTTCAGGTGTGGGGATGCCACTTTCCCAACCCGGGCTTGGGCTTACTTTCAGCGGGCCATAGAACGGGAACCGGGCCAGGTGTGGGCCCCTAAAAGTCGGCCGACAGCGGTGGCGGCGGGGAATTTAAAATGTGTTATTTACCGATCGAACTTGTGCCTCGGAAGGTGCTGCCAGCGTCGGAATGTGCTGTGTAGTAATGGCAATTTAATTTGCCCACCTTAAAACGAAGCCGAAGTGTGTTTTGGGGCGAGTTCCGTCAATTACACAATACACAGGCAAAACTTTGGTTCGATTCGGAACATTCGGAGCGGTTTGTAAAGTAACAGGAGAGCATGCGAGGGGTAGCCCCTTGTTGCAAGGCTTTGGGCGATATCGATATCTGCGTTCGTTCCAATTCAGCCTGAATGTAGGCAATTGGGATGCATACGCTAATCTTAATGCAATTACAAAATGCGCCTAAATTTATGCATTTCCGTGCTTAAGTACCAATTAAAATGTGATAAATGAAGTCCGTAGTTGACACGCCGTGGTAAGACCGTGAATGAAGCCAGATCACAGCCCCCATCGTCGGTCCACGTCAGCTCGGGCACCGCATCATAAAGCACCCGCAACATCACGCCGGAAGCGTAGACACCGCTACTACGAGGAATCGCAGCACGCAACCGCATGTCTGCTCGGCTGCGTGGGGGGCGCGCGCACTTATGGAAACAAACAGCTACATTGCTAATAAATCGGCCCCCTAGCCAGACCCAGGTTGTGCTGGTGTGGTGGGGCAGGTGACGGAGATGACGGACTGTGGACCAGCGGCGGCCCGCAAGGACAACGCTTCGGCTACACGACCGGCCGTTGTCCGTCTGTCCGGCTGTCGGCTGCGGCCAATTAGTTGCACACCGAACCGTGGGCGGTAGGATTTGAACCATTTTTTGTTCTCCTTCCGCTCAAAGCGAAGCGGAAAGAGTTGGAAAGGTTTCTGTGTTCTGTGTCGGGCGAAGTAGGTTACAGGCGCCCGCGTTTCCTCTGGAGGATGGAGCCATCAAACGGTGGCGGCTTTTCTCTCGCTCACTCTCCGTGTCTCAGTCTCTGCCTGATGACTTAATGGCCAAACCCGATGCTTGCTGCGGCAGCTCGAAGATGGATGGCTGTCATCTTCCGCGTGTGCGGCGCGCCGTGATTTCGGAAGGATCTTCTCCCGGAAGAGGAGGAGCAGCGGGTCCCACCGCGTGGTTCCATTCCTTATACAGTATGGGGCTGCACAACAAGCGACAGTGGCCCGCCGACGGACCTTGTCCCGCGGGACAGGTTCGTTGCCTTCTTCGCCTGCGCTCAAGTCGTTGGCGACAGCGACAGCGCAAGCGGCAAGTGAGAGTTTGTTGCGAAGAGAAATTGGGAGGAGACAAACAAACAAATCGGGGTAAAAAGATCATCTTTTCGCCTGAAGCAAACAAACTCAGGAACGGGACACGCCACGATCCGCGCGTTCCCGGCCTCGGTTACATTGCGGGCGTGCCAATAAAGGCGGCCGCCGGAATGTCGTCGAAAAGTACACCACCATCGATCAAACGGGGCAATCGCGAAGCGGCTCGCGGCATTCCGGATGACAGGCGGCTGCACGGGGAAAGGGCGCACGGCGGGATAGAGGACGGCGCAGCCCGCAACCCAAATCTGCACGCGGCCGAACGCCGAGGAAAGACACTGCGCGCAACTGTCTTCCGTCGCTGGCAGGTGCTCTCAATTCAATAGAATTGATCGCGCATTCGACAATGCGATATCCCGGCTTCGGGTCGGGCCGCGCGCCCGACTTTTCCGGGGCTTTTCGCGGGCACCGCGGGCGTCTTTTTGCCGTGCGCTTCGGCCGTGTGCTTCGGGTTATGTTTATTAAAACGAAAATCTATTTTAATGAGCTCCCACAGCCGCTCCCGTATCCTTGCTCCCCGGACACCGTAGGTTTTTCTTCTCTCTCTCATATGGCCTGGAGCAAGGAAGGTGAACACTTTCGGACCCTATCGCTTGCCCGGTAACGCTTGATGACAGCTTTGATGCCGGTGTCACCGTGTGGCAGGCTGTCATGCAGATGTTGTGGCGTGTGGCAAAACAGTTCGCCGGCATGGTGGCCACAACATTGTAGCACCCCGAAGGAGGCTCTCCTCGGGAAAGACGAAAGTCGGGCATTCAATAATCGCCGTACGAAACAAGGCGGCGCTGGGAGGGGCACAAGGCGATGGAGGGCCTTCCCCATTTTCGCTGTTGGCTATGCTTCGACGGTGATCTTCGGCGATCTGTCAGTGTTGCCGAGTGCCGCAACCAGCGTTCGTTATGTTGGCTGTAAAGGAGCTTAAGAAGATCTTAAATCGACGATTCATCTTCTACGCCTAGGGTGGAACAGTTGTTGATGAAAGTTTATTGGAATGTACTGGGGTTTCGTGACAGATGGGTCCCAAATGATTATGATTTGTGTATGTTTATGCCGTTTATGCTTCATTATCAATGTTTGAGGTATACAGGGTGTTCCATCACGATCCAATTATTTAAATGTTGAATAACTCTGCTGTGAAACTTCAGTCTATGCCGTTTTAGTTATGGATCAATTTACGGTAAAACAGCGGACTGAAATTGTAGCGCTCTACATTCAAAATAATTGTTCAACTGTGAAAACTGTGAAAACTGTGAAAACCTACACGTCCTTATTAATACAGAATTTCTTCTGACTTCTTTCTGTTGGGCTATTCGAAGAGTAAGGTTTATGCCAACCAACCGAAGAACATTGAAGAATTGAAAGCTAATATCACAGCGAAAATTTCGGCTATTACGTTGTCTATTACCGAAATGTTGTTGCATACAATGAAAAATGCCCCAAACAGGGCCGCTTTTTGTGTGTCTAATGGAGGCGGTCATTTGATCGATATTGTATTCTGGGTGAATTGTTAATAAACGGCGTTCTAAACTCCAAATAAATCTTGTTCATTTGTCAAAATCGACTGACAAATAGCGGAGTTATTCAACATTTTAATAGTTGGATCGTGATGGAACAACCTGTATTCATTTGTCTCTTGTAAAACCGTTCTAACTCTATCCTGCATCTTATTTCTGTAATGTTAAAACCTAACAAGATTAAGATTAATTAAGATTCCTTACATACCACGATATTAGTTGAGTTGTGGTCTTGAGTGCTTAGCCATGAATTGTTTACATAAGACTGCGAAATTTTCAGTGATTTTCCAAAATGGCTCGAAAGCTGTTTTCTCAGCGCCAACGTCAAATCGTTCGAATGCCGATTTGCTAAAATCGCTTTTTGAAGCACACTTTACTCTTAGGTCTAAGTGTCATCAGCACCACATGTCTGCCACCGCTGAGCTCCCCAGTGAGCGAAATCGACCGAATGAATTCATGTTAAGTGGCCGCTGCACCGAGTTTCGCAAAAACGATTATTGTTTGTGTTTTATTACAAAAGTGAAAAGGTCCACCGGAGGGCTAACGATTTTCCGGCTTAATTGAATATTTCCCATTTTCTCGTGTGCTCTTCGCACCATGGGGGCCTTGCGAGGGACCTTAACTTGTCCCCTCGACCTGCACTCGCCGCTCGCCGGTAGGGTAGCAAACAAAATGTGACACATAATTATTTTCTATGCAAATTTTTGCCCATTACACGGGCCGCTCAATCGTCGCCCGGGACGGTGGCCAGTAGCCAGGTCAAACTACACCACGCAGCGCGTAGGAACCTTCCTCACTCCAGCCACACGTGATTTGTATGACCCCAAAATGGGCAATAGCTGCTAGTTTATGAGCCGCGCGGACCCTTTTCGGACCCTGCGCTCTGCTGGCTGCGCTCGCTGACCGACCGGCCGACATTGCTGCGGTAACTGTTGCGCACTACTAATTCAATCGACTGACCACCGTCCGGCAAGTCCGGCAGCCGGCGACCATTCCGCGTGCGATTTGGTCAATCGATTTGCGCGCCTCTAATGGAAGATTGCTGTTCGATTCGTCGAAACTCGGATGCGCCCATTTGCGCACGCCAACGGTCCGCTACTGCTGCTGCTCCTGGTGCCGCTGCAATTAAGTAAGACGCAATAAAAATTCAAATTACCACAAAAGGGATCCCTTGTTTGGCTCCGCCGCACGTTCCACCCGATACGCAGACCCCGCGCGGGGCTGAGCAGTGGAACAAAGTGTCGATAAGTTAAAAGCATTCAACGGTTTTTTATCGTCAACCGCGCGGGCGGCCACGGATTGCCCGAGTCCCGATACGGAACGCGATCTGGGCGCGGGTCCCCGGTCGACTTGAGGTTTGATCCGTGGGCGGATACAGCGGCCCGGCACACTCTCGGTGGGGGGGACTCACAGGACACCTATTGCTCCCTGTGAAAGTGCCTAAGCCGATTGCGCGCGAAACTTTTCTGGACAGGCAGCATGCTCCGGGAGGGCCCATTTGTCATTCCCAATCGGTACCGAACACCAATTTGGAGAGATAATTCTCGTGTGTGCGCTACCGGACTCGCCGAGGCCGAGGTTGTCGCCAGCCCTATCTTTCACCGTTTCCGAAATTGGAGCCCTTTGCGGGAAGCTATTTGCGTTCGTTAGGTGTCTGTGTCCATATTAACATATGTTCGGACTTGGAACGATTACTGGAGACAAGCATTTGAACCGACCAAGGTTGCATTAGAACCACTTAGTGAATGATTTGAGTTGTCTTCCGGGTTTTATTGATACAATCAGCAATACGTAAAGTGTTTCTCGAAAGGTTCTGACCTCTGTTTAGGCGAAAATAGGTGAATTTCCGGCTCTTGCCGGTTTCGATTTAACTCTATTTAACTTGTCTGTTTAGCCCATTTAGTCATTTGGCCCATCATTTCATTTTGATGCTTTCTTTGTAAGTTTTTCTTGTGTAAAGTGCAAAGGTGTATGGCTATTTTTTACTTTAGCACAGTACAGTACACAGTTAGAGTTTAGTACACTTTTGTTTGCTCACGTTGTATCTGTTCAGTTGATCACTTTAAACTCTTTTGTACACTGTTTTCATTTGCGTTTGAGCTTTCCCATCCCATTTTTCTTTCTTTCCCCATTTATCTGTCCCCGTCCTTATTATTTTCCCTCATTATGTTGTAAATATTACCGTATTTTTCAATGTATAACGCGCACCTTTTTCCCAAGTTTTTTAGCTCTAAAATCTGGGTGCGCGTTATACAAGGGTAGTAAAAATTTTGTCTCCTCTAAACTTACAAATGTGCACTTTTAGGTACATTTTTATGGTCGTATTCCGTGGTAAACATCTGTTAATCGTGGTAAACATTGTACCAAAATTGTTCTTTTCTGATCAAATGGAAGGAATAAATCTTTCAAATAAATGTTCAACCAATAAAAAATATTCAGCCGTTTTTGCTTTATAACCAAATGAAATCATGTATCGTTAAAGAAACACCCTGTAGTATGTCTTTTGCAATGTATACGCATTTTATCTTTAGTCTACTTTAGAATATTTATAGAATAATATAGATTTTTTTTAGATTATTTAGCATAATACATTATTATCATTGGGTATTTGTTGGATATCACATATCTGAAAAATGTACAGTAAAAAACTTTTTTTCCAAATTTTTTCTCTTAAAATATGGGTGCGCGTTATACACGGGTGCGCGTTATACATTGAAAAATACGGTACTTATTTCGCCATTTGAGATCAATTTTGCGCCAAATTTGCATACGCTTGTCTTGGCGTCGTTCGAAAACCCGGCCCTAACGAGGACCGATTCCGTGAAATCCTTCCCACGGGACGCACTCGCCTTTATCTGCACCGACTGGGGCGCTGCATCGCATGGGATGCATCATCACTGGCGGCTATCGGGAGGATGGTGCCATTTATTTTTATTATTGGTTTGTATGCAAAATAGCTGCGCTACCATCGTTGCGCACTGCCAAAGGGCACCCGATTCAACCCGGCCCGGCTAATGCTCAGCTCAACTCTGCTGTGTGTCGTGGGGTTGGCTGATTTTGATTTTAATTGAAGCGACCACCGACCGATCTTGGCGCAGCCACGCAGCTAGTGCGCGTCCCGTCCCGGAAAAAGAAGGTTAATTTCGCCATTTCGTACGGTACTCGCCGTGAAGAGTGATTACTGCGCAGGGCGCGGGGGTCCATCGCCGCTCTGCGTGCGCGGTGCATTATCTGTGCATCGTTAGAATGCGCACGTTAACCTCCGTGTGGTCACCGTCACGCGTCGCCGATCCTGCACAATAGCGCAGCGCGTAGAGCGATGGGAGTTCCTGCACCCGCGATGTCCTGCGCCTGGGACTGAGTTGCGGAACTGAGGTTTCGGTCAGCGCCCGCTTCTGGATTACCCGTCCGGGGCGTTTGGGGCTGGTACGTGACGTGGCCCATCAACCGGCCTGGGGCCTGGCCCTGTGACCCTCTCCCCCCGCGGTAAACGTGATGCTTCCCGGAGCAAATGAGTTGGTGGATTGGAATTAATAAATGCACGCTTGGCACCGCGCGGACACGAGACAGGCGTAAGAAATCGCCTTGGCACATCGCCTTCACTGACACTGGCGGGTGGTAAAGAGGCGTCCGACACCGGCACCCACCTCCAGCACGTGTCACGTGCGGCGCGCTACATGCGAGTGACGGATGGGAATTAGCATTCCGCGGCCATAGGAACGTGATTGGAAATGGTGAAGCGGTGCGCGATTCGCCTAGCCGGCCGCAACTGGCTTCCGGAAGTTGTCCAACGTCCAACAGCGGTCCCAGAAAGATTGGATTTTCCACTGCGCGAACCAGAACCGTGTTCTTGCTCCGACCAGACCGCCGGGGAAGGATCGGAAAATTAATCGAATATGCCTACGTCTGGAAGGCAAATACGAAGGACTCTCAATCTCCCCCTCTCTCACGGAGATCCTCACCCCGCTCGGGTACACGATCGCGCACGGCCATGTTGCCGGTGCCCGTGTATATCATCAATTACCGAGCAAACCGAGGGGCATACCTTCCGCTAATCGATCCGCGGATGGGTCCACCCCGGGACCCGGCAGAACACGAACCGAGGTCCCGCAGGGTGCCCGCAGGCCGTTGTGATACGATTATTGACCATTTTTTTAAACCTCGTTTCCAACCCTGCACCGGGTGTCCACGCGGATCGCCCGCAAATGAGTGGTAGCGTCAACTGTTGTTCAGCCGATCAATTTATGATGGTTAAGTAATTTTTCAATTACACCTTAACCCCGCCGATCTCTACCTGCGGCTGCGCGCCGACTTGGGGACCGTGCGTTATCTTATGCCCACCTTTACCTAGGGGATGCCGGTGGATGATGATCCGTTGCATGTTCCTTTTGCCGGGCAACTTGGAATGTTAACCACAGCTCAACACCCAAGTGGCTTCAAATGTTGTTACCAAGCCTCTGCAAAATCAACAAGGAAACATTTGCCAGTAACACAGTTGCATACTTTTAGGCGTTTTAATAAAGAAAATCCAAATTTTACTTATTTTCTTTAATATTAGCACATTTATTATTTTAGCGCATACGCACGATCCAAGGACGAGTCATATTGGAATTTTTCTTTTTCAAAAACAAATTGTTTGTAACAATTAAAGACACTTTTCGTATTATTTTTGCATATTAAGAAGATTATGTTATATTTTAAATTCCATAGCATCATACTGAGCACAAGCCACAGAATCGAGTAGGGCCTGCAGCCCGAATCGCTCCTGGACCCCAGTTAGGTACGCTCGCAGGGCTCGCACTTCACTTCATCACTATCCACCGCGATTAGCGCTACGATTTTTATGATTGTGTTACGGAGAAGCAGGAATAAAACGGGGCAACATACGCACCGAGGCGGGTCGTACCGGGTAACTCTATGGGGCCATAAAATAATTCACCATTAACGCCCCTTTGGCTGCTACGGCGTCCGCCGGGTCTGCCGGGTTCCGAGCGGCGCCGCGCGCTGGTTTGGCCCAAAATTTATTGGCTCCACTTACCGAAGGGGCCCACAAGTGTCTGAGAGGCGGCAGCGACGACGCCGGAGGCCAGTTAGTCCTTGGTGATCTTTCATACAACCCAACCCAGCAGCAGCCGAGTCGGGGAAAAGCGCGGGTTGATTGCTCGCCCAAGAATGCCGATCGAATGGGCCGGCGTTAGAATGTTTTGATTTAATTAATTTACTGTCCTCCGTTGAGCGCAATCGAAAGGCTGCAGCGAAAGCGCCCGGTGTGGTAAGGGAGCAACTCGGGTCGTTAACGGGAGAGATAAAAATTACGAAAATAATCGTTCCGAAAATAAAAAGGCGAACTTGACGCACCGCACACACACAATGCGGGCAATTAATCGCGGGCACACAGTAAGTGCGGCCTACAATTTAATGTTGCCCTTGGCGACATTCCATGGCGGTTAACACACGCCGCCGGTGGACGCGCACATGTCATACGCGAAGCGCAGCGCCGACGCCTTAACGTCACAGCAGGAAATGATCGCTGTCGATCGCTAATGAAGGTGAGCGAAGAGTGTTCGCGCCGCGATGCAATTATGTCACGTAAATGCCGCCGGATCGGATCGACGGGGGCCTGCCTGCCCCCCATAATTAGTGTCAATAAAGAGGGGGTCGCTTCGATCAGCCGCACGACGGGGTGACGGGGCTTAAGGAGATCTTCGCGACAGGGATCGTGTACCACACGCACATCGTCACCGATCGTCAATCCCGTGTGGTCCGAGAATGTCCTGTGGCGGACAAGCAATTTAACTAGATCGTTTGATCTCCGACCGGGAATCCGTCCGGAGATCATCGATCCTCACGGTTGTCGAACAGGTCCTGTTGACACCTCAGAACGGATGCACACGCCCCCCGCCACACGTCTGCCACCATTCACGGGATAATTGACGGATTGACACCACTGGAAGAGCCCTCCGGAGCGCTGGGATAAGCCGGTGAAGGCATTCCCGGTCCGGGCCGCGCGGAGATCGTTCTATTCTAAGTGGTTTGTTTGGTTTTTTTCTGCCCTTCGCTAACCAGAATACATTTTATGTTTAGGTTTTCAATGCCCGAAGCCGCTTCTAAGCGGCAGCCAGCCGGTGGCCGCCGTCCATTGTTCCATAATTATGATTACGATTGTTATTAACCGTAATAATCCGGATCCGCTATGGGGATGGGTTTCCTGTCGTGCCGCGGTGCATCGGTCACATCGGGCCCCCCATTCATTTGGGCCTCGTAATGGTCGCGCAGCATCGGCCAGGCCGCCAGCGAGCATCTAATGATGCTGCGGGCGGCGCTCGAAGGAAGAGCAAATATCTGCTCTTGATGCTACTGCGGCTCGTGTTCCAACTCGTACCCGGCGTACCGAGTGGTTGATCGCGCATTAGCGCAAAACACGACATGGCACTCCTCCTCCTGCTGCCACCCCCCGTTCTTAAGTAAATGAGCCCGCCGGGCCACCGGACCATCGGGCCGCCGATGCGGTGCGTTTATGCTTGCCGTTGCCTAATGATGCAGCCGACGCCGCCGCCACCGAATGGTACGATTCTGGTTAGAAGTTTTATTGCGGCACATTATGCCTCGGCCACGGCCACCACCACGCCTTTGGCCGTATGATTTGGAGGGCCATATTTTTTTTGTTGCTGCTTCACTATGCTTCTTTTAACTTCCTGCGCACGAAACCGACGTTGGGGGGAGACCGTTGCGCGTCAGTTGGATCGTCTGGCGTCTGGAAAGGGTCTGGGGATGCAACCCAAAGGGGTACCGGCAGAACCAGAAGACGGCTCAGATGAAACAGTAGGTCCGTAGCGGTATCAGCAGGCCAGGCAAACATGCAACCGCTTGGCGCGGATAGTTTATGCCACTGTCGATCATAATTTGCATTTGCGTGAAAGGATACCCGTGACGGTGGCGGGGACAGGCGGACGACAAGCGATCGTTGCTCACACACACGCGCGCACACACACGGAGTAATTACTGTGGTCGTACTTATTGCCTCGGTTGCTGCTATGTTTATGCGCATATTAGGCCTATGTAGCGGCTATCGTGTGATGTTTTTGGCTCGGCTATCATCGGCTTAATATACCGGCCGCGGATGTATGTTCAATGTTTTAAATCCTAAAATACATTCAAAATGGAGCGGAGCATAGTTTGCACCATAGTTTGCAGCATATAATGGCTCTGCCGTTTCAGGTTCGTAAAATCGTGGCGCTGGGCCCTTCCGCCCGAGGCCAATCTTGTGCGATAAATCATCCATTGGATCTGCGACTTAAGCGAGTTTCTAATGTAACCGGGGGCTGTGTTTTATTTTCACCCAAACGAGCCCAAACGGCAGCATAAAGTCTTACCCTTACTTACGGGGCTATGGCCCATCAAACGCCACGGCCATGTCAGCCTATTCGCGCGAGCCGTAAGGCGTCTAGTGTCGCATTCCATTAGACATAAATCATCGGAAGCAGCACCGTCTTGGTGTGGCCGAGCGGCGATAAACCGGCCTCAGACGATGTGACATCCAATCATCTTGCGTATGCGTAAATGCTCCGTTGCGTTCGTCGTCGAAAGGTGTTAATGCTTCTCTGGCCTCGATACACAGGGGGAATCCTCCCACAGGGACGACAGCGACGGTCGATTCGTTTCCAGTTTCGGAAGAAGTTGTGCTGTGGAACCATTGATCCGCTTGGTATCGCAGGCGGCTGCCGAAGGTGTTACCGGTTTACTAATTGGATCGTGTCGGAGCTTTAAAGTGAAACCTATAAAAGCTATTTAAATAGCTAGTTTCTGCATGATTATTTATTTCCTTTATGGAGCGACATAATCTACCTGCGCCTGTTAAGCTCTTCCCATCATTTGCTACACGGATTGTGAATGGTCGGGTTGTGAATTGTCAGCTGAGTTTAACGTTTGGCTAGGTTGAGTTTATGGCAACTTATTGGATTCCATATAGCAAAGGACTGTGACTCTTGCAGTAAACTACCCTCTATTAGACTAGACACTGATAAGCAATAAAAGAAATGCTGCATTCGCTTTTTAGTCTGACTAATTTTGAATGTTGACATTAATACACTCTAATCCCTAAGGTGTTGAAAACTCAGCAACATCTAAATAAAACATAAACGGGACTTTAAGATAAGGAATGTTGGCTTTTGAAAAATGTCGTTTTCGATCATTTTTAAGCCAAAATCTCAAATTGGCGTATTTCCATACGTCATCTGCGCCATGATGAAAGCATTCGTTAACGATCTCGTAAGTTTAAGACAAATCTGTAGCTGATACCAACTACTTTCTTGCTCTTAAAATCACAGTTTATAGCGCCCGGTCTAGCAGCACAAATGCAAGGCACAACTCACCAACATTGATCCTTGCGCCTAGCTTGACCGTCAAAGCAACGGCCACGGTTCGGTGCGAAATTTATTTCCCAATAAATTTGTACCGCCATTAAGAACGTAGAGAAAGTTACAGAACTGATTTATAGAGCCAGCCTCGTCTACCGGCCGCCTTTCTTCTCTAATACGGACCTAAACTCGTTCGTTAACTTTTATTGTTCGCCCCGTTCGCCACATGGCAAATTAAAACTCCTTCGCGTCGCCCACCATTTCACACGCACGCCGCAATGAAGACGTTCCTTCTTGGCCCCCAGAAAGACGTTACCGTGGCCCGAGGAACGATGATTGACCGTCGTCGACTTCTCGTCCGAGGGTGGCCATAAAAAGAAAGTGATCCTTCCGCGGGCCCTTCGCTTAATGCCGTAACGGCGACGGCGACGACGACGACGACGACGACGGCGAGGATCGGCAGGATGTAACGGAGTCAAACGTCGTCGTGACTCGCGCCGGTCGCGCCGTGCGGCATGCGGCGAAAGGGCCGACTGAAGAAAAACCGCCTCACTACCGTTGGGAGAAGCATAAAACGGGGTGGCCCCGAGATGGGTCAGAAGAAAAGCGCACCTCGCGCAGAAAAAGTTGGCCATCGAACGCCGGGCACGTTGAAACGGTAAAATCCACTTTTACAATTCATAAAACAACTATTGGGCTCCGGTTCCGTTCCGGGCAGGCGTAGGGGGCCACTGGCCTGCCGGTGCGAATCACGCATCGGGCCACCCGCCAGCCGGGCGCACTCGACCTGCAACCGAACTCCGGCGCATTTCGAACCGGGCTGACCGCCAACGCGCGCGCGCTCAAGGCCGGGAAACGCTAGGGATCGATATTATCGGTCCCTCTCCACGAAGGCCCCGCACCTTTCAGGAGGTCGCCTCCCGCTTTGGGTTCCGATTGTGCCAGATTTGAATGTTATTTTTAGCAAAACAATTCCACCGCCACCCGGTTCGGTGGGAGGCGAGTGGTGTGCAAAGTGCACATCGGAGAGTGCATGATGCAGGTTTTTGTGGAATTTGTGCCACCGATTGGACTGGCGGCTGCGGTGTGGGTGCTTCGATCCCACTTCTTACTGCGCTGGTTTCATCGATCGGAGATCGAATCCGATCGCTGCGCCGCGGGACGACGATAACCCTGTTTGGCGGGAGATGAAAAACAAAAATGGAAAGGTACCGAGGCACTTTTCCGAAGCCGCCAAAGGACCACCGAACGACACCTTTCGAATCGTTTTCGCTTTTTATCGACGCAACAAAGCGTACGCACCGTGCGGTTCGGGGCGAGGGGCATGTCGTTGAATTACCGGTTCCGCCGGGTTCCGACGGGATACTGTCATTAGATTCTGCTCGACCGCTTGATGGATTGTCGGTAATGTGGGTTGTTTTTTACTCGACTGCGAACAAATTTCTTAACTTCTCCTTTCAACACTCGTCTGGTTACTCGTTACTATCGCTCGTTGCCCTTTTTGGGATTAACCTTAAGCAAAGTGGTCAATTACCAACATCGAAAAGGGTTGTTATCATTTTAAAAATAATTGTTTCTAATGTCTGTCTACAGAGCGCTTCATATTTTATTTATTCATCTATTTATTTGTTTGTTTTAGTACTTCTTGTTTACGTTGGAACAAAAGTAGAAATGAAAACTTTAATTTAAGTATCTTCTACTTTTTAATTGCATTTCCCAACAACACACTGACTAAACGAAGAACTCGAGCTTGTTTACTCACTCCCTATCCCTATTTTAATCCAGTCCACTTATTCCTGTTTATTTATTGTCTTTCTTTACCTTTTATTAATTATGGCTTGGGGCAAAATTTGTGCAATTAACCATTAGAACTAACCGATAACAAATAGTGTACCGATTGGTCGTAATGACCTGTTCGACAGCAACGCATGAGCTGCGGCGAAAATCAAGAGCTTCTCGTGTGGTGTTCGCATGATAAAGCGCGTCGCATGCCCGCGCCACATTAGCAACATCTGTGCGCTTGTGTCCGGAATGGGTTAAACCCCGTAAAATCGTAAACCCATCTGGAGGTTTCGTGTGCACCACGGGACAGCGTCGACCACCCGTCGATAGCATGAAAAAGTGCAAAAAACCGACCAACACACACACATGGCGAACTCGGTGCAATATTTCCCATTAAATTTGCACCATTTTTCATCCTAATTACATTCATTACCGCGAACGCACACACACACACGCTGCGGCGTCGGGGAAACCCTCGATGCACCCGGATTGCGGATGGCCACATCGATCGATCGGTCGAGTATCGGCCGGTGCAAGAAGGACGCCCACCAACTCCAGAGAGTGGGTCGTTGAGGCTGGGCGCGAGGGTTGAACCAAAATCGAGGCCACCTGCAGCGGGGCCAAGAGAAGAACCGTTGGGTTTGGGAAGGTGTTGTTTAAATTTATAACATCACACCCCACATTCCACCCGCGGGTGGCAGGCTTCCGGTGGCAGGTAAACATATGCTCTACAAAAATGCGTTATGCGATCCTCATGTTTGATGCACACACGCCCTACGCGCCGCGCGGCCACGGCGCATCGTAATTATGCGCTAGGGTGCAAGTGGGACAAAACCGCCACCCCCGGAACGGGGTGGCTCGTTTGCGCTGGGAAAACGTGCCAGCATAAACATGATCGGCGGGGTATCGCCGTACCTGTGTGCACCGTCGCATATGCCGGTTTTGGCATGCGACGGTCGGCTCGTGTCATCGGGCGTATCCATCAGCACCGACACACACAACACCACCGTGGCTGAGGGGGGGCAGACAGATGCAATCCATCCATTAGCCCACCTGACGGGTTCCATTTAATGGTAAAACAATCTTAATCTTGCCGCTGCAGAGTGAAGAACAATGTTTTCCCAGCGTTGTTTGCCTAATTCTTGGCCTGCTTCTTCGCCATCCACGGCCAACAACCTCCTTTCGGTAATGTCGATACGGTTTGTGTGTGTGCTCTACATCCGATTTTACGGCTATAGAATGTATTTTGTGTAGTTGTAGACTTTTTGGAATGTTCTATGTAAGCGATGTATTCGATCGATGAACGGTTAGGCCTACAAGTAAACTTGTGTTTAGTGTTTTAAAACTTTTTTCTTAATTTTCGAAGGGCTCACAGAAAGAGTTACTTCAATGCTTTGTTGATGTCATAACGTTGGCCCATCGTTCGCCCCACGAAACCGCCACCGGACAGGATATCCGAGCACCGCTCTCATTCACCGAGAACCCATGCCGATATGGCTGGGCGTAAACAGGAGATTAGCTCACGGATCGAAATGTAACGACCCGCGGTCGCAGGAAGCGCACGAGAATATGGCGCTCCGCGGCGAACAGTGTGTAATTGAAAAATAAATCTTTTATGGACAACTTAATGAAGCACATTATCGGCGTAATAGATAACAGGTGGCCGGGCCGACGTACACGTGTGTGTGTTTGTTTTTTTGCAAAGTCCACGAAGTGCACGGGAAAAGTAATTATTGGGCGATTTCCTTCATAAAAGTGGCACTTCCTGCAAGTCCGTGCGCTTTAATGGCACACACTTCAAACCGATCTAATTAACGTTTATGCCGGGTGCGTACATTTTATGCTCAAGCAGTGCTGGCAAGCTTTTTTCGCTAGCTGCCGTACATCATTTAAGGATGGCAGTGACCATCATTAGTACACTGATGGGTGTCGTTCACTTCCGCGAAGGGGACGATCCAACTTCGACCTGAAACTAATCGCTCTGTCACTTCCTGTTTCCTTGCAGCACACCCTAACTGGACACAGCGGAAAGGTGTTGGCGGCGAAATTTCTCGGTTCCACCTTCCTCGTTACCGGCAGCCACGATCGGACGCTAAAAATTTGGGACCTCAAAAACCGATCCTGTAAGTATAGTGGGCACGGCTCCCGGCCAGTGTTCGCATTGTTCTAAGAACCTTTCTTTCGATTTGCAGGCACCGAAACCAAGTTTGCCGGCTCGAGCTGCAACGACCTAGTCACGACGGACAGTCTCTCCTTCATCAGCGGTCACGTCGACAAGAAGATACGCTTCTGGGACGTCCGGACGGCGGACTGCACGGCCAACGAGATTCCGCTGCCGGGCAAAATTACCTCACTCGATCTGTCGAAAGACGGCAAGTTCCTGCTGTGCTGTGTGCGAGACGACACGATCAATCTGCTCGATCTACGCCAGAACCGCATCGTCCGGTTATTCCGGTGAGTGGGCATTTGGGCATACTCAGCGGCAGGAGAGCATTCCTTTAACACTGTGCTTCCGTGTTTCAGACATGACAACTTCAAAGTGGGATGCGATTGGTCCCGCGTGGCACTCAGTCCGTCCGGCACCCGGATTGCGGCCGGTTCGGCCGATGGATCCGTCTACATCTGGAACATCAACGGTCCACTTGAAACGGTGCTGAAGGATCCAAAGTAAGCATACACATCCTTTCGCCTGTTCGCCTGCCGCTTTCCTTCTGTCGTTTATGCTGTCGCCCGTCCGGAGTGTTTCATGTTCCTCCTCCATGTTCCGCATGCTCCTCATGCTTTCTTTTAATTTCATCCCATTTATGATACCACCCTTATCACGCACACGCACCGCGAGGACTGACCGGAATTGGTTTTTTCACAGTGGAAGCGCTGCCGCTGTAACCGCCGTCAGCTGGCACCCGTTCAGCTCCACCCTAGCATCGGTGGATCGGGCCAAAAAGTGTACGATCTGGTCGAACGCTTAGCCCGACCGCAGACCCTACGCAGATGTCTGGTCGTCGCCACGACTTCCGGCGTCACCCGGACCACCATTACCATCACCACGGCCAACGCCACCAGTCACCATCCTCATCTCTCGTGCGCCGTTGTTGCGGAGACTGCTGTTAATGTTTGTGTCACTGTCGTCACTCGCTGCGTAGCGAACCGGTATGCCCTCGTGGAAGGACTTTTTCGGGGCCATTTGCGGCCCCAGCGCTCTGGGGTTACGTCGCGAAGTGTTGTTTCTTTACGGCTTAAGTCTTTTTTTACTCATTCAAATATGTAAGCACAATGGCCTTTTTGCCGATTGCGGCGGATCGTGGTTGCGGTTACCAACCGCGGTTGCCGCCACCGCCGGACACACCGGCCCGTGGTGTTGTTCTTTTCGTGGAGACATTTTTGCATTAATAAAAACAAGTTCAAATTGAAGGGATGTGGTAATTGCTTGTACATGTTTATAACATTTTTTTCAAAAATAGGCTAACAACGGTATTCGCTCTCTGAGCGTGTAAAGTCTTCCTGTTCATTCCGCAACATTGCGTCCAGTTATACCTTGCGTTATTCATTCACAGTTTAGCCAGCTCAGTGTCCACCGATGGATCACGAACCAAATGGCGAACCTTATCGAAGCCCGGGTGCTGCTTATCGCGCATTAGCTTAAAGATAATGTTTTCGCTTGTCGACACGAAGCATCCGTACTGCTGCAGGCGCTCGAGGGCCAGCTTGCGGTCTTCCTGCGTGCGCGACAGTGAACAGTCGGCCGCCACGTGCACCGTGTATCCTTGGCTCAACAAATCCATGGCCGTTTGCTCGAGACAAATGTGCGATTCGAGACCGAAGAGGACCACCGTTTCGAGGCCATCGCGACCATACAGCTCCTCCATACGGCGCTGAACCTCCGGAATCATCATGCTGAAGAGCGTCTTCGGGAACACACCTTTCGCGTGGGAAACGTCGAGCTCCTTCACAATGCGACCCAGCTTCTCCGGGTAGTGTTCCGTCACGATCAGCGGTACATCGAGGATTTTACCGGCTTGCAACTGAAAAGAACGAACAGCTTATTTGGTGATACCAGCCTCTGCATGCTTCTCACCGCCCCCCGCAAAGGCTTACCAATTTGCTCGTGTTCTTGACGACGGAATCAAACATCTTCATGCCGGGGCGGAACTTGTCCTGAAGATCACAAAGCATGAACAAGGTTTTCTTCACGTCCAGATAGCCAAGTTTCGTCAGTTGACGTGCCATTTTGCGGTATTTTATATTGTTAAAACTAATAAATGCAACAATACTTTGGAACAATGAACCAAGTCTCTGGTTTAACAGAAGAAATGATCAAAACAATCCGAACCGTGCAAGAAATTTGGTTTGACAGCTGCGGATTGGTCGTTTTTTTCTAGCGATCGCTTCCCGACGATATTATTCGCCCGTGCCAGTCAGCTGGTGCCGCCTGAATTCGCCCGCTGATATCCTCGGAGCGTAACGGAGCAAGAACGCCGCCGAAAAGCAAGGAGCAGGTGTGTTGCTGTATATTGTCGTTACAATTATAGTTTTCTAATTCAAGCGAAGTAAAATCTGATGTAGAAAGAATGTATATTTTGAATCGGTACCAATCTTGTGCACACGATTGGGGAGCTTTCGAGCGAAAGCTCACCATTGGCAAACCCGTTTGACAGCTGGCGATTCCGTCGGTGCGCCGTCGACATCGCCGTTCGCCCGCGATGTCGACAAAGCGTAGCCATTTTAGAGAGAAAGCAGGGACGAGAAGGAAAAAAAGAGACACCGTTTGACAGTCCTGCCACATACAACCACAAAGCATCTCGTCGTCGCGAGCGATAAATAAATACGAAAATTCCCTGTGCTATCGTGCGGCCCGCGAGCCAAAACTGTGTTCCGTGTGTGGCGGACCGTGCGGACAATGCGTGACGTGTGGAGCGACCCCGTTCGATGCGGCGGAAGTGCGTGAAAAATGCAGTGGAAATGTGCGGAAAATGCGCCCTGGTATTGAGCGCCATCAGAAGCAGTGCCAGTAGAAGAAGAGGCACTGGTTCTTTCCCTTCGGTCGGTGGCACCACCATCACTACCACTACCACCCACCGCCGTCGGCACAATAATCACTACCACTACTACCAGTGCTGCTGCTGCTACTACTAAGCCCACTATTGGCCCGTTCGTTCCGTCGCCTATGTTGCCGTTGTCTTCTTCTTGTTGTTCCTCGTGTTGCTGGCTGGCTGGCGCTACCTGTCAACAGTGGTGTATCGCCGAGTCCTGTGCTCGTCACTGTGGCAACCGTGAATTTTGAGCCTGCAAACTGAGCCGCCCCCAGATCCCGTCCCGTCCCGGTTGTCACGGGTGCTAAACAATTCCTGTGGGATAACGGCACACACAAGCCCACACGCGCGCGCCCTCCTCGGTGTCTCAGCTCACCGCGTGTGAATCGGCGGTGAAGGAGGATAGTGAGCAGGTGAGCGCAGCACCGTGGTGCTAGATGAGTCCGTGTTGGCGCGGCCGCGTCGCGTGTCGCGTGTTTTTGTGTGCCCCGCCGTGATTACGACGTTCCAGTGCCGTGCCGTGTGTGTTTTTTCTATTGTTGTGTCCCGAGTGTCGCCCTCCGCACGCGCGCGCCACCAACGGGGTCGCCACCAACGCCAATGAATCGTCGGCAATCATTGGACAAGCCAGGTGAGCAGCAAGGTGAAAATCTTTTTCGTTTTATATTTTGTTCTACTTCTCTACCCCTGTACCCTTCCCCCTGTCCCATCTCTTGCGTCGTATTGCATCGGGCTTCCTGGAGAGAGTGCGCACGTGTGCGTGTGTGTGTGTGTTTTGATAAAACGGTGATTCTTGAATGGTGAATGGCCCCCAATGCCATCGGTTCCTGTCGCTTCCGTGAATCGCGTATCGAAAAGTGCAGTGCCTCGTGTATACGTGCGCTTGTGTGTGTGTGTGTTTTGGCCGTCGGTACACGATTCCTAATGTCGCGCACTCATTGTTGCGAATCGGCGTGAGCAGCGAGGTGAGAAAGTGAACGCAGTGAAACACAGTGAGTGAGACGCGTGTCTGGCGAGCTGGCGGTTGCTCGCCGCAGCTGTGCTGTGAAAGCGACGACTCACGCGTGAGACACGCAAAGAAGTGTAAACGCAATCGATTCTATTGGTAGCGAGATGTTTTTTTTTGTTGGTATAAAGGTTTCCGTAACATAAAGAACCTTCCCACCCAGTGATGCCCCCCAAAAACGGTGGGTTCATTGCAGTTCCGTAAGTAGCAAACCCTTCCGATTTCTATGTGAACTTTCTCACGTAGCCAGCAAAGGAAAACAGTAGCGCAAGTGCTCACTCTGCGCTCTAATCGCGACGCCAGCGCAAGCAAAACGCAGCTCATGGGCTCTCGCTGCATAGCCCTGTGTGCGAGTGTGTGCGTGTGTGCAGAAGATTCTCGCCGCCAGAGCCACGGTGGGCGATGGATATGGGCCGATGCGAAAGTGTTGCCCGATGAAAGAGCGTGTAGCACACGCATCGAATCAGCGTTTTGGCCGATATGCGCGCGTGTGTGTGTGTGTGGATTCGTGTATGTTGCTGCGTGGTTCAGATTGCTTGACTACCGCGCTGCTCCACCGTCACGTTGCTCCGTTTTCCTCTCCTTCGTAAGTTCTTCGTCAGCCGTCGTGTTGATGTTTCGCATCCCATGCTTTAGCGGTGAGAATGAGAATGAGATCGCAAACAGAAACATCCTCGGTTAGGTGATGTTTGTGGTCAGCGCATGCTGCGATTTGATGACAAAAGCCATCCGCACGCAATATGAACCCTTGCCCGCTGGCCCTAAGGCAAGTTGGACGACCGCAACATAAAGCTTCAATTATGTTGGTGGTGTGCGTGACGGTGGCACCGTCAGGAAAACAAAATCAATCAGGCTCTAAACTCTTCTTCTAACTTCACACACACACACGCACACACAGCAACCCGCAGTCAAGTCGCCCGAAGCATGGTTATGCTGCTGCTGCTGCTGCTGTGTGCGACCTGTACGACACGCGAATACGGGAGCAAAACGAAACGCAACAAACCTGTAGTGCCCCGGCCCCGACTGTTGCCCAATGAGCGCGGGCTGCGCGCGTGGAGCAGAGGAAATCCCTTGCGACGTTCACGTTGATCATGTTTTGTCTCGTAAGGGTCGTGGGAAAATGGTTTTTGTTTCGTTTCGCGGTGTGGCCAACCCGTACACGCTTTGTGCATGTGTGTGTGCGACTGCCAGCCGTCGTTATGCTTTTGGTTTCATTTCACTACGCCGTCAGTATTTCCGGTTGTCGTCGTAAGTGGGCTCGTTGTTTTATGTCGTCCCCTACATCCGTCGCTTTATCGTGGCAATTTATCAGACTAGCGTCCCCGGGTGGCCGAAGGGGGTTTTCTGGGCATACGCATCCTCCCCTGGGGCGCCTTGGGCCCTACTTTGAATGGCACAGCAGCTGAAAAGGGACCCGCTCGTTGCGGGAACGTAACTTTTCCTCTGTTTTTGAGTCGAGTTGTAAATGAATCGAAGTGAGCCGCGTCGCACTCTTTCACGTCTCACGAATGTGCCTCTGGGCTCACCAGCGAACGACCAAAGAACGTCCCGTTTCCAGGACAAAATACCGAAAAATCACTCCACGCACTGGTAGTGGTGATGCAATCGGCGCATATGCAGTCCCCGAACCAGTCGAATCCTTTACGCGCACTCACACACGCGAAGGGGTGCGCGCGCGAAAAGGATACGCGCGCTCGGTGGCGGTTGTGTGAGCACACAGTTTTTGCTCACCTTCTGCTCTGCTCACTTTCTCGCTTCTCGCGCGCGCACACACGTGCACAATCGCGTCGCCGAAAAGCGATCGATTGTTGTAACAATGAAGTGTCGCCGCCGCCGCGAGACGAACGAATGCATTCTCTAGAAAAAAAGACCTGTTGTTTTGCACACGCCTGGCGCTTGACTTTTTACTGGCATCTCAGGGTTGCCACTACGAAAATCCTGGGCGCGTGGCAAACGTTTATTATTGACTGGCGTTCGACTGACTCTTTGGCTCGCGGCGCGTATCACAGGTTATAGTGACGTCAATCATGTCGCGAAAAAGAAACTAACCGCGGCCGCAGGTCACCCCACCCGGCGGAATGCAATTCGGGGTGGTTTTCTTTTTTCTCGACTACCCGATGCGGCCGCCAAATGTGGTACGTGCGCGCCACCATATTACGAAATGTCGAAGAAATTGAAGCAAAAAGAATAGAGAAAAATGAAAAACACGCACGAAATTAGAATTTGTCACTTTTCACCTCTCTCTCTCATCGGTCATCGTCGTCGTCGTCTCTTTCGGGGTCACGCTTCGCTGTGTGTGTGTTTGTCGAACGGTGGCCCGCCGTCAGCCGTGTAATGATGGGAAAAATCAAGCCACCGCGGTTCTGTAGCAAGAAAAGAAGGTGGCCACACTTTTCTCGGTGGCGAGCACACCGTTCCGCGGGTGGTTTCAAACGATTGGCCACCCCCCCAATGGTCAGAGCCAGAGATTCGACACTGTGCGATAATCCTGCGATATTGTCCGCCGCCGCCGCCAGACGCAGGGAATTTGTTACATTTTTTGAAAATGCTAAAAATATGCTCGTCGCCCGCCGAACAGTCGTGTGCCGAGCAGGATGGCGGACGCCGTCGTCTCGGCCATTGATGGGGACCGCGATGCAAAATGTCGCGACAACGACGACGACCGCGGGTGCATGTTGAAATCAGAAGCGTGCGATGTGCAAATTCCTAGTCTCGTAAGACGATATTCGCGCAACCGTCACTGTGGGGTTGTTTCTTTCACTTTTCCGATTGGCCGGCTCAAGTTCAATGGCTGCGAAGACGGATCATGCCAGCTGCGTATCCGTTTGTGTCGGTGTGCGTGGAAGTCAGACTTCGGAGCCGAGTTTTTCCCTTTTCCCAAGAAACAGCTGCCAAGCTAAATATTTAGATATCATTTTACATTGCCCATAAACAACGCTGCGGTTCGCTGCGAATCGTGTACGCGGCCGGCCAGTGCCTTGCTTGGTCTCTGCTTAATCTCCCGAGAGAAACAATCCAACGTCTTATTTATACTCACCAATTGTATTTATGTGTAACAGAGAAATAATAATAACAGTTTGTTTTCATCAATATCGTGTTATCATCCGAATTGTACGAATGGTTGCAGTTTAATTTAAAAGATCTGTCCACAGGCACAATCGATGTCAGGTTGTTGGTAGCGCGAATTTCTATTTCTGGCACATAATGAACAAAAAAAAGATCAGACATGAACTTATTTTAATTGAAGGAACTATTTAGTTCAGATGGAGGATGGTTAGAGCATGCCAACGGAGCAAATTCGACACAAAAACCGACGGAAAAACGTCAGAACTGATGACCGCAGCCATCGTATTGCGAAGTCTGGAACGTTGCGTGTGGTGCGTGTAGCGCTTTTTTTTGTCAATGAATCAACTACCGATTGCTGTAAGGGGTTACGGACTGTTGAACTGGGGTGCCTGCAAACATAATTCACCCGCCAAAAGGTGCGGTAGACCTTTTTTAGGCATCATTTCACTCGATGCAGACGGTGGGGATACCCTTCGGAGAGGGGCTACCCGGAGCGTCCGGCTGCCGGCACCGAACAGCTGTTTTTCGCGTGTTTCTGACAACACTGGGACCGAGCGCAACTCGCCCCACTAGAGGTGAACTCAAACGTTGGACGAGGAGTTATATCTCGAATAGCGAATAGCGTTTAGATGAATGTCCAGGGAACTTTGGAATGAATTATTGAAGCCGGTGTTCTGTTTCGCCCAGAGAGATCCGGATGTTATCCCGCAATCTCACTGGGCGACATCGAAGGGACCTGTGGTGCGTGACACAAGACGGTGAGGGGACACTTAAGGGCACGCAATCGTCCGAAGACGTCACGTGACTGGCTGTAATCCCACTCGCGGTACATTAACCTTTTCCCGGGAAGTCACATCCTAATGGCACACACCCGGTCCGTAACCAGACCCAGACCCGTAAACCTAGATAACGGTCGGCGGCCCATCGCGAACACAGGAGGAAACCTTCGCTAAGCCGTGATAATGAAAATTTCCGGAAACTCTGTCTCTCTCTCGCGCTCCTCTTCGGGCCAGACTTCGGTCCGCCAGCGGAGTCCTCGCCGAGTTCGCCGGGCCGGCGGCGCGGCTTGTCAGTCGTTGTAACCTTGAGTGGCCCCGTGGGCAGAAGAGGGAAGAAACTGTACGCGGACGTAAGAAAGTCAGGACGAAGAAGTTGCAAAAGTGATAAAAATCTCTGACCTACATACCTACCTGCCCGCCGCCGGCGGCGGCGGCTTTTGAGAGCACCCCGCGTGTGCACCGCTCCTGGATCCTGCGCCGACGGCCGCTGATTCCTGGCGGGCACGCCACCGTGTGCCGCCGTACTCTACTTCGTGGTGTTCGTGTCCGTGGCCCATATAGTACTCCCCGTTGTTCGCCGTTTACGCCCGATGATGACGTGCTGTGTGCCGCCGATGATCACGCTTCATTCATGATTTCTCGCCTCGCTGAACCAAGCGTCCCCGCTCGTACTCCGGTCCGTGTTTGTTGTCGGCCCAGCTTTGGCGTATTATCGGCCTACGGGGAAGAAGGCAGAAAAAATAGGCCGCCTGACATAGGAATTCGCGTTCGTCCTTTTTGGTCCGCGAGTGCCCCGTGGGGTTCCTTTTATCTTCCCCGTCGTGCCCCCTTAACAGCGTCCTACTGTCCAGGAAAGGTGAGTCGAGAGTAACCGGCCTCTAGCAATTATTTCCCAGCTTCTCAGGAACAAAGTTCCGTGAGGGATAAACCGCCGCGAGCCGCGAGTGTCTTATCCGCTGTCTCCGGAGCGCCCGAACCGATACTTTAAAATAGACTTGACGGCAAAGACGGCCACAATCCATGCCATCACCTTCCGGGCTGAGCAGTCCATTACTTTTATCGAGCCAGCGACCGTCGAGCGTGTTCTGACTCACGCTTCGCGTTGTCCGGTTTTCTCACTGGTTCCTGGCTTTCTACCAGCTGCCAGCCGCCGTGGGGGGTTACTACATTTCGATGCTACGGGTCGCCCCGAAAAAACGAAAGCGCTGGCTGTTGGCGCTGGCCGCGACCGCGCGCAGCATTCCGGTTTTTGCACGCTAAACGTCCAACATAAACATAGACCGTCGTCGACGGCGGCGTGTGCTGTGGCCACTTGTTGTTGGCGATTCCAGAGAGCCCCGCCAGTCAGTGTAGTGACTGCGACCGTAGCGTGTGTGAGTGTGTGTGTGGTTGATATATTTATAGTTCCGGAACGGCGCGAGTTCAGCGGGCGAATCGGTTGCAAACTACTTTCACTCGGAAATAAGAGACATTAGTGAGGTGTTTATTTTTTGTTGCTGTTGAGTGGAGTATCTTTATCTATCTCTCTGTCGCTTAACGCCATTGGCCGCGCCATGCTACGAAAAGGTTTCACGACGGAAGCGCGGGTTTACATCACGCCTTCTCAGTGATCACGATCTCGGAGGCGAAAAGGAAAGTTTGATTTGGTTTTTTGGCGGTCGGCAGGTGATGGTGATGTAGCCGACCGGTTATACATTTGTTTTTCAATCTTCTCCTACGACGACAACGACTCTCTCGGAGGTCTCTCCCTGTTTGTGGATCTCAACGCGCTACTTCCACCATTAAGGATGGGGTCGCAGCGATTAGTGGACGGTCCAGCGTTGCATCACCGGGCGGGCGAACTTCGATTTCGAACTCCGAGTTGTAAGTTGATGATAATGACAAAAATCCCACCAGAAGGCCCGGGAAGGGCCTTGCCCGGGGTGCGAATAATTGCGTAAACTAATTACCCGCAGAATCGCATTCGGCACACACATATCGTCGAGTGATCATCGCCATCGCCGTTTGCAGGATGGCGTACAAGGGGTCGGCCGAGGTCGTTCCGATTTAACAATCCGTGAAATGGTCACATAATTCACCCAATTTGGCCGCGCTCATTTGCCGTCCGGAAGCACGCGCAGCGGGCTCTTGGGCCGCGGGGTGGCAAGGCGTGACAATTTAATTATGTACGGTGTTATCGAAACTAAACGCTTCACTTCTCTCGCGACGTGATTTTGGTGCGTTAATGGTTTGTTATCATCCCGTTCGAGTGGTTTTGAAAGTTTAATGATGATGATGATGCTGCTGCTCGGGCACCCCGGCCCGCTCCACTTTCGCTGATAATTGATTATCCATATGTCGGTTTCCGGGCCGGCGGGCCGGCGGAGTACCAACGCGCCATGAATGGGAACTTTCGATCGCAAACTTCATTAGAGATAACTAAGAATGGCAATGGCAGAGTAAGGCAACTTCCGCACCTGCGCTTGCCGTGTTTACGGTTAAGTAAGTCCCAGGAAGAGGAACTTGCTTTACACTTGCTTTCCGTGCTTCTGGGACGACGACAGCAGCCGGTGACCTGTTGCACGCACTCGCACCTGCGACCAGAAGTTGATCAGCAAAAACGGAATTAGTTCGAGAATCGATGGCCAGCCAGCCAGCTAGCACGAGCCGATAATTTAATAAACTATCTTACATACCGGGCCCGGCAAGTGAAGATGTTCCGAGTTGACTGGTTACGGTACCGGTTCGTGTATAAGATGTGGTTATCGATAAGAAGATGCTCATCGTCTTCCATCCTCCGGCAGAAGGCTTCTTACGGCAGGCGAGTCTAGAGAGGCCCACCCGTCCGATTTATGACAATTGAGCTTCGATCAACTTTAATGCCGGTGGTACGTGATTTTATGATGGTTCCATGTTGTGCACATTCCGTTCCGGGCGAATCTGATGATACGGTGGCCCGGGTAAGGTGCGAGTGTAACGTATCTCCAACGAGCCGAGGCTTCCGAGCGTCCTTCCGGTTTATCGCTCCATGCGCTCCACGACCAATCACGGGCTAATGTGTGTCGGCCACCCATCGGACGGTTGGCCGGTTGACTAAAAACGGGCCGATTTTACTGACCGACGGCACCGGCGGGCCCGGGCAGTTCGATTGATGGTGTTGGAAAATTAGATTTAAATTGATTGCTGGCACCGAGAACGGGCCAAGGTGGTTGTTGGTTGGCACCCATTGCCTATTCGACCGACCGTGTTGGTGGCGCCCGTTAAAGGCGAATAATGATTCTTCACGAGGACGACGACGACGACGACGACGACGTCAACGAGACGGCCACTCTGGTGGCACGTGATTTGTAGAAATTGAATTATTAGCATGAAATGATTGGATTGGCGTGCGTATGTTTTAACCTTTTGTGGGCTGGCGGCTCGGACCGTCTGTCTTCTTGTTGCGGAGTGTTCCGGCCAAGCGTACATTTCATCAAACCAATCGCCAATCGCCCGGTGGGATCGTCTCTCGTATGTGTTTGTGTGTGAAAAGTTGATGGTCTCCACAACAAGCGCCCTAATATCGCCATCGATAATGGGATGTGTAGCATAAGCCCGTAGAGTGTGGCTGTTTCTTGCCGTCGTCGATGGTCGAAGATAAATCGTGCACGATAAGGGAGGACAGCAGCCGGAGCTCGGTGGGAGATCACTGACAATCCATCGCCGGAAGCGACCCACCGGAGTGTAAACATCGCACTGATGTTGCCTGGTGTTGCCTGGCGCTGCTGCTCCTTTGTCTCGAAGGTCCTGGCCGCCGATGGTTCCTGGAGGCTGGAAATCATTAATTGCGCATGTATGCCATGTAGTGTGTCGATTTCATGTTGGACGGCAACCAAGGCAACCGCCGATAGAGCACCCGGCCGAGCGATGCAGTCCTGTTTGTTGGCCGCTTACTGGGGCTGGCCGGCTTCCGGGAAGGGATAGAAATTTCCATTACAAATACATCGTCCATCGCCGGTCCATCCGCCATCGGCACGACATCGGCATGGCAATGCAGCTCTCGGTCCCCGGATTGCGCGGATGCAAAATGCAACCTTCTTTCGTGTATTTCTCGAGCCGATTCCGGAGGACGCGCGCGTCGTGTACCTTGCATCAATAATAATTTCTAGCTCCAGAAGGAGAAGGAGCTACGGATAAAATGTTGAACGAGCGGTGAGATTTCGCCACACGAAAAAGGACCACCGCTGGCCACTGCAAAATATCGCATTTTTCCCATAAATTATCGTGCAACGAGCTTTTAATTATTGTCGAATGTAAATAAGATGTGTTCTGCTGTGGCCTTTAATCGACGAAATGTCGGAACACATTTCATAACCAAACCACACGACGGGCGGTGCGCGGATTGTGGTCGCATTGATTGGGTGGGGGCCCAATCGGAAGTGCAATTAAACAGGGAAACAGGGTTCTATTCCGTGCCAAAAGATAGGACCCCCCTCGGACATGGTGCGGTCGAAATGAGCGGAATTCGATGCGATTGATTATAAATCGGATGTTTACTTGCCGGCGATGGACGGCGTTTGTTTTTTGTGTTCGCCTCTGCGCCGAGCCAATGACACAGCGCAAATGACTCTTGCGCGCATGCATAATGCTAGTAATTATCAATTATTGAGTGTTGCGGCATTGGCCCACCACACCAGCGCCCGAGAGCGCGACTGAATATGTATATGAATTACGTTCGCCAAACATGATTTATTATTACGACCTCTTTTGCCCGGGACAACCGGACTGGTTGCTGCGCCCGTGCCAGAAGGTTAAAAAGTTTGATGGTCTGTGAATTTTTGGTGCCCTTTTTTCCCCCGAAACCACTGGGGCACCACAACCTTCCTGTCACCTGCCTGCCTAGTGGCCCCAAAGTAAAATTGATGCACCCGATCGATAATTGCATAATATGTGCATTCCAATCCCAGGGCGGGCCCAGCGGCACACCGAATATTTATGGGTGCTTTTTTAAATAATGCAAAGTTATGCTCCTTTTTTGCTCGCCGCTGCAGATCGGGCCGCAGGCTCATCCTTTGGCTTGGCCTGTCTTGTGTGTAATATGATTGTCAAATTAATAAACGATGATAAGTCCTTCATAATAAAATAACACGCGCACAGGTAATGGCGTGAAGAGTGGAACCCCCGGAACCCCTTCGGAACGGAAAGCACGCGAATTGGCGTAAACTTTCCCCACGTGTGTGCTTCGCGAAAATGCCAGCACTACTCCCCAAAGGGGGGCCGTCGTCCTCACTCGATCGGGAACCGACCATTTTTCGGAATTAAAATTAATAACCCTCTTTTTCGGTTGGCGGTTGGTTGTGGTGTTTTACACACCACCCGGCCCGGGATCGTCTCCGATGGCGACCGAACCCTGTCGTTTATTGAATATTTTCTCGCTTTATTTTTCCGTGAGGCCGATGAAACCCGACGAGCAATTCGCGGGCACTTCCGGCGGAGGAATATTAATCGCCCGCCGCCGTGTTGTCGGCGGCGGCGGCGATGGCAGTCGTTACACGCGAAACACGACCTGTGAGACTGGCCGGCGAAAATGTGTCTCTTTGTGTCTGTGTGTCTGGATGCGCTCCATTATGCATGTGTGTGCATCCAGGAGCAGCCGGCGGGAGGATTACGGTACGCGACCGAGCGACCACTTCATCATTGGGTGTCATTTCATGGCTTTCATCGGCGCTCTCCATTTCGGTGTCCTTTCGGTGCAAAATCCCAACAAAATGTAAAGCAAAATCGCTGTCCGGATCACATCGGTGGTGGCGCTCATCGATTATTTTCCCGAAAACCATACCATCAACCAGGCGCCTCCATCAGTCGGCCGGCCGGGCTCTGACATCTGAGTTTACGACTCACGGTGGAAGCAATGGGCCGTGCCAAACGCGTTTGTGTCTGGAACGCGGGCTTCGGTGACGTGTTCGGTGGTGTGGAAAACATGCACACTCCACCCGCTCGGGTGTTGCCGGGTGGCGGCAATTGGCTCGAAAATAATTATCATCGATGGCAACATTGAACATCAAAGCGTATGACCCGCCGACCCGGGTTGGCTGGCCCGTTGTGACCGTTGGCTTAGATGTGATAGAGTAAACGGTGGTTCGGGATGGTTCAACCCTTACGGAAACTTATGGCAAATCGGGCGGCCAAATGGAGCTTTCAAAAGCCCTCGGAGATATGCCATTTGGACGCGGAATGGAATTATGCTTCGGCTGCACCATCGCCATTTTAATGTGCTTTTCAGTAGAAGAAAACAGAAAATGGCGTGATGGGAAAGGCAAACGAAAGCTGTCTAGCGATTAAAAAAAGGGTGCACAAAACAGGACGATTTCTCAGTTATTTGCTCAGTACCCGGCCACGGCCTGCGCCGTGGAAGGTAACCAACCAACACATAATAAATCCCGCCGACCGTATCTGGCTTTCATCGAGCCCTTTCAGGGCGCTGCACAGATTCCGTGTGTCCACCGCCATCATCGCCATCATCACCGTCATCATCATCATCATCATCGTCACACTGTGGCATGCGAGGTGGCTGCGAGTCTATCAAACGCAAACACTCTCCAGATCGAGATTAGAGGTTTGTTATTGCTGTGCCAGCCTGGGCCTGGGCCCGGTCCTGTAACCGAAAACCATCGTCCCAGATGAGACCGTCGTCCTCGCCGACGACGACGATGGCTACGACATTCTGTGTGTAGCATTTCTGGCTGTTTTGCATATCTCCTCAATCACGGCGCTGGCTGGCCGCGCCGTTATTTCGTATGCCCTTGCCCACCACGAAACGACCTGAAGAGAGACGCATATCTTGGCAGGACCATCGGAAATAGCCCCCCGCGCCACACCCCGTTGATGGCAAAATAACTGATGGGTGCGCAAATCCTATTACCACCTCGACTCTGCGCGTCAGGACGAGTCTACACGACGTCCACCAAAAAAAAAATGCACAATTGTGAATTTCGTCTGGCGAATCCGAAAGAAGATCCGAAAAAAAAAAGCGGCAGAATGTTGTTCTTCTCTTCACCGGTGCCATCAAACGCGCTGGACAGAAAAAAGCCAACCCAGAGGAAACAGGACCCAACCAGCAGGGACGGCCTCCGTTCCTGAAGGTGGAGAAAAGCCTTTGGATTTTACAGAAAATTCCCAAACCGGCGGCGCTGGGTGGCGGTAGGTGGCGTGGGTTTGTTTATGCTCTGTCGAGACGCCGAGGTGAGCTTTTGACACGCTGCCATCTTGTTGCCGTTCCGGTGGTCCATGTTTTGCTCCACAATGCCATGAGACCACCGGCCATGGTGACCTCTTCCGGGTGATTTTGGGGCGCTCATTTGTTTGTTCCACAAAAGTCTGGCGCAAGCCAAAGGACTCGGAAGGAACGTCCGGGTCGAGTTAGAGAAGACAGCAACACCAGCATCTCAATTTTCGGTCACCGGTCATCGGCTGTCCATGTAGCGATAAATCCGCCGCAAGGATGATGCGTCTGTTGAGACTGCGGGCGTGCCACGGAGGGACAGAGAGAGAGAGAGAGGGTCCGTAAAAAGCGTAGCCGATCCGAGATAGTAACCCTACGAATAATGGAGTCATAGGTCCTGGAGGGTGCTTAAAAAAACAAATGGAGATTCGAGGATAAACCCTGCCAAATGCCGAGAGAGAAAGTGAGAGAGAACCTAAAAAAAAAAGATAAAGAGAGAGAGTCAAGGGTGAGAACTGACTTTTCTGACACTTTCAAATACCGTCGGACGGACGTACTCTAGAGCGGGATAGCTTCCTGTTCCGGAATGACTTTCCCGAGCGGCGGGTTCCTAGCTTCGCTCGCTGTTTGTCTACGTGGTTCCCCCGGCGGACGGGTGGCGGTGAATTGATTTAGCTTGACTCGGAACGATGCCTGGTGAACGTCGGCCGTTGTTTGGCGTATAAGTTGCTCAAGTTGCCGTCCCACCTCAAGGGGCCGCCACACGCGTTTACATTGGCGGAGGGAGACACAGGGTTTTCGGCCAGCGGAGCACGTTCGATTGGTCGGCGAAGCAGAAGCTTTTCGGTCGGAGTGTGTAAAGAATTTTCATCCGTTTTGTTTTCCTCGAAAAATCCAGCCAAGGTTAGAGGTTAGGTTTTGTGGTAAAAGAATCGCTTTTACACATCGGCCCCCGGGGGTCGGTATCTTCTCAGCAGCCGGTGTCAGTCGCCTCGGGCACCGCCGGTCTTCAATCGTCAGAACTTCGACCGCCAGAATCTGTTTTTGTGGCCAACCGTCCGGGGGGTTTGATGCTCCCGGGCGTTCGTCTATCGTCAGATGTGTGTGCATCGTTTATGTTGTTCGCCAGGTGGAAGGTGCGGTCATAGGTCGACGGTACTCCGTGACTCCGGCACCGGGGCTCGGACAGCACAAGATGGCGCTACTGTGCTGTGCTAGACCGTTAGTGTTATTCTATCGCGACCGAAGGTTACCGGTTAGTTACGGCCCAGACCCAGGCCCATGATCAATAGAAAAGCGTGCACCACTCCCCGAGGGAGGACCCCTCAGGGGGGCAAACAATAGGTGAAAATCGTATTTTCTACCACCGACCAGAGACAACAATCGTGACCGACAATTTGCATACTGCGGTCGGATGCGAACCGCGCTCAAGTGTCGGAGAGCGCCCGAAATGGAAACCGTTTGCCACGCTGCCGTGGGCTCTTGAGACGCGAAATCAGTGACAAAAGACACACAAGCGTTCTCCAAACACGAGACGCCCCGCGGCGGTGTGATTTTCCCCGTCCCAAAAAGGAAATTCCCATGCATCGGTGGAGGCGCCGGAGATCGGTTGGATTGATAGTAAATCGACTGACAATACCCATCAATCGAGTGTTTAAGGCGCGCGCACCGATTCGGTGGTGTTCCGCTCTTTGTTGGCTGCCGCACGCCGCTTATATCCTTTCCGTTGAATCCTGTTCCGCCTGTGGCGCTGCATTTTGGATGCATTTTCTGCGGCGGGCCGAGGTCGTCGTGTAGCGGACCGCGAGGACCTCGTCACGCCTCTCTGGACCCGGGTGTGCAGATCCTGATAGACGAAAAAAATAGGCAAGGACCGCCACTACAAAACCCAGCCGGAAAACATTCGGGACCCATGTTTTGTGTGCCGGCGATTTGTTCCGGATTCCGCCCGGGCTGCTTCCCTCCTTCGGTGTGCAACTATTTGCGCCCAATCGCTCTGCGGCTGACGATTGAAGGCTGACGACATTTTCCGACGACACGTCATCGAGACGCGCGCGTGGTGTGGAATAAAAGTTTGATTGATTTTCCCGTGGCGGCGGCGGTGGCAGCAATTGCTTTTATTTCCCAACTCTCGTTTTTCCCGTTTCGTGCCAAATTTGGTGGTACGCGAGTGCCGGTTCTGGTTTCCGGCTGCAGCGACGACAGGGCGACGACCTCACGAAAATGGGCGCCGAACTTGGCCAGTAACGAAATGCCGCGGGATCTGTTTCGCAAACGGCGTGTTTTTTGTGCCATTTGGCTACTTTTGGTGCTCGCGATGAATATTTCGAGACTATTATGGCCAGCGATTAATGGAAGGTCCCTATCGCGCAGTGGTTCGGCACGATATCGGTTGAACCGAACCTTGTAAATGCGTTGCGTTTCATTAACGTAATGGCTATTTTGTGAGCTTAATTTTGAGTCTTCTTATACAAGACAAATGTCCCAATTTAAAAATTGTGTTCGAATGGCGAATGTTTGTCAAATCGTTCATGCCCCATGTATTTCGACATTATAATCCATTAAAAGATGATGAGGTGAAGCTGAGAAATTATGTACCTTTTTTCTTAATTTTTCAACATTCAACATGTTGTTGATGCGTCGAACATGTTGATTCTAACGAACACATTTGTTTTATTATTTAAGATCATTTTTGGTCCGAAAGAAGTTTGCAAGGGTAATTTTGATTAGCATTAATCTGTTTATGGTTTTAGTGCCAGCAATAAAAGACACCAGCTCTTCAACAGATACACATGTTTCACGGCGCAAGTATCTCATTCACGGCCAGCAATTACTTCACAGCCCGCTCGTGGTGCCATTTTTGTGAATCATAAAACGGTGACATCTGTCCCACGGCGGACACCACTTACCGTTCGTCCGTCCGTCCGGTGGGGGGAATCCTTTCACACATCGCTTTGAGTGCAGTGTTTACAGATTCGAATCAATCCCCGAGCCACTAGTTCCACATCCTTGACCTTCGGCACCCGAAGCGGAGCCGTGTAATTTGGTTGTTGATTTGTGTTTTGTGCATTGTAGCGCCACAGCATAAAAAAGAAACCCTTTAAATCTGTACCACTCATTAAATGGTAATTATAGTAAAACAGAGACAGAAAGAGAGAGACAAGGACGGAGCCGGGGCCGCTACAAAAATCGTACCATTAAATCCCTGTCTCTCTGTGTATCACATCGATCCGTGCCAGTGGCTGGGCGTTCGTGTCCCATGTTTCGGCTCGGAGCTTAACCTCATCACAATTATTGGCCAGGAGGCCGTCTCTCTCTCGTCGTCGCCGTTGTCGGCTGGCCTGTGGCCGGTTGGGGACGCCAATGTGTGTATTTATGAGTGCGTTCTCGCGCAGTACAATTATATCCCTTCCGGTGGTGGTGGGACGGTGGACGGGTCCCCTTCCCGCGCGGTGCGTGCACGGAATGGGATCACATTAATCGTGCCGCCGCTCAAGAGGGTCCGGAGCTTAGAATGCAACACCCGGCGGTAGACACCAACTTCTTGGGCGTGCTGTTAATTAGCAAACGAGTCGACGAATGTCATGCGTTGATTGTCATTAGCGGGGCCGCCGCCGCCGGGTTTCTACAGCAACGGAGAGAACACAAACATTCAACCGTCGTCCTGGTTCGAAAGAGTTTCCAAAAATTCCTACATCATTCGCCCGTTTTGTGTGCAACAATTCCAGCTGCAGTGTGCAGAGAACAAATAAGTGCATTCCGCTGACTGATGGCCACTTCCGGCCACCGTCCGACAGCTTCATTTATTTCGACTCCGAAGCCACTCCGACGTCCGGCGGGCGCCTAACTTTACGCAACTCGAAATGGCCTATCAAACTCCGCAACGGCATCCAGAGGAGAGGTCCGCTTACGTGGTTTGGTCCCTAATCGCACCGGACCCGCAAGATAAGCCGACACCGTGCAGTGCATCAGCTCCGCAGATTATCACCTAAAACGGGGCGTGTGACGACGTTGATGATGGTGATTGGAGTACTTTTTCCTACCGATTGAGAGGGAGAGCAAGAGAGAGCGACAGAGTGGCCACCTAAATCAGGAGGTGCCACCGCACCGAAACCACCTGCCAGAGCGCAGGGCCGGCGATCCGATGGCAGGCCGGCCAGTCAAGTGAATTGATTGCTGTAGTAGTAGCGATTAAAATAACAATTACTCTTGCCGGGGAGACTCGACGGAGCCGGGCCCAGAAGTGCAGTCCGGCGCCGGCCGAAACAGTAGTCCGCCCGGAATCCGACACCACCGTCGCGGACGGAGTATATTGTTCGAAACCGCCGCCGCCACACGGTGGCCATTGTTTATGGACAGTTAATTTCGTTTACTTTAACGCGCCGCCGCCAGGACCTCCGCAGGGCCGCGGAACGGAACGCATAATTGATTGATCAAATGTACCGAAACAACAGAGCCAAAGAGCCGGCCGGCCGGACCGGCGCTACTCGTTCCGACTGCAGCCCTTTCGCTGCCGTCCGCGTTCGATTACGTGTGTGGGGAGACGTTAATCCGCAGCATTCAGCTGTGGCGATTTAATCATGTTTTCTTATGCAATCACGATCGGTCCCGTCCATTAACTGTTACTTTTCAGGTCCACCACAATCTCACCCAATGGTGCGTGAGCTTTCTGAAGGACCTTCCGGAGAAAAGCGGGATCCCTGTTTAAGGCACGTTAGTTGCCGCAGACAATGGACGACATCAAATCATCCTCCCAGATACTTCTTGCTCCTGGCTCTTGGCGGTTCAACGAATTTATGATGGTGCGAAGTAAGGAAAGCAAAGTTCAAAGAAGTTGCCGGTCGTCGTTCTTCGCCGCGCCAACAACATGAGGGAATCAATTTGTGGAAAGTAGTTTTCCGCCTGACTGGGTCGCAAAAAGTTCTTCCCTCTCCGTGCCACTTCTATTGGCTTGCTGCAAATATGTGCAGCCCCACGCTTATTTGTGCATGCTCCTGGCGCACCGCAGCGTCATTGTGCCCGTCGAGCTAAGATGATAAAAAAATGAGTTTGTCTTTGTTGATTACATTTGTTTCTGGTTTAGTGGTGGTGGGCCCACTCCGAACTGAGGATGAAGGTTTTTTTCTATCTCCTCTTGTCACAATTAACACGCAGCGGTGGCGTTCCCGGCACAGCATACGGTGGCTCCTGAATTTCATTACACATAATCCCGTTTTTTTCCGTTGGCCAACCCGCTGCAAGTTTGCCCATTATATTACGCTTTCCATGCAACCCCCCCACGGAAAGCGATTTCGGGCGGGAGCTTTATTCCCGGGTTCCCCGCGGGAGCTGCTGTGTGTGTGTTTGCTGTATTTAATGAAAGTTGAATCTTTCTCTCTTTTAACAGTCATTATATTCCATCAGGCGGAGTGCCCCGTTTTTCCGGGTTGCTGGCCTCCAAATCCTGGCTCACCCATCGGTGGAAAAACCTTTTTTCCATCACACGAGACCCGTCCCACACACAGTTGGTGGGGCTATTCATTAGGTTTTACTTTTTCCGGCGCTTTTTCCCATGCGCCACATTTGTCGCCATGTTCGCCCCCGGCGACCCCGCGGAACTCAAGGGGTTGGTGGTCGCTCGGTAGCAGCGCTCTATTCACTGCCACCCGGAACAAAGGTCGCGGAAAGTGCTTTCGCGCGCTCTATTGATTTATAATATCAAAGGACAGGTTTTTATTTTCTCTCCCATGATGTTGCTCGCGCGGCCGCACGGATTCCGACACAGCCTTGTTTCGCCGCCGATTAGCAGCGACGCAGAGCGAAATCCTGCGAAAGGACACACCGCACCGAAAGGAATATAATTAAAATATTTCAAAACAGAACGCGCAGAGAAAAGGTAAAAACCGGGAAAACGGCGCACACATTTTTCACAACACAAAATTGCTGAAACGAACAACGACACCGGATCCGGTGCAATTGCGCCACACGCCGCCCAATATCGGCTGGAAAAGGCTGGGACGGAGAGAGGAGTACCTCATCAAAAGCGCGTAAAACGCTAACACCGAGAGTAAGTGCGAGCGACAGAGACGGAAAATGAAACAGAGGGAGAGAGAGAGAACGGAACGGGGTGATAGCTTATCGATTTTGTTAATTTCAAGCGGTGGGTCGCAGTGGCCAGCACGTCGCGCCGCCCCACCACGACATGCTGACTAGTTTCCGGGGCCACCGCGCGCGCAAAACGGCGCACTAATGAAGGCTCACAGAGAGCGAGAGAGAGAGGGTCGTCCGGCAGAGGACATACACGACGGCACTACACAACCAACACACACCAACACACTAATCGGGCTTGGCGCTTGGGAGGACACACTCAGAACCGCGGACTTCCGGTCCACTCCGGGTGCTTAGCTAGCTGGTGGGGGGTGCGCCTCTCGTATTGGCCTCTCGCTCGCTCAGCTTGACTGCGAAGGACTTGTCGAGTCCGACAGCAGCAGCAGCAGCAGCAGGTCCTTACCGTGGTGTCAGAGAGCGATGAGAATGTAAATAGCGTGGCAACAGTGATTTGTTTCCACCGTGCGGGTGGCCTCCGCCTCCCGCCCTACTGGCCGCCCGTCGTGGCCTCATTCTGTCACCACCGTCCTTCCCCGCGCTTTGCCCCGTTCCTCGCCCCTTTCGAGTGTGAGCAACAGCGCCGCGCGCGTGGTTGGACCACTTTCTTGGTTTGTTACTTTTTCCTGTCCCGTAGCGTTTGTCGTGCCATTTTTGCGCCCCAAAATCAATGCTCTCTGTGGTGCCTGCGACGAGGTTGCTGTTTGGTAGTAACACTCGTTTGGACTTTTTCTTGTTTGTGTCGGACCACGGGACGACGGAGCGCCATTGCAGTTGCATAAATTATACTATCAAACGATCGGTCGCGATGGTGGCCCTGCTCTAATGCGCTCTGCCCGAGAGGCCAGGATGCTTTAGCGATGCCTTTTTCCGCCCGACGCGCGACGGATAAATGGCGTTGGACGCGGCGTCGCCGTCCGCGCGTTGCATCGTAATCAATCTTACTTTACCAAACATCACGTACCGGACCGCGGACGGAACCGAGATTTCTTCGCGTCCGCGTTTGCCGGTGGAACGCGCCCTCGGCACGATTTGGTTATTTTTGCCTTGGTTTGTGCGCTTGCAATAATATTTGCTCCCTTTTCACCGATGCACCCGGGGTTTCCGGGAATTTTCCCCCGAGAAAGGAGTAAAAAATCAATTTTCTACCGTCGGTGCGCGCTGGTCGGTGTGATCAAAGCAGCATTTCATTCAGCAGCCATCCCATTGACCATTCCGAACCCGCCCCCCGGGTGGGTTTGTGGAAAATCGTTTATTGGATTGGAATCGAGGCGGTGACGACGAAAAACAAACGCAACAAATTGAGAACCAAAAGAGGATATCGGGGACAATATGTGGCCAGAAACTCGGCTGGCCCCCCGGGTCGGGTGGGGCCGTTGCCACAAGGACAATTAAATTTCCTTCACTCGATCCGAAACGATATCGATTCGCCCCCAAAAAAGACCACTCCGCGCGGCTCCGTTCGCTGTGTGTGTGTGTGGCTGTGTGGTTTATTCTTTGATTTTCGTGCTCCGCAACCAAAAAAAAAGGAAGCAGATCGACAAACTCTGAGCCCCGTGCATCAACGAGAGAAAACGGAGAGAACAGGGCGGCTTCTCGCGGGGAAACAAAAAATACGCGGTGAGCGGTGCTGTGTGTGACCGAATGAAACCCAGTAATGAATCCTTTCACTACATCCATCCTCTTTTTTTTTGTAGGACGAGAAAATGACGCAAACTCCTCCACGGGCCACAGAGCAGAGCAGAAGGAGATGCTCACTCGACGATGTGGTGATCGACTAAATTGGATTGAAGAGAGAGCAAGAGAGAGCGCCCTCTGTCGGTGCCGAACTTTCGGGTGCATGATTTACAGGACAAAGATATCGGATCCCTTTGCCTTGGCGTGGCGGCGTGGAAATCGATTCCTTCCGAAACGAAACTCAACAAGAGTCCCGTTTCGTTCTCATCGCACGAACACAAAAATAATGCCTGTGCAGCAGCCAGCCTGAACACACGACGGGATACACGGGCGGCCACCGCGCGAAGGATACGAGATCCTTTCGAGCCATCACACACACTCACACACGCACGTGCGCGCGGGATAGAGTCGAATCTCCGCCGTCGAATCATCGGCGGGCGGACGACGATACAAAGGAGAGCAACACCGCACCAAGTGCACACGCTTCTCGAAGGACATGTTGTCTTCGCACCGCACTCGGAAGAAGGAGAAAGAGAGAGAGCACAAAGGACGCTAGTTCGTGTCCCGTTCGGTGCCACGGATGGCGCATATGGTGTCACACGGGCGCGAGAGAGATTGTTTGGCGTTGCTGCGCTGCGCGCACACGGAACAGGGACAACGATTTGCCCCAGACCGCACCGTGGAATGGAAGGCAAGACACGGAGCGCAGCGCGCACATGTTACCACAGGATGTTGTCCTCGCCGTACCATTACCCTCTCTCTCTCTTTTTCCTCTCCGGCCCGTGGCGGCCCTCGGACAGGTTTAAATTAGAATCGGCATCGATACGGCACGGAGGAAACGCTCAAAGGAGAATAGCTTCTGTTGCTGTAATTTGGCCGCGTGTGTGTGTTTTCCCTTTTTGGGCGCGTGTGCGTAATGCTCTCGGTCACTCTGTGTGTGGCTGTGTGTGTTTTGGATGCTGCGAAGGAAACGGCGGCGCTCTCTGTGGCCATCATCGTGGAAGACAAGCATATCGCGAACGAGACACGGTACTCGAAGTCGCAGTTTTCGGGGAATCACAATCGCGCGCGCTTGGTGGTGTCCCTTTTTTTCGGAGGGGAGCCCTAGAAAAGTAGTAAAATAATTAAACCGTGGAATCCGATGGTGGAATTTTACTAGCGAGAGGTTGTGTGTGCGTTATCGGAAAACTCCCAAAGTCTATTTTCTTGAAACGGTCCTCCAAGGAAAGCTAACCTCACGTGCACCACGTGCGTCAATGCGGACGGAGAAATTGTAAGGCAAACCGTTTCTGGAAGGGAAATCCGTTTGGTGCCCCCAATTGGCAGAGAAAATGCGTAGGATTTGTTTTCCGAAGAAGTTTTCGTGTATTGTCCCAAGAAGATATTGCGCGACAAAAGAGATTAGTCCGCTTCCTTGAGTGCAAGTTAAGAAGAGAATGAGAGGACACCTGTGTGTCGATGTGTGTGTGTGTGTGCAAGAGAGAGAGAGAGAGAGAGAGAGAGTGAGAGATCGAGAGCGAACTCATTAATCAATGAGAATGGGAATTTGTGAAAATTTAAATAAAATATGCGCCGAACGCCACCCCGTGTGTCGTCTGCCGGAGGGCGGCCCCGAGCTTTTGTCCGTGCGAATCGCGTGCCATATTATCAAAACAAACAATTTGCCCATTTTGTTGCGCAATTCCCCACGGCTCGGTGGGTTCTGCTACTAAATTCTTAGCACCCCCGCCAGCAGCCAGTCGCCTCACAGCCTTCTCAGCATGTCGTCCACGTCCTGTGGTTGTTTCATGCTTAGAGATTGATCCTTTCGTTGTTTAGTGAAGAAAAAAGAGAGCGCGAGTGAGAGAAAGGGAAAGAGAGCGAGAGCAAAGTTAATGTAAAAGTTTGGGCGGCGTCAACGCCTGCTCTGCTCTGTTGCTGCTGCTGCATAAGGCGGAAGTGCAGGTTGTGATCCGCCGACGGCCGGAAACAATACGCGGTGGGTCGGATGGCACGGGGGTGGAACGCAAACAGTTGCCAGCACCCACGTTTCGTGCATATTTATTGGGATGCCATTTTTTTTTTTGCAGAATGTTGCTCCTTGCTTCTCATGTGAGCGATAGATGCCGCGATAGATTGTACGCCAGCCGATGTTATGGCATTCAGGAGTAGCAGCAGGGAAGTGTGGGGCGCGAAAGAGAGCGAGGAGGAGTGAGTGAACGCGATGGCCCGAAAACAGAAGTCGCCTGCCCGGGAACATCCAGAGAGCAGCAGACGGCGTCGCACTTCACAACAGCATCCCGGAACAGAATCCGACACCGGAAGCGGAGCGACAACGAACGGGGTGGTGTGTGATGTAAAGATCGCGTGCGTGACAAAGGGCCCAACGGAGATTTGAGCGTGTTGTGGGGTGAAAATTCTCTTACTCTCCGTGCGAGAGAGGACACCCGCCCCAGGACCGAGAGCGGGAGAGCGATCGGAGAGGTCCTGCCGCGTGGGGGGAGGGCCGCACGGTCACAACAACACCACACGACGCGGGGACGCGCGTGGAATGCGCACTCGAATGTTTTGCTTCCGGTGAGAGGGTTTTCTACTTCTTTTACGCCGCAGCCTTACCGAGTCCGGCCGGCCACCGCCACCATCGGTTGTAATTATCCTTTTTATCACTCTGCTCTCACGAGAGCAAAAGCGGTGAGATAAACGGTGAGAGCGTTTTCCGCGATTTTTCGCTATCCGAGGGATCCACGGCGACGCGCTCTTGTAACTTACCATCGCTCGAAGGCGACGACTGGCTCGGGACTTCGTTCTCGATGCTGAACCCGTCAAGACGCGCGCGCGTTCTGGCCCGTCCGTCGTCAGGCTGTCCGTTTGCAGGCTGTTTAGTTTAGTTATTTTGTTCCTCAATCCTTCCACGGTACGCGGCACACTTGATTGTCGGAGGATATGGTGCCGCCTGCTACGACCGAGTGATACCTGCGGTGTACTGCTCAAACGACAAAGCGATGTCGTGTCGCCCTCGAGTGGCCTAAATGCCCACTTTTTGTGTCCACGATTTCGACCACAAAGTAGTGCCGGGCCGGGCCGCGAGATATGGCTTGCATTTTTTGGGTTCTAAAAATAAAATAGACGGTTTATGCTGATAATAAGAAGTGTGAGCTCTGGCGAAGGAGTAACGAGTGGGTTGCCGCCAATGGACCAAGTGAGTGCAAAAAGTGGCGGCTTCGAAACGAAACAATCGTCCGACGGCCCCCGGGCCCACCAGTGACTGTGCTATTTATTGCAAAATAAAACAAAAACCAAACCAAAAAAAAGGGTCATTACGATGCGTCACACTGTGCGTGTCTCACGCTCTCGACGATCTGTGTGTGTGTGGCACGGTGAAGCAGCAACAGTGATAGCGGCCAATTAGGCGCAAAACGGTTCAATTGGTATACTCCAAAGACTGTGCAAAAAGGTGGCCAAATCGCGTGAACGCGTGGTCAACTGTCACACGGTATCCACGAGAGGGCGGCGATATGTGGGCCAGAACGTTACTAGCGTGAGAGCGGATGGCGCTGCAAACAAAGGATTTTTTCACCCCTTCTTAGGGTCCCGGAAAAACGGATCTTTTCCTGCTTTTCCTGTTTTTCTTCTCCCCGCCATTCACGTTTCGTGCGCGACACCGAAGAGCGCGTGACTCTCTCTCACGTGCTCTCCTGGACCTGGAGTAGGAAGCAATTCTCGCCTTTTTGGCTTTGGTGTTAACAATAATGAACGGTCGCAAAAATCGCAAGATGATACGCGGCCCCACACCGGAACAGAGCCACAAAGCTTTACACATTTCCAAAACGGATATGCTCTTGATTAGCCGAACGAGCGAGAAGCGATTGCTTCACATCTCTAGAAGGCTGACAGCAACAACTCCGATGGATTCTCTCTCTTTCGGTTATATTGTTGCTGTTGCTTGCATTGAAGTGCATTGGATGCTGTGTCAGTTATTTTTCTTCCGCTGCCGCGCTGTCACGGCTTACTACTCTCCCGGCGCCTTTACTGTCGAAAGGTGCATTGGAAGCAGTTGCCAATCACACTACTACAGAGGTACAGTGCTGTGCGCACCAAAAAGTTTCATACACTCAACGACCCCTCGGCAGCAACAGTTCTTGGGGATGTGTTTCTTTTTTCTGTTCAATCCATTTTCCCGTTATTTGTGTCGCCCGGAGTACCTCTCCTTGCTATCGGGCGACACACACAGGACACACGGTAGTAGTAGTCGATTGGAAATGGTCACACCGTTACTGTACTCGACTCTCGAGCCCACTTTGATGTGTGGCTCCTGATCTCGTCGGTGACGTGAAACGCGCTTTCTTGTTTCCGCTTTCCAGTGCCAATGTGATGTTAACGTGTGTTGATAAAAAGTGTTCCTCAGTTAGAGTTACTGCGCTAGTATAATGCATATTATTAGTGTTGCGAGTGATAAGACGTGCGTGTTTTTGCAATGAATCAGAAGCACTGTGAGTTATCACCGACGCAACCGACGGTGGTGTATCACCTGGTAATGCACAACAGCGAGTGGCACGTCTCGTGAGCTCTCTCGGAAAAGCAAGTGATCCAAACAGTCACAGTGAGCAAAATGTGAGTGAGTGAAGCGTCTGTGTGCGTGTGCTTTCGTACGAAGAAAATAATAGAACTGCCTTTCGGTGCGCATCGTTTTCGTTCGCGGCGTGGTGAGGTGTCTCACGAGCGTCATACTGTTCCTGGAAGTCGTCTTTCGATCGCAATGAAAAGATGATATTCGGTAAAGCTCGTCGATTCGATCCCTAATGGGACCGTGGGATCGTGATCCTTTTCCTTTCCCGCACTCGTCCTTCGTCCCTTTCGTGTACCCTACGTTCGTTCAGATGACCCAACACCGATCGGTTTGCTAACCGGTTTCTCCCATTTCAGGTATTTTGTCTCCTCCGGGTCCATTTCTAACACCGAGCCCATCGCCGTCGATTCCTGCGAGCCCTCGGCTGCAACCGTCACCGTCACAGTCACCATTCTCGCAACAGGACATTCTGTTGGTGACTAACAGCACCATCGGTAATGTGACTCAGGAGCAAGTGAGTATTAGTAGTTTTGGCCAGTTTTGGGCGCCGAGTACGCGTTATTAAATCCCCGTCCTTTCCGCCGCAGGATCGCAAGACGGGTATAGTGGGACGACGCCAGTCATTCAGCCAACAGCAGTCCGGCGCCGCCCTCCAGCAACAGCATCAAGTGTTGAGCAACAGCGCCAGCCCCAATGCCGGAACCGTGGTGTACCGTCCAAGTCCGACGCAGTCCCCAGCCGGTGCCACGACGTTCAGCATCTCGACCACGCCTGGCAATGAGTTCAACACGACACTAGTCGGTTCGAATAACATTTCGCTCAATAAGGTCAGTAACAGCGGGGCCGTCCAGGCCGTACGCAAGGGTCTCACTCTGTCCCGTTTTCGCCCATCCCGCAACAGAAGGGCCGCAAATCGTCCACGGTCAGTGGGATCCAGCAGCAACAGAACCACCTTCACCATCAGTCACATGCAGGCCATGGACATGGAACATTGCCCGCCGCCAGTAGCCCGAAAGCGGCGAAAAAAGGAATGCAACAGTCGGCGCACCACCATCACCACCATCAGCACCACCACACGTCGTTCGTTGGCAGTCCCATTGCAAGCCCGAGTCCGATCGCGAGCCCGAACGGTCCGATACTGGTCGCGGCCGGCACTACCGTTGGCGGCGGCAACGGTATCGGCGGTGGTGGCGCCGGCGGCCCCAGCATCATCGTGGGAAGTGCGAGCAATCCCGGTGCTAACAATCCCGGTGCTCCGGCCCAACTGAGGCCACCGACACCGCAGCCTATCATACAGCAGGTAAGTGAATGATGATGAGGAGGACCTCTCCACCGAGGAGCTGATGATCGTCCACTAACTCTTGTTTCCTTTCCGCTCTTTGTGTGCGTTTCTAGTATCCTGTCATGAGCACCGGAAACCAGATAGTGCAAATATTTCAAGGTTCTCAGTTCATTACACAATCGCAACCGGCGACCACCGTACAGCAGCTTGCAGTACAGCAGCAACAACAACAGCACCAGCACCAGCAACAGCAACAACATCGACAGACGGCAACGATCGTGTCGCAGGCAAATGCTCAACAACAACAGCACCAAGCTCAGCAACAGCATATCCCGCTGCAACAGCTGCAAACGCTTCAGCAGCACCACCAACCTCACTCGCAGCAACAGTTTGTGCAGCACCAAATCATCACGGCCGTCCCCTCGGTCGCCCAAAGTGTTTTACCATCGTCGACGGCGACCGTCACTTCCAGCGGATTGGTGATCAGTTCCGCCGGCGTTCCATCGAATGCTCTCCAAACGTCACCCGGTGGCACACCGACGGGCGCTCCTGGCGGTGGTCTCAAGCTTCACGGCAAGGGTCCCCAACAGATCCTGCCCAAACCGCTCACATCGTCCGTTTCCCCGACGACGTTTCACGCGGCTCCCCAGCAAGTGTTTGTGTCGAGCTACAGCACCGCCCCGGTTCACTCGCTGGGCGGCGCTGGTATCGTGACGAAAGCGATCGTCTCGCAACCCAAAACCGTCACATCCGTCTCCCTCCCGACGGTCGTATCGCAGATCGCCGGCCAGCAGATATCTCAAGGACCGGGAGCAACTTTCACGACCACCGCACAACCACAGCAGCCCGGAACGCCCGGTGGACCGGCGACGGGCCAGATGGTGACCACAGGGACACCGCCATCCACGCCGGGTGGAACGGCGCAGGCGACGGCCGCGGCGGCTCAAAATGGTTCCATCATCCTGCCAACGGGTAACCTAAACGCACAACCGCTGCTCCTCAACCAGATGCCGGTGCTGGTGCAACAAAACACCCCGCAGGGGGTCCAACTAATCCTGCGTCCTCCCACGCCCCAACTGGCCACTCCGAGCCTGGTGATTCATAACACACGGCCCCAGCAGCTGCAGCAGCCGCAACCGCAGCAAGTGCTCCGGATACTGAACACGAACGGCACGATGCAGCTGGCCACTGCGCCGACGTTCATCGTGTCGTCACAGGGTAATCTGGTGCCACAGAACTTGTCCGGACTGAAGACGAACGGCGGCGTGACGGGACTGACGGCGGCGCAGCTGCAGCAGCTACAGAGTCAACCCCGTCAGGCGCAACAACTGACGGCCATCAACCAGCACCTGCTGAGTCAGGGTGTGGCGCAACTGCACGGTAACCTGCAGCTGAACGGCAACCTCGCCCAGATCCAGATGTCCAACGGGCTGAACGGACAGCTGTTGACAACGGCCTCCCTGCCGGCACAGTTCCAACAGGCGCAGGTCGGTGGGTTCAGTTTGCCGAATCAAAACATCAACCTGAACCAGCTGGGCGGCGTTAACCTGCAGTTGGCCACGGGCCCGGGTGGTACCACCTTTGTCTCGTCATCACCGAGCAACGCCGGTGCCGCAAGTGGACAGAATTCCAGCACAACCGGTGATTTAGTCGTAAGCGGACAAAGCATTCAATTCACCGGCTCCGGCCCGGGGAACGCCATCACCGTGAATGCCCAGGGTCAGCCGCAACAGCAGCAAACGGCGGCGGGTCAGCAAATATTGACCGGGCCCACCACGCTCGATGGACACTCGATGCAGACGGCACAGCTGATACCGACGGCCGATGGACTGAGGGGCACCTCGATCCTCACTACCGCTTCCGGTCAGCAGGTGATCATGACGGATAGCGGAACAAAGAGTCAACAGCAGCAGCACCAGCCGTTACCGCAAGCGCCCCATCTATACAATCCTGTCTCATCCAACACCCTCCAGCAGCAGCCCACGGTGTCTCCCGTATCCGTTCAACAACCGTCCCTGGGGGTCACGCGAATCGAGGTGGAGAAACCGAAAAAGGAACGGCGCCAGAAAAAGAAGCTAAAACCGGTCCAACAGCCCCCGGTCGCGACAGCGGCACCGATGATCGTGCAACAAACGGTGCCCATCAGCAGCCAGGCCGCGATCGTCACCACAACGTCCGGTTCCGGGGACCAGCGTCTTGCTTCACCAGTCTCACCACCACGATCGTCCACTTCACCGTACGCTAACACGCACACCTCGACGGGAAAGCTGGATCTGGCGAATCTGATGAAGATCTCCGGTATCGGCATCGAGGATGACGATTTTATGGACACCGACGAACCACCGCCGTTGGTGACACCGGCTCCTCCTACCAGCGCCATGCCCGGTGGCGGCGAATATCCTGCCACAAACATTGTGATACAACATGCCAGCGATACGACCAGTGCTACTACGAACACCGGGAAGGATCTGATGTCTCCGCCGCCAGCACCATCCCTACCGCCACCGGCACCGGCGCAGATCCACGCCGGGCCACAATCGCAAAACAATTCCGACATTATGATCACAATTCCGAGCGGAATCGGAAGTGCAGGTGCTGGTGCAACGGGGAACCTGGAATTCCCTTACACGATCTCCATCCCCGGCCTGGAGGGAACGCTGAATGCAACGCGAGCACAGAAACCGTCTTCTTCTTCTTCTTTGGCGGCCAACAGTTCCACCTCCGAGCAGCCTTCGTTCATGATCACGATCGATCCTTCGAACGATCCCAGCTCGGGCCAAGCGTCGTACACCGTGTCGCTGCCGCGTTTTGGTGCGGCCTCGAGCGAGGAGTCGAAGATCGTCAACGTGGCCACCGTCGCTCCGACTGCTAGCGTGCAAACGTCCAGTGCCTCCGCCGCCTCATCGCAAAACAATACGATCTGCGTGAACAGCCTGATGAACAATGTGCTCAACAACACGCAGGTCACGCCGACGCTGCAGAGTCAAATCAACGAGATCCAAAACCAGTTGATTGCCGAAACACAGCCCCATCTTGTCGGTGGCACGGTGACGACAGCGACTCACCAAGCAGTAACCGGCGGCTCCGTGCAGACGGCTTCGCTAACGGCAACGACACCGCCGGCCTCTATTGTGATCTCACCGAGCAGCGGGAATAAGCTGGCGGTCGTCTCCTCGAAGAAGAAGTCGACGGCAGCGGGCGGCGGAACAGGGGTGGCGGGTGCTAACGGTGGAAAGAAAAATGGCAAAAAGTTGGAGAAAACGTTTGATACGATCGCCACGACCGGCGCCGTTCCGACGCAGATTGGCAATATACAAATATCGCAGATCGATGCCACCGCAAGCAGCAAACCGACCAAGGCTGGAACCATCAACAACCAAATACAGATCACGCCTATCATCGACAGTAAAGTGGTGGCATCGCAAGGCAATGTCGGCAACGCCAATCCTCAGCTCATCAGCAGCACAGTAGGTGGCCAGTACACGCAATCGGCCCCTCCGCTGCAGCCAACGATCACAATTCAGAGCAGCCCATTGCAACCCGCACAGCCGCAGCACAAAAACACTATGTTGGCCACTATGAGCGGCAATGGTGGTGGAAACCATCTTCAGCAACAATCCATTCCAACATCTTCGGTCCAATCGTCCTCAACGATGGGCGGTAGTGTCGTCTTCACGACCCAGCAACAGCCAACGGTAGTCGCGCCTTCGACGCCAACCGTGCAACTTAATCAGCCTTCCATCACGGCAACACCGACCGGGGCCACCCTGGTGGCGGCGCCCCAACCTCCCCAGGTGCAGGCCACATCAGCCCAGGGCATTCTTTCACAGCTAACGGGAGCCCTGAGCCTGTCGCTGGCCGAGAATGGCCATCTCATACTGAAGCACGATGTCAATCAGCCACAAACGACGGAGTCGCAAATGATCCTGCAGGCGATACTGTCCGGTGCGCTCGGAAACATTACGCTCGTGAATGAACCTTCCAAACCTCCGGTCAGCGCTAATGCGGCCACAATCGCTCCGATCCAACCGGTCCAGCAACAGCAACACGCTTCGGTTGTTCAGCAACAACCATCGGTAGCAACGCAGCAAAGTGGACATCAGATTGTACTAACGGCGCCAGTCGCACCTTCATCCCACGGCAAAACAGTGGCCACCGTGAGTGGACAGCAGCAGAAAGCACCATCAACGACCGTTCAAACCACGCAGCAACAACAGTTGCAGCAGCAGCAGACACAACTGCACCAGCAACAGTTGCAACATCAGCAGCAACTTCAGCTACAACAACAGCAGCAGCAACAACAGCAACAGCAGCAACATCAACAGCAGCAGCAACACTTGCAACAACTTCATCAACAGCAACAGCTACAGCAACAACAACAGCTGCAGCAACAGCAACAGTTTATACAGCAACAAAATAATGCTACAATGCTGCCTGTCTACACGTCGCAGTCTGCAACAGCTGGGCAACAGACGATGGTGCAGTCATCGGTGGGTGCCAATAGTCAACCGAATGTGGTCCAATCGCATCAACACCATCCAGCGCAGCATCAACCGATGGCACAGGCACTGAAAGAGGTACGCAAAACTGAAACGATACTCGAACCGTCGCTCGTAAGTCAACGGCAAATTACACAACCTCCACCGTCTCATTCACTTCAGCAATCGGCGCAGCAACAACCCGTACCAACGACCGTGGTGGTGAACCCGAACACACCGAAGCTCGTGGAACTGCCGAAAGTTGGGCCGAACCAGCAGCTGTTTTCGATGAACACGCTCACGAATCAAATAACGCAGCTTAGCCCTGGCCAAACCACGGCAGCCCTGGGCCCAATGGAGCGCGTACTTATCGTTCCGACCGGCATCAACGCTCAGCAGTTGGCCCAGTGTTTGATGCAAGGACAGATCCACTTCAACAACATCGGCCAGGTGACACAGTCCAGCGAACCCAGACCAACGCCGACGCTGTCCCAATCGCAACCACCAGCACTGTTGTCATCAACGGCGGCCACGAAAGGAGCTTCCGCGACGATGCAACACCAAGCGCAGTCCGTCAAGAGCCAGCAGCAGCTTATTACCGGCAACCACACCGGTGGAGCGATGGTCGGCCCGAAAGTGATGGTTCACAACAGCGTTAGCATTACGGCGACCCAGAATAGCACGACGGCGGCATCGGTTGTGAAAGAAAAACCGAAGAGGAATCGCTCCAAAAAGCAGGACAAAGTCCTACCGACGTCTGCAGTGGCCGCTCCGAAGGCCGCCGTCGTGAAGGTGAACTCGGTTTCAAGTGGCCTGCCACCGAGCGTTGTGCTGCAGCCGGGTCAACACGCGCAACCAATCCTGGCGGAGGATGGCACGAAAATTGGGACAAAAATTGTGGGCACCGTGAACCCGAACAACTTCGTCACGAACCATCAGCAACATTCGACTCAGCATCATCTGCCCGCAATAAACTCGACCCCCTCACAGCCTCTCGTTGCCCAGGTGCATCCTCAGCAGCATCAGATCAACAAAAAACCTGTCCCAACTCCCACGATCACGAAAGGATCAACAACGGTGACGGCAATCAGTGGAACTCCAGGTGGCGGCGGCGGCATAGGAGGTATCATGAACAACGTGAGTGCCTCAGGGACGCTGAAGAAGGTTCGCACCAATACGCACCTGCAACACAGCCATCAGACGTCGATATCTCCACAGCAGCAGCAGCAGCAACAACAGCAGCCGATGCCGCCACTGGTGAGCGTTAATTCAGCCATCCCGGGCACACCGTCGACCGTGACCGGAACGCCTACCGTAGTGCCGCGTGTTCAAACCATTCAACTGACACCGCAGAAGCAGCAACATCTGAAGAACGTTCAGCAGCAGATTCAGCAGCTGTCGACAAAGTTGCAGAACAAAAATTTGCTCTCGTCCCTCATGATACCGGCCGAGTTCGATCCGTCGAACCCGATCCACAGTAAGCCACTTCCGACGATCAAAAACATCCAGACGATGACGGACAGTGAAATCTACCAGGCGCTCCACCGACTGTTTATGGAGCAGCAGAAGATTCTGTCGAGCGGAAAGATCATCCCCACGTTGCCGGCTAGTCACGCGTTTGCCTCCTCGCAGCCTCCACCACCGCCAACACCGATCGTGGAGCTAAAGCAGCCGCAACAGGCCATCATATCGCCCATCACGGTGACACCGACCAATGCTCCTCACACACCGACGGCAGTGGGAAAGCAGCATCACGAGCTGCTATTACCGATCTCATCGTCCGCTGCTCAGCATTCCTCGATGTCGATCACGATCACGACCAGCACCGTGCCGATCCAGGCCGTGGGCGGGAGTAAGATCGCCGGAGGTGCCGTGCACGCTGCTACTAAACAAACGACGACGATCATTCCGATCACCTCGAGCAATCTGCAACCGCCACCACCACCTGTTTCCATCCATCAGCAGCTGCAGACGGGAAAACCACCTCTCGCTACGCTCAGCAGCAACCCCGTCATTAGCAACAACACCAACATACCTAACCTGAAGCTTCATTCCACGGCCGGTAACACGATCGTTCAGCAGCAGCAGCATCAACACCATCTGGTTGTGAATAGTAAAAGCATTGCACTTCCGTCTGCTGGAGCTACTTCCGTAGCCGCAGGTCAACCGCAACCGACCACAAATGTTGTTATGCCACCATTGCACACGCTAGTTCCGCAAACCCCAGCTTCCCAGACGATGATGAGCGTCAATAAACTGGACCCTAGCGGCCCGGGATCCGCTGCGCTAGTGAACCATCCGCAGCTCGTACATCAGCTTCCTTCGACGCCTCCGCCAGCTGCCCCATCGCTCCTTTCGGCACACAATCGCTCAAACACACCCGTTCCACCGCCGCTCGTAGCTACGGCACTGCCTGCGGGAAGTCAGCTGAAGACGCTTACCGGCGCCTCCACGGGCGCTGGTACAGCGGGTTCGTCGATCGTGATCGTTGGAGGATCGCATGCCATTCTCAGCGGTTCCACGCAAATGTTGGCGCAAACAGCGGTGAGATTGCAGCAGCAACAGCAACAACAGCAAAATATTGGTGGCCTCGTGCTGTCCTCGCCAGCGGTCACCGCGTCGTGTCCTTTACCGGCGACCAATGCTTCGATCACCATCACCACTACAGCCTCGTCCTCTTCGTCTGTGATACCGCCGCCACCGCTTGTAACGGCCACCAACAACTACGCCAACAGCAACAGTCATCCTGCGCCGCCAGCTCCATCTTTGGTGCCGACTGTTGTTGTTACCGCAGGAGTTGTTGCTCCAGCAACGCCCGTCGCAACCGCAACGACGACAACGCCGGTTGCGGCGACGCTCCCAACAACGACAACCACCGCCAATGCTCTCTCATCGGCGGTCGTAGCCGCTTCCGCGCTCAGCAACTCCTCCAACGGACCACCGGCGGTAATTATTGCAGCACCGGCGGGAACGTCGCCGTCCACACCGATGACCTACATCACGACCAACGTTCCGAACAGTCCCGCCGTCAAAGTACCGCGTGCAAGTTTGTGAGTGTGATATTCCTTTTTTGCTTTCGCTCTTTTCGGCGTCACGTTTCATCCCCGCGATCGTACTCGTAGAACGGGTCACGAGAGGGACCACGGAGGCAGATGGCGCTAAGTGAGAACCTCTTACCTAACATCTTGTCCCATCTTGTTCGGGTTTTCTTTTCGATAGATTCGAGATACAGATACAGAAGGATCAGGATGCTTGCACCAAGCCGGATACCAACACACCGTTCGGCAGCAAGCAGGATGCGATCAAGCGGCTTATCCGATACCATTGCATGTACGAGGAGAAGTGCGAGGAAAATGAAGAGGAAGAGCTGCAGTTCGAGACGACGGCCGAATGGTTTCCGGAAGCCTATCGCACCATGATGAACCGCTACCGACGGTTGATGATCAACGAATCGATGGTTAGCGCACACCGTTCACTGTCTCTTCACTTCGGTGTAAACTAATATGGTTGTCCTTTTGTTTTCCATTTGCAGCGCGAAGTGCGTACATCGGAACTGATGTTGGTGAACAAACTGTTCAAGGCTGACATTACGCAGGAGATTGAAGAGATTCAGGACCAGCTGCGGGACTCCGACGAACCGGCAACCAGCGCGGACGATGTGATATTTGTTTCATCGTCTGACGAAGAGAAACCGAAACGGGATGCCGAAAGTCCGTCGCCGCTCATGCCGCTCACGTTGCAGGATGTGTCCGATGATGGTGGTGAAGGAATTGGGAACAAGGAACTGCCCACGACGGTTGTTACCGGTCATTTCACCCATTCGGCGGGAAGCTCAGTGATCACAAGCTTGGAATCATCTCGGAAGATCAAGACAAAAGAAGAAACGGTAGTATCGGTAGTTAAAGGCCAATCGATGACGCAGATGTTCGGTAGCCAGTCTGCGATCACCGGGAGCGAACTGTTCCAAAGCGCTTATCAGCACTCGGCCAACAACTGCTCTCCGATGCTTCAGTCCGTGCAATCGAACATCGTTAAAACGCAAGCAGTGGCGATGCTGCGTGGCATGGCATCGTGTGAAAGGAAAGACCCTCCTCCCATACTGGACAGCTTCGATGATATCGAAAGTGAAATCAAACCGAGCTTCATAATGAAAAAATGTGACCCCGCCAGTGGTGAGGGAGAACTTGCCGACGAAAGAAAAGGTGACACAACAGTAGTGGGTTCATATCACCACGAGCAGGTCGTTCTCTCCGCTACACCACCAACGTTGCGTTATTTCAATCAAATGCAATCCAATTCCGCACCCAAAGAGCCCCACGGCATGATGATCGTTTCTAAGGAAACGAAACATCACCAGATGGGTGGAAGTTTGCCATCGGCGTCGTCGGCTGCCGTCGTTCCTCCACTCACGTCGGTCGCGACAACGCACGCCTCAGCCGGGCTGCGGCCAAGCACTGTGGAGCACCATGATGCATCGGCGTACGACGACTGGATGTGCTTCCCGAAAGATCTCAATTACTTCACCACACCGGACGGTGAGGGAAGCCGGCTGGGCGGAGAAACTGGGTCTCTGTCGTCCACTGGCAGAAAGAAAACGCCCGAAGAAGAGATACACGAAATGTTCAATTCGACCGACTCAAAGCTGGACCAACTGTTCAGCAGCAGCAGCGTGGACGATAAGCAACAATCGGCTGGTTCCTCACGCCTAGACTCACCATTGGCCGATTTCTTCGGCGTACACCACCAACAGCAACAGTCAATGCAGAGGCAGTTGACGACGGACGGATCAGGCGGTGGTGCTCTGTTCAACTGTGGACCATCGTTGAACCGGACCGGTGATAGCTCTTCCGAGAGCGGTGGTGGTCCGATTGGAAAAGCGGACGAAATGATGGACCGCCACTGGACTTCATCCGTGTTTCGCCCAGCAGAAGATACGTCTACTACGCCGCTCGTCGATGGTGCTAACTTTCTGCATAAAACGACCAACAGTTTCGACCTATTACACCACCAACAGCCAGCCAGCACCGGTAGCAGTGCGAATGTGACCCACAAACGCCATTGGTCAGCGACGACCAGCAGCAGCAGCAGCAGCACGACGTCTAGTTTGCAGTTTGTGTTGCACCCGGACCATGACGGGCTTACGGGAGAAAATCAGACCAAACGACCGTGTCTTTCCGGCAGCCGTACTGCTGAAGAGCAGCAGCTCCATAGCAACGCCGGCGGAGTAACTGTGCCCGGCGATGGTGACAAGCACGTCGATCATCGGTGGTTGATGGAGTGTTCGGGAAGTAACGATAGTAACTCGGAAATTAATATAGTGCCCCCGAACCGCCACCATCATGCGACCGTCGGCGGCTCGAACAGTTCCTCCACGCCGACGACGACGGCGGCGACGTCAGGTAACGATCATATTCTTCTTAACAACAATCGTAGTAACACCGGTGCTGGTAGAGGCATTGATGGTGGTGGTGGTGATCTAGATAGCATTCGCTGTGGCTCGGCACGGGGCACGCCTGGTGATGGAAGAGTGGCCAATGCCGGCGAGAGTGCTGATGGTGGTTCCGTGGATCCGAACAATCGTTGCCTCGGCACTGGACGGGACTCGAGTGAAATTTCGACTAACATCAACACGCTCCGTAGCTCGAATAACAATAACTGTAGTAATAACAACAGCAACACCCATAGCAACCACAACAACAGTAGCAACCATAGCCATCACCAGCAGCAGCATCATCATCACGGAACAATGTCGAAGCGCACTTCCTGGAACGGTGATATTCTGCTGGCGTCGGCGACGGAGGATGTTGAGCATCATCATCGGCACGTGCTCGATATGCTCGATACTAATCTTAGCCTAAGCCTAAACAACCTTAACAGTATCTGTAACGACACGAGCCTGCTCGACAACAGCGGTGATCCGACGGACGTGCAACACCATCACGACCAACAGCAGCACCTTCAGCAACAGCAGCTATTGCTGCATCATCAATCGGAACAGCATCAGGAAGAAGGTCATCTTCTTCACAGCCAGCTACACAATCACGACCATCATCACCACCACCCCCACCATCAGCATGCTCATCAGCTCCATCATAATCATAATCATCACATGCCTGGATTGGTGGGAAAGACCAAAAGTTGTTACGGCCATGCGGATGATTTGATGACGGACGGTGGTGGTGGTGCTGCAGGTGCTATCGGTGGCGGCAGTGAACCGACAACGGGCAGCGTCGATACGGCAAAACTAATCCTTGGCGGTGGTTGTAGTAGCGTTAGTGGTGAAGTAATTAGAGCTGGTGGTAGCGTTGATTGCTCACAGCAACAGCAACAGCAACAACAACATCAGCAACACGACAACAACGGCCATGCCAAAATCAACTATCTCGATCGTGAACTTCTAGGCTTGGATCCGGTCTCGGATGATGCGGCTGGCCGGGCACCAGTCATCAACATACATCACGGCGGCATGCTCAAAGATGGCGACGGAATGGCCGAAACATTCCACGATCACCGTCAGCAACAAGAGCAGCAGCAGCAGCATCACCACCAGCAAACGCTGCACGATCTGCATCATCTGAACCATCAGCTGGCGTTCGATGCGCTGGGTGGAGCCAACTTCGATGAGGACATCAACCGCCAGGTGCAGAACGCAATCGACAGCATACTGAACCTGCAGAGCAACGAAACGGATGCCGCCGCCCTGCAGTACTCGCTCGATCACTCGTTTCTGCCCGACAGTCCGCTCAACAGTCTAACGTCCAACAGTTCCATGGCCAGCGGTTGCCCACCCACGCCCGGGATGGTTGGAAACATTCACACACTGCCGGAGGAGCTGCAGGGTCATCAGCACGTGATGCAAAATCAACACCACCGCCAGCTGTCGTCGATAGCGGCCGTCCAGCAGGTAGGTCTCGGGAAGCGCAAGTATCCGAACGATTGCCCCTCGCCGATGATCGGTATTTCGCCGGACGATGGTAGTCCGATGGGTCCCGGCAGTAGTGGAAGCAGCAACAGCAGCAACAGCACCATCAGTAGCTTGAGCAGTGTTAACAGTGCCAGCGTTAGCATCAGCATCAGTAGCAACAGTGGAACGAGTCTTCTCGGCAACGCAATGGTGAACCATCACTTTGGCGCACCGGACGTGGATCCGATGAAGGCGATCATCAAATCATGACAACTTTCCCTCGGAATTGGTGGTGGTGGTCCGATGATGGAAGGAGATGCCAGAAGCATAGCACTACCTGCAGTCTTGCTGTCGCCAGCTGCTGGGGCGGGTGGTGCTACGCCTCATACCGTAGTGTCCATGCCGGCCACGGCGACCAAGGTCTAAAACTAAACACGACACGAATGTGAGCGCATTACTCACGATAATACTTATTACTATTATTTCGATATTTTAGTGCTCGAAAAAAAGCCGAAGAAAACGGAAGACTTTATTTATATTTGTTGTCACCTCTTTTGTTACTTATGTCTGACCAGAAAGTAAAAAGTGTATAATGTAGGAGCACTTTTGCTTCTTGTGATTTTAGCTCAAAACTTTTCCTACAATTTTAATTGCAACAGACACAAATTTCCATGGCATAGCGTTTTTTTGTCGTTCACCGCGAGTCTATTGTCCTTTTTTACTGCTCTTACCTGTTGCGATGTAATATTATGCGTAGCATTTACATGCGATACAGTTCGTTCTTCACGAGGAGGAAACATCGTTTGGCTTTAAACGTATTATGTGACAATAACACCCTTTCTTCAACGTAAGGCAAACTGTGGTGCATTGTCTTAAGTTTTTTAAATTTGATTTTGGAATAGAAAGCTAGAACGGCACAATCACGCACAAGATAAAACTATATTTGCTTCAACACATTGAAAGACCGAGGCCAGACACCACTTTTTAAAAAATGTTTCCGTGATGCGAAAGCAGCCCTTATCCTCGTTTTTTCCTAGTTTGGGCTTTTAGTTTATTGGCTTGGCTCCTCGTTTACAGTATGATAGGTTTTAACATTTTCCCGCTACCTGGTTTTTGTTGTTTCAATCATTTTCGTTGTTCGACATTACCCTGTTCGACGATCTCATAAAACGTTTATCGTGGAGTAAAGCAGAGACACTAGACTTTTCACACGGTGAGAGGGCAACGGCAGTGGTTGATTGGTTGTTACACTGCAACGTACGTTCGGATCCAAATCCGCAGTGAAATGGCGTGGAAACGATTCGGGGATGAGCCACCGACATGAAGATAAATGATGGATCGTAATAAATCTATACAAGATGCGAAGATAATAAATCTATCCAAGAAGATGCGGCACAAGGAAAGCAAGCACTAGAGTGCATAAACGAATGTAGTACTTGTGGCGATGGTAGCGACTTAAGGAGGTAAGCTAATTTAGCTAAGACAAAACAAAGCAAAAAAGAATAACAATTGTGTAGAGCGGATTAGGTGTAAGTTTAGTCGTACGCGGTAGTATATACGGAATCTATTGTACATATGATGCGCGCAGTCGCGGTTGGACAAGGATAATAGAACACCCTATTCTTATATAGTTGCGTTGGCACCAAGGTGCAGTCCTTACCAAGGAGCGCGCCCTGGCGTGAGTGAGAACGACGAGCGAAGCTGCCGGCAATTGGTCGGCCACGCTTCGATACCGCAATCCGGGGAAGTTGGAGAGCGCCAAAAGTCCCTCCCAAAAATAATAATCATAATAAACTAACGCAAGCCGTATCAGTGTACCAGTGTGACGAAAACGATTATCAACGATAAGATAGAGCAAAGATGGGCGGGCGTTGTTGAGACCGTTTTATCAAACCAGTAAAGTTTCAGCGGTAGCAACGGGGGAGGCAAATGGTGCGAACAATTGCGAACGCATCCACAAACCACATTTTTAACAATGGTTCAATTTTTAAGGCGCACGAAGACAAGTGTGTCGTCGACGCATTACAAAGCTACAAATGGAATATGTTTTTAATGCGAGACTTGACGTGAAGTTGATTTGAATGTGCTACCAGTACGATATAAGAATGCAGCAACACACACACCTATATGTAACACACGAACAGCAAGCAAAACTTTAAGTGACAAAGCCAAAACAATAATCAAAATCAGTGAAAGCAAACCACGGACCATTACCATTTGCTGCTGCGCACTCAAGGTTCCGAAACAATGATGAATTTACAGACAGATATAAGACACAGATTTAGCCACGGAGAAGCCCTGGACTGTGGAAGAGATTAATAAAAACATATACATATTATACTGAAAGGAATATCCGTTTGTGGTTCGAGAGGCATACTTTTCATTATCGAAAAGTGTTGCACATAAAAAGACCACTTTCGCACGAAGAAAGTAGCGAGCGCTGATTTGGATTGGAGGCGAATGGTTTTAATGACACGTCACCGGACCACAGGAAGAGCCGGACCTCTCTAAAGCGTGGTGTGTGTGTGGAGAGACCCGTAAATGGAAATCTTTTAAAGAAAAACGAGAACCACGAGTTTTCGAGTCCCAAAAGAAGTGTTAGTTATTTTCCGTTCCGCCTTAGTTTGTTTTGGTTAATACAATTTTAGGAACAAAACAAAATGAACCCCGTGCATAACAAGTGGTAAAAGACCGAAAAGTGTTGGACATTTATAGACCTAAACCCCCAGGCTAAACAGAGTAGACACCGAGTGTCACCGGGATTCTATAGAAAATAATTTGCCCATTTATTCTACTCGACCAAACGAAACACAAAAATCAAACAAATGAGAATAACTAATATTCAAAATGTCCCAGAATCGGCCACCGCGCGAAAAAAGGATGAGGCCGATGAAGATTTGGCTTGTCTTTTCTTTGTTAATCTGTTTCAGACACGGACCTTTTCGAAGGTCCACCCCGCGACCTTCTGTTCCCGGCAAACCGGGTAGCCGAGGCCGATTCGAAGAAACTGCGATTCATCGCAATTTTGTTTTGTACTGTTGCGTGTTCGATAAAGCGATGACGATTAGACGATTAGCGAAATAATGTGCGATTGTAATGCTTATTAATGTAAAATTTAACACCGAAAACGAGAAGCAAGCCCCCTTTAAGGGTTCTCGCGCAGGAAGAATGACCGTATGGAGAGTGCGCGGGATTTTGCACGACATGAAGTTAGCACACAAAACACACAAACACAAATGAGTTATTCATAAGTAGGTAATTGGTTTTTCTACTTTTCTGTTTCATGTATTTCTATCTTTATTTCTTTGAATTAATTAAATTAATATTTATAAACCACGTGAAAACAACAACACACACAGGAGAAAATGCTCATTTGCGAGAAAAAGGCTGGGGAGGACAGAAGAAGGATTTTATTGAAGTGAAGATGACAAGATGGCAAACATTAGATAATGAGGGGCCGCATAGTTGTGCTGCCCCAAGCCTCCAGCCTCACTGTTGCTCGCGGTTGAAGCCGTAGCCGTTCACGTGCTCAAAACGACTCGGGCATCGCATTGGCAAGCCACAAAGGTGCAAATGCGCGGCTGTGTTTAGCTCTCATCGGTTGTGGGTAGCGCCACCAACACTGGGCTGGTGGCACACTCTCTCTTCGTCAGTTTGAACAACTTTCATTGGAGAAAACGTAAGCAGCGTGTTCGCCAACGGATAAAGATTTGGAGCAAATTGGCAAAGATGAATTGGCGCTAAACTCATCATCAAAATCTATCTCCCGCCGACGGGACAAAATTGAAGCGCAAACACATTTTGGGCTGGCTGCAATTTCAAACACGATAACTCATTCCCTGTCGCTTCGCGTTTCGTTATCTCCGCACGATGGACAATAAAATATCGTAAATCTTGCGGTGGAGCATGGCGCCGACACTTTTTTGTCCCGATATAAGGCAGAATATCGACCGAGTTGTGTTTTGATTCGTCGAACCGTAACTCAATTTGCATCGCAGCAAATCAGAGCAATATCAGATCATGGCGAAGCGGTCGGAGAGAACCGATCAATTGTACAGAAAACGTTAAACACGGGAGTGGAAGTGTGGAAGCCCGTCGAGCGGGAGCACGTTGATAACATAATAACGGCAAGATCATTTCACACAGGTGTACAGGAGAGCATAAGTGAGACCGATACATGCGATGAACGGACGAAGCAATGTTTCAAAGAGAAATGGACGAAAAAATAATCTATCAAAATACAATAAAAAACAGATGATTTTTATTGAATACAGTAGCGCAAGACTTGAAAAAATCCGCTGTGTTTTTTTTAATTCGAAACTCGGGAACCGAAAGAAACGGCAAAGCTAACGTTGGGGACACCAATGAAACATAAAAACAGCTCAATGTGAGAGAGTTCAGTACACAAACAATCCCCAAAAGTTTCTTTCTGATCGCGTTGGGTTCGATTTTTGTGTTTGACTACCATTCCGCGACATCCATTGCAAGACACTCTTCGTTGCCTGAGGTTATGTAATGTTTGCCGAGCTGCGGATCATTCTATTGGCGCACTGTTGAAAGGCAAAAGGACCGCCCGGCGTAGGCATATGGCCACTAGTTAACGAGCCTTGGCTGTCATGCTGAACGGTACTGAACAGCTCCGGTTATGTTGCGCCGTACGTCGGCTACGACTAATTGGCCACGTGCGCGGTAACGTCGCGTAACGCCACGGGCGGCATTCACTGGGTCATCAAACAGTGTGGGGGGGAGCGGTCTATGGAGTCTCTCGTGTTTTCACTCTCCTTTTCCACCGCCTTCCGTCGGTCTTCGATTCGTCCACGGTGGGGCCAGTGACCGCCATCTTGCCCCGGCGCCGCGAGTTCCGTTCGGAAATGCGAGTCATTAAACGCCATCGCGCGGTGCGACGGAGACTGTGGGTCACATTCGATTCAGGGTCAAGAGCGAGCCACGGCTGAGTCCCAATGCTGGCTGGGGTGAGCTCTATCGATCTATCGATAAACCGGTTGATATTGAACGCTCGCCCGATCGTGACGCCAGCCGGCAACAATGCGCAAACAGTAACAGTGCCGGATGCTGCTGGCCGTGGCCGTGAAGCAAGGAGAAGTACGCCGTGCGCCGACCACGACTCCCTCCCACCACCATGAGTTTCTGAGTGGTGCACTTGGTGACTTCGGCGCCCGAAACGACGATCGCAGCGTCAGTTTCCTTTCAAACGTTCGCCCGCGTAGATCGTGCCGTGATCGTGACCCGCGACGCTACGGTTCTTCCGGTTGTAGGCGGCAGTGAATTGTGATCCGTTTTTTTGTGGAACCTATATCAAGGAACAGTGGGCTCAGTGTAAGATGGGCGAGACGAAGCTCGCGCAGTCCAACTCGCTCCCGAAGCTGGCCATCAGCAAGCCGCAGCCGGATGGCGGCGAACCACAGACCGGAACCACTGTCGCCAACGGCGGCGCAGAGGATCACTACGATCCGTCCGTCCGCATCCTGCACATTCCCAGGCAAAACGATGGCTCCTGCGGTTTCCATCTGACGCGCAGTAAATGGGATCCGTACCCTTGGGTAGGTCGGCCAATTGGGGGCCTTTTTGAACGGAACCTCAGTGCCTCAGAGAGCTGGTGGTACATCTTGTTGCCAAGGTCACCCAAACTGGCTTTTTAGCGAAGACGTGAGAATTATGTGCCGTAGCGGCATCTCTTTGGCCAACAGCACACAATCAAAAGCTGTTGACTAACGGTCCCATCGGGTGGACAAAGCGCCTTCAGAAAGACTGGTTTGATAGATTGTGTTGTTTCCTCATGATGGGCCAACAGCACATTGAAAAACCCACCCCAAACCTTGAGCCAGACCTTGGCCGGTACAAAGAGAAAGCCACGTCACATCTACAATTCGCATCGACTTCGAGTATTTGGGACATATTTGGCACTTTTTGTGGCACGCGAACTTCACGGTCCGTTACGCTTTTGGAATGTTTCTTGCGGCAGTTCGTGAACTTTACTCAACACATTCCGGTGCTCCTATGTTGGGCCATTTGGAAATCAATTTGGGCCATTTCGTTACCTCAATTTCTTTCCCAAAACGGTGACCAACCCCTGAGCCAATTAAGTTTAAAAACAATCCACCCTAAATCGGCATCCCTGTACATCGTATGCGACAAAGTTTCACTTCCTGCGCCGATTACCTACGTCTTCGCCCCAGCTCCATCGCGCTCGGTGACCTTCACCTTCTCTCGTGCGGCGCCGCAACGAAAACGAACCGTTCGATCTGCGGATCCGGGGGCCCTCAAGGAGAGCTTCTTTCGATCGCCTACAGCGCTCCGCCTGAGTTGATTGTTGTTTTTGCTTTTCGTTCCATTTATTTCGCCTGCTCGACGGTAGGTCAGCGGTGTCGATGCAGACTCTCCGGCCGAGGTTACCGGGTTGAAGGTTGGCGACTGCGTGTTGGAGGTAAGCTTGTTCCGGCTCGGGTCTGGGTCTGGGAAGCTTTCGCTCATTTCCTCCACACCATGTTAACCGGTGCTGACTTCCCAAAGGTCAACAACGAAGATGTGCTCGGCATGCGTATCTCGGAGGTGGCCGCGCTGGTCCGGGCCAAGACAGACATCGTGACATTGCTCCTGTGGAGCACCGGCATGGAACCGGCCTGTAACCCGGAGTCGCTCTGCTGCGGCCCGATGCCGATCAACCTGGAACGGCTCACCGCCAGCATGCAGACGATCGTGGCCGCCCTGGAGTGCCCGGTGTGCTTCGACACGATCCCTCCGCCCGTGTTCCAGTGTCAGAATGGGCACCTGGTTTGCTCGCGGTGTCGGGTCCGCGCCGATCGCTGCGCCATCTGTCGGGAGCGCTACACCCTCGGCCGTTCGCTGCTCGCGGAGCAGGTTTTCCAGTCGATCACCGAGGCGTTCAACCTGAGCGAAGGTTCCGATGGCCGTCTCAGGGAGCGGCTCTTCGGGGCGCGCTGTTCCCGCCGTGCGCCGCCTCCGGAGGGGACGAAGAGAAGCCCCTTCAACAGTGAGGGCCAGCTGACGGCCGCCAGTGGTCGACCGCTTCATTCGCACACGCACAAGTTTCTAGCCCGCATCATGGGTAAGGCGAGCTCGGTGGACAACCTGGCCAAACCGCAACCACCGCCACCGGACGTAGTGGGCGACCTGCAGACAGCGAAGGGCAAGTCCTTATCCCTCTCGTCGAGCGATATCTTCAAGTGAGTGAAGCCTCCCGTCAGGGGAATGACCATCGGGACTAAATTGTGATCCGGTTTACAGGCGCGACAACTCCGTGTCGGTCCTTCGGTGCCCTTCGGCCAACCGGCTGGCTCCGGAACTATCCGCGTCCTACAGCAGTCTCACCGTGCGTCGTCCGACGTCATCGATGTCCTGCAACGCTTCGGCCGAAAGTCTCAGCAGCATTCCGGAGCACGGCATACAGTTGACTGTCCCCGCCCGGCTGCCATCGGCCGGCTCGGACACCCCCGAAGCCCCGTATCATTGCCCGTGCGGCGAGTACTGTAACGACTTAATCGTCGGTAAGCCCATTACGCGGCTAAGTTATTGGCCGACCTCCCGGGTGACGGTTTCTTCCTCCCTTTCTAGCCCTTGAGCTACACGATCACGTCACGGTGCACCACCGGACGCCGGTCATATCCTTCGGGACGGCCTCGGCCGAGATATCGCTGCCTCCGAGGACGCCAGTCGACAACGCGTGTTTGCTGCTCGTGCTCGATGGCTATAAATTTTGGTTGAAATTAATCTCCGACACTAGGTAAGAAGTGGGCTTCTGGGTGCTAGTGACCTGTGCTAATGCTCCACACTCCACAGCACGGTCGGTGACATCTTCCTGTCGGCGCTGCTCGAGGGCGGACCGGAGCAGGCGAAGAACTACGCCCTGGAGGTTATCATCCGGAAGGAGGGATTCGACCAGATCCTCGGCAAGGAGCTCATCTCCCGCTCCGAGGTGCACTCGATGGTGGACAAGTCGTGGAACGACCTGGTCCACACGAAGGCCGGCGTGTTTTACACGGGCGTTTGCATACGGGCCACCTTCAGCCCCGACACGGAAATCCTGCTGAAGGTGTCCGTCAAACGGTTGGCTGACTTGTGAGCGCCCCCCCTGCAAGATGCTGGTTTATGTTGGTATAATTAACCGACAATTGTGTGACCTTCCGAGAGCTTCTCGATGATGCCATCCGAGTCGAACGATTCGGCCTTCGTTGGTAAGTGGGGAGCTAAAGGAGCAGATGGCTTCCAGTGTCTGACTTGACTTGACTGTAAAGCGGATTGTATTGTTAAAGAGTGTTGTGTTAATAAAGTATATTATTCATCGTTAATAGGTCGAAGTCACAGTTCGGAGCTTCTATTCCGATTATACTTGTAATTTATGCAAGCTACGTTCAGATTATGTATGGATCTTCGAAAATTGAGAAATTATTTAATTCGAAGTTAGGCCACTGGAACTTCCCAAGGAGCCACGAGCTTTCAAATCGCCGGCGAGCCGTCGACAGGACGGCAAAACGGCCTGCCAAAGGGCACCAGGTGCAGTTAGGGGATCGCCTTGTGGGTAGTCTCGGAAAAGTCCATGGCCCGAGAACACCTGGGACAACTGGAAGTCCACATGTAGACCCAGCACGCAACATCAGGAATAACGCGACAAACCCACCGCTGGTATCGGCTAGTTCCGCATCAGAGTCCTCCGGACCCACGTCGCTCGGTCGGTCCTTTTCACCACATCGGATCGGCAGCGGATGGTCTCCTTCGACTTGCAATCCACCCAGAAGCCGACGTCAACGCTTGCGTGCTGGCGCGCCGCTCTGTGGCTCCTAATGACGGGTGTCTCCGTCTTCTCGAGAGTCAGAGACCGGTGTACCGTTCGGATGAACTCCTCGGTAGCTACCTGGCTGCTTCTACGCTGGTGGCCCGTACGACAGGTCGTTAGCGAAGTCATCGCTTCGATTTTACTAGACCAAAGGCAACGGTTACTGCAATAGTTCGAACGCACCACTATTCAAAGGACCAACCGTTCGCGAGGAGCTCTTGCGATTGAATATTCAATTCAGCTCTATGATAATCTTCCACATACATGAACACTACGAACGGCGGTGAACCAGTGCTGTATAGTTTTATATTTTGCTGTTACGCGGTATTCTGCTACATATAACCCCTGTTGTTGGAAGCATTCATTTTAATATGATAATCACGGCCATACCGTCCTGCACACGATTATGTTTAACTTCCAGTTTTGCAATCTGGGAGTGAGAGAGAAACATTCGACGAAGACTTCAGAGATTACGACGATCGTCGATCTTAGAAGTGATGAACACCGCAGCAACAACCTTAGCGGCCTGAACGAGGATTACACCGGCTGGGTGGTTTCAGTTGTGGTCAACAACCCAACGAGTCCGGATCGGTCCGCGAGCGTCTTTCATTTCGGACGTAGTGTTTACCTTGGTAGCGAGTTTGGGAATTCCGTGATCCCTCTGCATTACGTATTGTGGCATACTTGTGAGTCAAAAAGGTTATCGTTTGTTAGCATGGCTCGGTGTTGGAGCTACACAATAGCAGCATTCGGCACACTGGTGCTACTGATAGCACCGGGTACGGGACAAAGCTGCGGCCGACGACAAGTAAACATAACGTTTCTCATCCACAAGGGCCAGGAAGCTAAACCGGGCTACTGGCCGTGGCATGCAGCCTTGTTTGAACGTAAAGCCAAGTTGTTCGAATACATCTGCGGCGGATCGATTCTAGACCAGAACACCATCCTCACGAGTAAGGTTCGATGGCGTGAAGAAGAAGCCTGTTAAGTAAACGGGAGTTTTTTTTCCCGTATCCCTTAAAAGCATTTCACGTGAAGCTGATTCGCTCCACCATTTCTAGCTGCACACTGCGTGGTAACGCCGGGCGGTTTGAAGGCCGTGGAGACGCTGTCGGTTCATGTTGGTCGTAACCGATTTTTAATAGCCGACACACGAAGACGGGAGCACGCAGCATATCAGCTGATTCACCATCCAGGTTTTGTCATCGACGATTTTGCGAACGACATTGCCATAATTAAACTAGCCACCGATATCACCTACTCAGACTACATTCAACCTGTCTGCCTCTGGAACCGTGATACCAATCTGCAGTCGATCGTGGGAATGAAAGGGTTCATCGTTGGGTTCGGCTTGAACGAAAAAGATGTAGTGTCGGATTACCTTAAAGATGCGGAAATTCCGGTCGTTGACAGTTATACGTGCATTAACAGCAATCCTGGTGCGTTCAGCTTCAAGTTGAAGCCGGAGATGTACTGTGCCGGGAATCGCGATGGAGTGAGTGCCTGCAACGGGGACAGCGGTGGTGGCATGGTTTTCAACTACGCCGATGTGTGGTACATTCGGGGTCTCGTGTCGTTCATACCGCAGCGTGATCAAAAGTCCGTATGTGACCCGACCCAGTACACAGTGTTTACCGATGTGGCGAAGTACCTAAGCTGGATCCAGAAGAATTTACGACAGGCTAATGAAGTTGGAGGTCCCAGTGGCGATCCGGTTCACACGAGCGTGGACCGAAACCCCAAACTTCGTCTTTTGAACCTGGATGTCTGTGGTACAAATCGCTACGTAAATACCCCCGAATTTGACAGACAGGTATTTTTGGGCTACCCTTGGATGGGTCTACTCGAGTACGCAGTGGAAGGAGAGCGCGAAAGGCAAACCCTTTGTCACGCAACCTTAATTAGTGACCGATATGTTTTAACGGCCGGCCACTGTGTCAGCAGCCCTCCGAGACGCTCCAGATTGTAAGCATTACCACACAAACGGCAAATGAATAGTAGAAAGTTTACCGAATGGTCATCTGTTCCTGTTTGTTTCAGAACCGCTGTACGATTTGGTGATTACGATCTCTCTACATCAAGGGACTGTGCAACGGTGAACGGGCAGCAGGAATGCGCACCACCAACGCAAGTCCTTCGCATCGAATCAGCGATCGTCCACCAGGACTTCAACAAACCAAAGTATGCCAATGATATAGCCCTGCTGCGACTGCGCGAAAAAGCCATCATCACGCAGAGCAACGTCAAGCCGATCTGTCTCCCGGTCACCAACGACCTGCGTAGCCACAAACCGACAAGCTATACGCTCACCGCGTGGCCGATTGGTGGCAACACCCTTCTCCGATCGCAACGAGAAATCGTCGATTCGGTCGAGTGTCAGGCGAACTATACGCAACATTCGATCAATTTGGAAAAAACCTTCCACCAGCTTTGCCTCAAGCAGGATGCAAATTCCGCAGCATGTCGTTTCCCAAAATCGGCTGCAACGTTGCAGACGGTACAGAAACTGCAGGACGATGACCGATATGTGATGCACGGACTACTATCCCACGGTCCCAAAAAATGCACTCATACCTATCCTGATGTGTACACGTACATTGGCCCTTACATGGACTGGATTCTAAGTAAGATAAACGAATAAAATGCCTACTTTTTTCTTCCAACTAACAAATGTTCATGTCAACTCTCCAGAATGTAGTCACTTTTCGAGATAAGAAATCAGGTCGATGTTACGGTTGATGGGACTTACGAGCCTAACTGTTCTCAAACAAAAACCTCGTTTCGTTTTAATTGCTTAATAGGCTACCGCATAAACTGCCTAAGGTTGATTTTCGGAACAAAGTTCCGAAATTTTGATAAGGTAATTTTTCAATTTATTGTTTTAAATGTTGCTCTGCATACGGGAGAACCTGTGGTGTTCCGCCGATACTGGTCTCTGTGGTAAGACCGGATAGGCAGGAATGCAATTTTTCACCACCTTTTAATGGATAACATGATTGTTATACTTACAGCAGAAGTCCATGTGCTTATATTTCGTTATGGTACATTAGTGCTAGCTCTCTGCAGCTGAAAAGCAAGTTGGCTGTAGCCAGTCTCCAGTGCCTAAATACCTCAGCTCTATCGGCCAACTCGCCATATCGCTTGCCGCTCATTGCGGAGTATTCTCCTTGCAGAACGCAAGTTTGCTTGGGCGTTTGCGAGCGCCTGACACCATCATTGAACGACCTCGTCCGATCTTATACGACAGTGGCAACTCCTTGTTTAAACTCTTATGCTATGGGATTAGCAGAAAGCGAACTTAACACATAAATTGAAATTTGCATAAAAAAGTTAGGTGAACAATTAAATGTTGGAATATAGCAACCGTTAGCGTCCATAATAACGTTGTCACTTCTCTTTTGACCATCACGAAGCACACACGTTTTATCCTGATTACTGCGCAAAACCACGCTCTCTTAATATTAAAACATAACAACAGAGAATAAATAACTAAATAAATGCGAGCCCTTGATTTTATATGCTTGACAGCAATCAACCGTTGCAAGCCATTTACATTCAAAAAAGGCTTTTCGCATGATAAAGGCCTCAAGTGGAAACATTTCATTTCGCATAAGTACATTTCACAGTGTACTGAAATATTTTACCAGATATTAAACAGGAAATATTTCTCCCATACCGCCTGCAATTCAAATTTAAATTTTTCGGTTGAAACTCTTGCTTATATTTGAAAATAAAATGTTTGCAAATTCTCGACCGAAGCGTGCGTAAACAGTTTTATTCCCACAACGCTCAGGTTAAGCAACAAAGTTGTGTGCGTACATTATTCAATGTTTCAAAAACGTTTTAAAGAATGTTTTTTTAAATACTGTTTTCGAACAAGATAACTGATACGTTCAAGCAATATATTCCATCTGATACGCTCATGTGGTTGTTGCGAAACTATTACATTTTTTTGTTTTGTGAACGCACTTTGTTCAACGAACGTAACGAGAAAGTTACCATTGTGGTGCGGTTGTTACCATTTGCTACGCGGTCGTTGTTTCTTTCCGAGTGAATGATTTGTTAACGACCCTCTGAAAGAGCCCTCCTTAGGTGGCTTCTGCCCTCAGAGGTCGCGAAACACATGTTTTCTTGTGTATCAAACGCAAGTTTTGCAGTTTTATTTCATCTGCTTAGATTGTGTCTAAATTGGATCACAGGCTGCTCAGCGTAGTGTCGTCGGAAGACACTAAACGACGCTAAATGGTATCGAAGGCGGCGCCCGGGAAACATCGAATTTTCCCAATTTCGGAAGGGGTCGCGTTTGGGTGGCTTTATCAGTCTTTGCGCGAAGGGCCGCAAGCCGCACACGATGCATTCTTCATTACGCTGTGCCGCCGACGATCCGCACGCGGATCTGACGCCGGTCAGCCTTCGTGCGGACATACTGTTTGCTGCGCAACACCTCCGCACGGCTCCGCTCGAGCGAAACGGGGCGTCCACACCAGGGGGCGGCCACATCCTCTTGCGGTGCCCCGGTGGTGGTGGTGGTGGCCAACTGCACCTGCCAGTGTCCCGCTGACTCGTCTCCCAGGTACCACAGCCACCACAGGGACTCGGCCGGTCGCTCGGGGCAGCGGAACTTCGTTACGAAGAACACCTGGCCGTGGGTGGACTTCGGAGCGGTTGTCCGCGGGATCACCACGACGCAGGCCAGCAGCGAACCGCTCGGTCCGTCGTCGGCGAGCGTGACGTCCACCGTGTCACCGGCGGTCACGTAGTGCTGCACGACGCCGGTTTGGTGGGACTTTTGCAAGTGAATCAGAATGTCATGTTGATTTTCCATACGAGGGCATGGCTGACCGGTCGGGCAGTGGTAGCGAGCCTCGGATAATGATGCTGCCACTGCTGCTTCTGAGTTCCCCGTTGCTGTCGCAGGCTCGGTCCCATTAGGGCCGATGTTTGCTTTCAATTTGAATGCGTGTTTATGCGTGTGATGAGATTGATGCTGCTGCTGTTGCTGGTGGCGCCGTTGATGTTCTCGCAGCATTAGCGGCAGTCGCCGTGCGTGAGACTCTTTCTGCAGGTGTGCATCGGTCGTTCGGTCCGTCGGTGCATGATCAGCTGCTGGCCCAGTAATGGATTAATAGAAGGAGAACGAATAAAGGAAAAAGGAATTTAATTAATTATCTCATAATGAATGAACAAAAAAGGTAACAACATGTGCAGAGCAAATCCTGGAACCAGTGGAACGATGGCCCCTCAAGCTTGAAGAAAATGGAGAAAAAGCCCACCTTCAGGGAGCAGGATTCAATGCGAGACGGAACTCTTCCACAGTTTCTTCATGTGCTCGTAAGGCAATTAAAATATCGATCGACAGGCGTCAGGGTCTGTTGCTGCGTGAGAAACAATGCACCTGAGTTCTGATGTCGTTCCCTGGCACAGGGTGCACGTTATTTATTTTTAAAACTTGTTTCCGACTGCCAACTGCTGACTGCTGAGAAATATTCATGACCGAAGTGGATCGTCAGCTATGAATATGGAGTGTATACCAGCCATGAATGAATCGATGGACTGAATTTAATTAGGCATTGTATTTTTAGGAACCATGCATGGTTATGATACTTTAAAATGGTGATTGGAAGTGAATTATCTACGCATCATGACACAATTCTAAAAATCGATTGCTCTATCAAGCTCTATTGTTACACACATTCGTAATATGGTATTGGTTTTACAGAGACCTGCATTTGTTGAAAATAGCTCGTTTACTATTCATAAATAATATGATTATTAGCTTGGGGTAGATTAAAATTAGATTGGATTGAAGCTTCTGACATTAGGATCTCCTAAAATGGTTAAACACATAAAATTACTTTAACCTTCTATGCCTTACAAACATCTTATGATCAGGGTAATCTAATAACCTTAGCTCAGCACACATCGCACCCGAAGTGAATCTCTTTACTTACCTTCGTGTCCGAGGGTTTGCACCAGATAGTGGAACAGCTTGTCGGCCACGATGCACCGGGAACGACCAAGCACTTCGCGACAGATCGGGCACTTGCCAGTCTTGGCCCGGCATGCCGTGCAGATCAGATGCCCGTGTGTGCACTGCCACGACGGTGGCCGGATGATTTCCAGACACACCGGACACTCCAAAAGCCCGGCTATCCCCTGCAGGCAGTTGGCGAAGCGTGATAACGATTGCGGATTAAGGTTCTGGATGGACGAGAGAAAGATTCCGTCCGTTAGTTGATCAAGGAGTACGCCGATGATTAACGATCACTTACGTTCTTCTCGAAGCCGGAGTTCCACAGCAACAAACCGACGCCGGCCGGACTCGAACGGCTCGCTCGTCGGCTGCGCACACGTTTCGCGATGTCGATCACTTTCAGCCCAAGGAGATCTTCGCCATTCGCCTCCAGGACACAGTCACCGATCCGGACGCCGGCCAGGGCCGCACACGATCCCTCGACCACGCCGCTCACCCAGGGGTACGGGTCCCAGGGCGTGCGGCTCAGGTGCAGTCCGAGGCATCCCGCCTCGTCTGCTGGCACGAAGCAGTGCCTCAGTTGTTCGTCCGAAGCCGTCCCGTCATTGCTGGACCGCCGTGCCGCCGCCGTCGACTCCTTGGGCGGATGATCGTCTTCAACGATCTTGCTCAGGGCACGGGATGAGCCCTTGCTCAGTGCCGTTGACATCGCCCGGCTGGCATGTAGCGATCACTGCTCCAGGGGCCGAGGGGATCACTTTTCACGCGACTTGGTGACTTGCCTCGCTCGGTTTCAATGGAAGCTCACCGACGCAGAACTATGCCACCGCCACCGTTCACTATTGGGTTTGTCGTTGGAAAAGCAACCACCACAGAGAGAGTAAGAGAGAGAGAGAGTGAGCGAAGAGATAATATGAGCGATGGGAAAGTGAAGGAAAGTCTGCGCATAATGAGTGTAAATAAAGCGCAACGAGTTGGGCCGCCCTCTCCAACGCCGGTTAGGGGAACGCCATTTACGTCACCCCCGTCACTGCAGTGTGGGAATCATGCTTTTTTGCTAGATTACTGGAGCAAGTGGGTGGAAAATGATGGAAAACACCGGTCTAGCTCGCACGAAATCGGCAACGAAGCAACCCCATTCAAAGCTGTTGACCGTGGCAATGGGGACAGTCTTTTGCTTCTTCTTCTTTATTTCTCGTCACTCGAATTATGCTATCATTTGGTGGAAAGGTGAAAATTCGTCCTCCACGTCTTCATTCGGAAGGCGCACCGAGGGCTCGATAAATTACCGACAGACCGTTCGGATCGGTCCGTCGCGCCACCGCATTACAGTTACTTGGCCCAATTAGTTACTCTGTGGACTGTGATTTATGATGGAGTTGTGCCGGATGTTATCGAAACCGAAGCCTCCATTAGGGTGTTTGTAGGTGCGTTGTGTTTGTACCAAATTTGAAGTTGATAATTCCGGGAGGTATTAATTGTGTTCGCTTACCCTTTTTATTTAGCTAAAATGCACCAATGGTTTATTCACATCTTTTAAATAATTACATTTTACCAGTTTGTTCGTACATGGGAATTGTAGTCAAACAATTGTTTTTTTTTTCAACCTAACATTGTGTATTTTCCAAATATAAATAGGTTATTTGTAAATTGGCTATGTTTAGCAAAGGATCATCAAAGGATTAGAGATGGTTTAGACCAGCTCAATCCAAGCGAATGCAAGATTTATTAGGACAATTAACCGGTTTAGTACAAACATTTAAAGCTTTCAGAATTTTCATCGAACACTCGTTTTGTTTGAATCATAGCCATATTGGCGGAAAGACTAAAGCTTTTCCTGTAACAAAAAGCGGAACGACTTTCCATCGGACCCAATGCTTTGTTTGAAATGAGAACGCCTGAGTTTCTCGGTGTGAATGTGGGGTTTTTTTTCTAGATAATCTAAACAGATAACCACAACATTTGAAGTGAAGCTCCAGTCGAGTTCCAGCAGCGTTGGCAAAAAGTGTCATGTACTTTCCCTCGAGTGGTACCTGCCGTGACTCGCTTCACCCCATCGATCGCTAGACCACTTGCTACCACGTTTTATGCTCCGATTGCACCGCACTCCGGCCCATTACATCAGCCCACAACAACAAGTAGCAACAAGTCCAAACATTTGCTCACGACAAGAAAATCACATTTCACGCTCTTAAAACTATTAATAGCTGGGCGGAAACGTGCACCTTCGAAGATGTTACCATTTCTTTGTTGTCCATTGTGACACTAACGACCACCAAACCAAACAATGGTCTCCTGTTGTTCCGGACCAAGGTCGGGACCGGTCTGTGGTCGGTGGTTCGGGTGGGCGTTCGAAATAACAAAAACCAATAGTAACCAAACCCCGCTAGAGGTTGCCCGCTCCGTATCGTTTGTAAACACGGCCGGGGAAGTTGATTTCGCCGGACCGGATTGGACAGCACCAGAACTGACCGACTTCAATTAAACACTGCCGGCGGCTATGGCAGGAAGTCACTTTTAATTGCCAACACGGGACATCATGATGGGCTCATCCTCATAGCTTATCTGACAACCGGTTCACGTTGTGATTGACGACCGGTCCGGACTGATCGCAGCAGTTACCGCCGCAGCGAAGCAACAATGTCAACGCGCGATTGTGCCGTCAACATTCCACAGTTCTTAAAGCACCCCTGGTCCTGCCAATCCAGGCGAACCGGGTTAATGGAAACACAAAAACCGTTAAATCGGATCCAGACTTCGTGCGGTCCCGTGGCGTGGCGCTTTCTAACGCGGGGGGCGTTTCGGGTGCCAACAAGGCGAGGGTGAAAAATAATTATCTAACCACCCATTAGTCGCGTTACAAGCGCTCATTACGCTCAACTCGATTGTATCATATGGGCAGCAGTCGGCAGGTGGCGCAATCGGTCTGGTGGTCCATCAGATGTGTATTTGCCATCATCCATCTACACAGAGCGCGGGTCCCGATCGGGGCCCGATCCCCACGTGGCCCACCGTGCATGTCGCTGCGAGATTCATTAATTTATACCATCCACGCCACCACGTTCCGCGTAGTTTCGCGCGGAATTGATTCTGCCTCGTCGAGCGCTGCGAGCGCCACTGTCCAAAGCGGGCGGGCAAGATTTGTCGATGCGGAGTGGACGCGGGCGAAGAAGAGAAAGTGTGGAATTATGATGCAACGCCCAGAGTCCGGGGAACCCGTTCGAATCGAATCCGACCACTAACGGGCCAGGTATGACACGACACGGCGCTACACTGGGCCACCGTTTCCAGCACTGGAGGGCGCACTCCTCCAGAAGTTTTAATTAGCGTCCGTCTTCATTTATCAAACGCTCTGCACGAAAGACACCACAAATCTTCGGTTCGCCATGTCTTGGGCACCATTACACCACCGATCACTCCATTACCTTCGATTTGATCGCCGGTCACGATAGCGCGCCGACTAGGAAACCGTTACCTAACAGACACTCTCTTTCCCCAGAAGCGGCACCCGGTCCGCAGAAACTCCGTCCGCGGTCTTCGACGTTCGCGCAGCAACTGCAACCGCCGAGTGGCGTTTAATCGGCGCTCGAGTGACTGCGCGTCACGGCCGGGCAGACTTACGGTTGGGCTCAGTTCGATGACTAACGGCGCCGTTCAGGCGGCCCCGCTGGTGACACTAGGCCGCAGTGGCCAGATGGCGGGAAGTTATAGAAATAAACCTGGGAAGTTGTATCCAGTTGTCTGGATCATCTCCCGAACCGGTTCTGAGCATTCGAGGTTTTCTTGTTGTTGTTGCCAGGGAGCCACAGGTCAAACGTTCCGACGGGGATTCCAGTTCCGCGGCGATGACGTAGGTCGGTCGCCGGTCGGAGGGGCGAACGGTTCCCAAGGCGTCTGGAGTTGGTTTTCTGCTGAGCTAGCATCATTTCACTGTCAACTGGCGGCCCGGGGGAAGGCCAACGGACTGAACGGGCCCGAGTGTTTTTCGTTGCCCGTGAGTGGCGCGAAAAAATAGTACAACAACACAAATGACCTCCGGAACTGGCTTCGAACGATAGAACAACGTTTCTGTGCAAAATGGGCCCATTTGGGTGTACGGTACGGTCTGTGGTGATTATGTTTAACTGCCGTTTGAGCACATGGCCGCGGTTATTGTTGTTATCGTGTTGATGGAATGGTTTTTATTTTTGTCACAGGAAATGATTCCGTAATGTAACAATTCGAATTGTGTACGTTCTAAAACAGGTTTTTGTTTGACCGCGCCGGGGTTTGGCAAAGCACTTAGGCAATAGATTGTGTTTGATTGCACCGAATACAGAATAATTTTCGTGAAGCTTCCCTTCCGAATGCAGGATGGAGGAACTTAGATGATCGTAATGCAATATTTTGTTTGAATAAATCAACGTTGCTGTAATGGAATGCCTTAGTCTATGCCCGTTCGTCAGAAATCGAAGCCGAATTTGCCTGTAAACTTTTAAGGGATGTTAGCCTAACGAACACGCAGCCTACATGTATGCAATCAGCAACGCCGAGCACGTTACGCGTCAAATTTAAAGCGTACTCTGCGGAATACGCTTCATAGCTGAATTTTTTTGTGTGATTTTTACTGCATTTTTTTAAGTATTCTGGTGGCTAACAACATTCCAACATTATTCAGCTTTATTATCTCAAAAATGAGTCAAAATTTAAAGTGACGAAGACGTTCGTTATCATCGAACGTACGTTCTTCCATGCTGTGTATCGGATTTTACTTACAGGCATCAGTTTTCCAATCGGTTTATCGGTAAAAGAAGTTTCGATATGGTGTATTAAACGGTTGCGAAGAGAAAGTCTTTTGATGAATTGTGCGTGACATTTGGGTTTAGAATGGTGAAAATTCAATTTATTCCAAGAAATAGATAAAAACAAAAGTATATATTATACAAAATCTGAATGGAAGTTAACAAGTTACAGTCTAGAGAGTGTAACAAGAGAATTAGTGTAACGAAGCTGTGTTAAAAAGGTACGCAAGATCAAACCAACGAAATTGGCACAAGCGACACAACATTTGTCTGTTGACTTTGAAGATGAATTGTCGCAAGGTTTTGCTTAGTGAATATTCGTAGGTTAACTATTCATCTTTATTGGATCTTCCTCATTAATGGTTTATTTAGCGATTTAAATGGGTAAGTTCAGCTCAATCAAATTGCAAATTCGGTCCGATGGTTTGTTTACGATCGATCGCGTACGAACTGTCAAACCCATAACGTCAAGAAACAACTTATTCAGCAATTCAGCAACCATGGAGATGGCCCGTTTTTTTGCAGATCATCGTTGCAGTTCTTTATTTAGTTAGTTATTTGATTTCGTTAATTTTTTAAAAGTGTGAAACAAATCTTTGCCGAAATCTTATACATTATTTTGAAGCAAGACTCAGAACAAAACTGACAAATCTACTACCCAAAATCTAAGCTCTACTTTTTTATAATTATTTTAAAATTCAATTTAAAACAGATTATTTCGGTGTTTTTTCGGCCCATACGCTTGCGATTATTAATACTCTAGATATAAGTTTGCCCGGTTAAGCGTTATATTACTATAAGACCGTTTTTTTATTTGAAAACTCGCACCTTACGTTGGTTTATCGGTCTGATCCGATGTAAACGCGTGTGGCTAGGCTATAAAACGCAGATAAGCATCGTCTGAGCAGTATTAGGCCAAAGAGCGATAAAGTGTAAGCAAACATCGGCACGGCACGGAATTGCCGCTATGACCGACTTACCCCAAAAACCTTCTTTGATCTCACCCGCAAACCGGATTTCATTAAAGAGCAACTATTTACTCCACAAGACAACACCGTTGAACAATCGTGGTACGCCGCCAGCGGCTTCCGTTCTCGGCGCCGTGGCCGAGGAGATAATCACGATAATCAGATAATTGGTGCCACGCGGAAGGCGGCCAGTTTAGTGGCTCCCACGCGTATCAAAGATTCATCAAACGGCCATCAACCAGAAAGGAGCGCTGAGCGTTGCAACACTTGCACTTCAAACGGTCCGGGGGCAGACCACAAGGAAAAAACAAACAACGGAACCCGATCCTTGTCCTGAGCCGGCGGCCCTCCCCAGTGTTCGTAAAACCGACAAATAATTGCAGGTTATGTGGCATCCTGCAGTCAGCGGAGGTGATAAATTTATGGTCGGAATATGAATGCATTTTTGGCGCGAGACCAGCTGCTACCGAGCGGCCGTGCCTGACGCCAAGAAGCACAACAGTAAACAGAAGGATTTTACTTTCTTCCCGCCTGTGAGCCAACTGCACACTGCGAAACTTCCCACGCGGCTGCCCCGTGGCAGCGCCGTGCAGTGGATTTTACGTGGAAGGATATCACTGTCAGAATTATGCCACCGACCACACGGACCGGCTACCATAATGGTGGGGTTTTGCTTCGACCGAGCCGCACCTGCTGCCTCCATCGGAGAAGGACGCCCCGACGGGAATGAACCGGAAGCCGGCTGGGGAATCTATTTCTAAATCTTACTACAGATGTTACCCCCGCACTGGTCGTCTTCCCTGGCACCATCATCGGCCGACCGGGGACCGGGGAGCAGGACTTTCGCGTGACGGTCTGCTACGGGGGCCATAAATTTTGGTTTAACATTACCGCACTGGTGTGTGCTTCTTGGCACCGGTTGGTGCCAGGTGAAAAATCGCGAAATCGCAAACGGGTTCCCGGGAAAGCCACGCATCTCGCCGCGAATTCGGGAGATTCGGTGACACACCGGAAGACGACGAATGGGCGCAATGTTACGTGCGCGCGCCCCGGCGTCTCTGATCGGCGGGCACCCGAGTGACACCCGATTTATGGTCGGTGTCACACGTCGGCTGATGTCCCAGGACGACGGGTGATGGGTTAAGTAATGTTTCAATTCAAAAACAGATGCATCTGCACCTCCGACTCGACGGCCAAGGAATCACGTTTTCTTTTGGAAATGGTTTTCCATTGGAACCGATGTGCTCTGCTTCTTGTGCATTTTACCGAATTTTCTTGCTTTGCTCCTCGAGCTTTACTTATACGCTTTTTGGTTGATAAAAGTTAACAAAGTACAAGAACTGATTGGCGTCCAAGATAGCGGTCTCTTGGGCGGTCATTCAATACCGAATAAAAGAACTGGTCCAATTTTCGTATTTCCACAAATTCGGGGGTATCTGGCGGAATCCTTCGCGCAAATTGCGCATAACTTGCATAACAAACAGATGTTGATGTCGGCTGTATGATTTCAACAACGAGTGAATAATATTTCGACGCTTGTTATTGTTGTTGTCTCAAAAATTCATCAATTTCTTCGACTTACGATACATGATTAAAGGATGTGATTAGATAACCCTTCATGATGCTTCAAAAATAATCCAAAGATGAAAGTCCCCAAGGTTTTTTTTTACAAACAAGGACATTTTATTGGCTATTTGGGCGCCAGTTGAAATTGGTCTAATTGTTACAATGGAACATTGTTTGTTTTTTAGCTGCTCACACCTTGGTGGACCTGAGAAGACCCTAAAACTTACATTGTGTGAGTGATGACCGGGTTTTGGTGACCTCATTCTGACTCATTAAAGAAAGGTGGAATGGTTAAAGTAAATTAAGAAACGACACTTAAAACGTTTTATTTGCCGGAATTCCTAGCGGCGGACCTTTGATGTAATCGGAATGTTTAATGACGTCCATCCTGGCTCCTTGACTTTCCCCGGTACGCACTGTGGTTACACTTACATTAATCCACTCTCCTATAAAAACAATCTATCAACAAACATAAAGATCCCCAATACAAAAAACCGCGCTGCAGGTTTGTAATGGCTTTCCCATTACCAGAAAATGGCAAAAAACCCGGTTCCGGATCCGAATCACCTGATGGTGCATTGCCCCGAGTAAATATCCGACGCGCTTCGCAGTGTTTGCCATTTGCCCAAATGGCCAATTGTTTCGCGTATCGGATCCTACCGCACCATTTAATTGCGGGTCGCTCCAAGAAAAGGGATTCGGGGAATTGGCTAACCTTTCTGCTATCTCCGAGTGTTTACCCATTGCCACAGTGGCTTCCGGTTTGCCTCGACGACCGCTCGATTGACTGAGAACCCGTTACTGGACCACTATACTGGCGCTACTCACTTGTGACTGCGGCCGTTATCCTTTCGTTTGCTCTAGCCCGGCGTCCGTCCGGCGGTGTGCGGCCGTGCACGAAAGAAAGTGTCCTGGCCGGAACCTCCGGGGCGATGCACTGGCGACACGTTCGTTGCGGATTATATTTTACTTTTATTCCCTCACTTAATTAATAATGATTGTCATCTTTGGTGGGGTAATTAAGGAAACGGTAATGCCTGGACGGCGCCGAAGCACAGGACAACCGAAGGACAACCGGATAACGGTCGGCCGGCCCGTGGACCGAGTCGATGGGCCCCGGGGACATTAAGATGTCCGATGTGAAGCACTCCGCTACTCCGGGCCCATTGGACTGGACTTTACGAAGGACTTGGAGCGAGCTAGGAAATGTCTTTCGTTTGCTTAGCTTCCTTCAAACGTTGGCGCACGTCCGTTGGGAGGTTTCTACTCGAGTGTCAGTCAAACTTTCGGGTCCCTAGGCACGACGAGCTACCAATCTTCCATCAAAGGCCTGGAAAGTTGAGTTGGATGTTTTTATCTGGCCCGGTCCCATCGTCCACTTCGGCGGCGGTCGGCGTGTCCAGCACCAGTGAACTGATGAGCTACCAGGATCCGGGGCAGTTTCGCCATACCTCCCCCGGAACACTCGCCTAGTAAAGGTGAGCTGGGCCCCTGGTCCCAACCAATCTCCGGATCATCGCTCTCTCTCTCTCTCTGTCTCTCACAGGTTGTGGTCACCTGGTGGGTGGCGAACTTTTTGAGGAAGCTAAAGTTTTAGCCGTGCGCGACCAAATCGGATCCGCTGCCCGGGACACATGATAGATGACACGGCAGTAAATGATATCTCGCCGACCGACCGGCGGTTTTAGAGCAGCGCCCCGCGGCCATTCCGGACGATCTATTTTAATCTACGGTTTGTCACGGCTCTGTCACGGCTTTCTGTGGACAACAGGACGACACTCTGTTTCCAACCTCCATCGTCTTCTCAAAGATAGGACCTCAAGGACCTTTCTTTTGCGCGGCAAGTTACTCTTCATTACACGAGCACACGGCGAGCGAGTGCCGAGGACCATTTTCTTGAGGGTCGGCTGAAAAATGGACCACTTTCACCGGGGAGTGGCCACGCTGTGGCGAGAGTTTATGGAGCTTAGTGGGCCGGTAGGACACTAAACGGGCCACCCATCCCTAAGGCCGTTTTAATGTATCTTTGCGCCGAGCTGTGGCAGGTGTTACGCGGCCTCCGAAAGGTGCCAATGGGTGAAGCATAATTTCCGGTTCCGGGTTTACGATGGTGACGTAAAATTTTACAAACTGCAGCACCATTCCATCGTGTGTGTCTGATCGGATACGGCTTACGGTTCCCGGTGATGGGCTGATGTTCTTTGTTCCTCGGCTTCGGGGGTCCTCGACATCGCGCACTACCGGTTTATGATGAATGCAGTGGCCATGTTTTACTACATCCTTCCGGCACACCGAACTGACGCAGTGAAAATGAATTTACCAAGCACGCCTGCTACTAGCCGAAAGCCAGAGACACACGCTCCCCGGGAGGTGTCACGTTCGGGACGACCATTTCGCCCGGCGCCGGGATGGTCATCTCTTTCGGCACCCTAACCTCAATCTCTCGATAGTCGGCGCGCACATACGCTGGCCGCTGCGCTGTCCCTAATAACCGTAATCCCGTTTATGGGGCTCGCTCGCTCACCTTCTGGCCACCCGGAGAGTGTCGGGAACGTGCCCGTATCGGGAGCACACAATCATGCGGAATTAACGTCATAAACGTTTATTGACCAAACTGCTGCGGGATTGGAGCGGGACCGTGACCACCTGCGCGGGTCAGCCGGGCGGGCCGTTAACACCACTTCAGCTGGAGTTCCTTAGCCACTCTTCAGGTGATCGATAAGAAGGAAAGGTTAAGTGCCGGTGTAACGATCGTAAGTCAATGGCTTGCCCGGGGTCCGGGAGCCTGTTAATTAATATTGTCCACCGGGTGTCGCCGGAAGCGGGAGCTACATGCACGTGTGTGTCACGGGGTCCAACGATTTATGGGAGCTTCGATTTTTATTTCTATTTCACCTCAGACGCGCCCGTGGCGAGAGCGAAACTGTGGAGTCAAAAGGAGACAGTTCCAATCCCGTGCCTAAGGTTCCAGGACTTCGGGTTGGCTTGGCAGCGCAACACGAACCGTGCGAGTGGAGTTTTTAGTGTAAATTTATCACTTTTAATGTGACACCGGCACCCGACTTGGTGGTGATACTTTACCGAGCCGTTGGCACTTTAGCTGGTGGTCGCTGGGACTCGGTCGCACGGGACGGAAAAAGGGGAAACATCCTCGCAGACGTCCTCGCAAGATCTCTTTCCGAAGCCCGTTTTGCAGAGTGCGCCGGCCGGCGATTGCACCGAAACCGAACGGTGGTCGACCGACCTGAGGATGGTCGTGCCGAGAAGTTTCCCGCAAGTGTGCATCGCGCTGGCCTTCGCCGTGGTCCGCCGTGGTGGTAGCCCGGAAGCGCATAAAAATGTTGCTCAAAACGACGACGACATTCGTTGTGATAATTAAAATTAATTTTATGGAATGTCCTACATCCTTTCGCTGGTTCTTGCCTGGTTCTTTCCGCTCGCCTCCTTTCGCGGTAGTGGCCCGGCCGATTGCCTATCCTTCGCGGGCCGGTGTTCGAAACGGTGCTCGCACCTTCAATTCATTAGCTGTGGGGCTTCGGAGAAGAACCTTCAACCTACGCTGGTTGGCAACCGCCGGAACGCGCCAATTGACCGGAGCACCTTCCGCCGTGTCTGGTCGTTCCGATGATGTGTTACTCCGCTACGGTCTGTTTCGTTCCAAGCGAAGATCGTGCACTGTGATCGAGAATAATAGCAGCGATTGTCAGTGTTGTCCAAATGTCTTATATTTCTTGGTTGCTTATGGTATCTTGCTATGTCTGGTGCTTTGACATTCAAGTGTTTTGGGGAAAAAAGTTGCTTTTTGTTGTGGTGTTCGATATGTCGAAGCCAAACGTTCAAAGAACTTTTGAGGTCAGCATCCCTGTCAGTAACTCCATAGCTAGAAAGTGGTGCACAACCGTTACTGAGTCCAGGAGGGTGTAGTCTATTATGAGCTACAATGAACTGAGGTAACGCTTAATCCTGATTAACATCCTTTAGGTAATGCTCGATTCTAATGCTTGTTTCGTAGTTTGTTTATTACGCCACGGTGTGTATGAAGAATTGTTCACAACACGCTCATTTCAGTCACTCACCGGCACAGGCAAATTAGGCCGTAGCAACCCCGGCCGACTTTGTAATGTTCTACAGTTTGGCGCCCGGACACTTTGTTGAGGCCCAACTTTTTGGAAACGAATATGATTTGCGAAGTTCAGTTTGCAGCAGCTATTTTTGGCCAGCATCCAACCCTGCAGTGCGACTCGGAGCTGGACGGGGCCCGAGTAGGTGCACCTTCGACTTTGCCGACCAAAACTTTGGCCGATGTAAGCCGACGGCTGGCGCCCTGATAGCGGCACACCGGCGCGTGGACTAAGTTTTGCGGGGATATTGTAAAAGTTACAGCTCCATCGCCACGGTGACATCGCGGGGTGCGCGCGCGGTTGCGATGAACTTGTCAGCCCGGAAGACGGCAGTAATTTCTTGGCCCGCATGAATAAACACGTCCCAGCCGCGGCTCACAACGGGAGGACGGAGCTCCATAATTGAAATCCAATCAATCCTGCAATTTTAATGGTCCTTCCCTTTGAGGTCCTTCGATTGGATGCCGCCGCTGCGTCCTCGGCTCGACTACAGCGACTCGTCTGTAATCGGTTCGAACACACACACACATGACTTCTCGAGAGTCAAATGGACTGTATGCATTTCCTGCGTCATAAATATGGTAAAATCAGACCGGCGGGCGGCCGGTGGTGGGGTAGTCCCCTCCCTTCCCTGTGGCTGTTATCTCTTCCGTAATGGTCATCGGCCCTCCGTCGCCCCCCGGAGGGCGGGAAGTGCTCGGGTTGTTGCTTTCATGTTGCTCACGTCCTTCTGGCTCACGGGTTCAGTGTCTCGGGACCTGGGACGTAGCGGCGGAGCAAAAGTTTTCTCGCAAACATCCGCTGCTCGATGGGCGATGCGAGGCTATCGATCTGTGTCCCCTTCCGGTTCCTTCCGGAACCACAAGCCCGGCTGGCCCGGCCCGACCCGCCCGCTCGACCATAAGTATTTCCATTTATACAAATTTAATAAGAACCGGATCAAAGCTTCCCATATTTTGTGTTGAAATTGCGCGCACACACACACACACGTGGGGGAAAATTCGGGAGTGGCCGGCGGACGAATTTTATGCATCGATTCAGAAGGCATCGGGAGACGAACGTGAGGGCGGAAATGCACAACCCCCCCACAGCCTTGCGGTGTCCGACCGCCCGCGAACCGCCGGTGCCAAGATAGGGCAGCCGAAGATAGAGAGCAGGACTCTGGCGCAGTCGGCGGAGATCGAGAGAGAGTGAGAGAGAGAACGCCTGGCAAAAGTATCTAGAGTTTCCCACAACACAAACTACAAGCCCCGGAACTCCATCTGGCTGAGATGAGCCAGTTGCTAAACCCTGTCCTGTCCGCGTGCCCACCACCGCTGCATCCGGCGAAGGAGGCTTTCCCGGCCGAGTGCCGGTCGGGCGATTTGTTCCGGTACCACGTTTGCATAAATGCAGACGCCCGGACTGCTCCGGACCCCCGGACGCATTAAGCATAAGGGACGAAACTCTGGACCCAACTTTATCGGGCTCCGGCTCTCTTTGGGTCAGGTGTTCGCCGGGTTCGCTCCAAAAGGGTTCCATTCATTTATGCATTCACATTTAGCCGTGGCGTGGTTCGGGTGGTGTCTGAACAGAACCGCACCCCTATCGGGGCCAGTTGACCACTGGCGGTTCCAGGGGGGCGGCCCAGGTGTCTTACCGGTGCAGTCCACACATTGCGTCGATTATTTTGGCCACCGAGTGCTTCGCCTTCTCCTGCGATGGTCTGCCTTGCTGTTCTTGTTGTTGTTGTGTCCAACATTATCAAATTCCATAAGACGATTAGAAAGTAGACCGATGGCCGGGCGGGTGTTCCCGGTGGGGAAGTACTGCAGGCAAATTAGCCCCGGGCGTTCGTCTAATGGGCTGGGTGAGCTGAGTGATCACCGCCGGGTGGAGCAGGGAACGAGAGTGTTACGACCGTGTAGGTGAAGGAAGCTTTGTCTACTGCGTCGAACCTCAATCGACAACCGACAGGTGACTGCAGAACATGGGAGCCTCAAGAAACGACACATCCTTCACCGACCGTTGGCCAGTTTACTTGGACCGCTTCGGTCTGCTCTGGAATGGTTTAAAATATTACGTATGTTCCGAATCCCCTTTGGAGTCCATCGGAATCCGCTTATCTGGTGGCCGGGCCGTCTTTCGGTGGGTGATAAAGCTCCCATAGTAACTTCGAGGTTTTTTTCTTCTTCCGGAGGTTGTGCTCCGGCGGGTTAGCCAAAAAGAACAGCTAGCATCTTGCCGAGCGCAAACACGCCGGGATAAAGATAAGACTAATTAGGTGTTGCGCCAGCCCGGGAACCGAACCGGAACCTATAAATACCGGTCCGCTCCGGACACTTACGGCGGATTGGTGCGATTAGGATTATGTGCCGTGCCGAGCGTGAACGTGTTGTTCCTCCAGATCTAAGGGCTGCTGTTGGAGATCTTCTCGACTGATCTGTCGCGGGCCACACTTCGATGCATGCCCGGACGCCACCGAGAAGTAAGTGACAGTATGTGTGTGTGGGTCGACGCGACAATGAAGCTGTCGCCTTCGGAATTAATCGTTCATAATTGATAACGTCTACAACGTGTGGGGGGGATGCTCATGATCGTGCTGTCAGTTGACGCTTCAGTACAACCGATGTGCGGCCAGCGGGAGGCCGCACGTGTCCGCCGTGTGTGTGTGTTTGTTTGTGATACAGTGACCCATCGGGGGGCTGAAGAAAATGAAACGAAAATGTAAAGTTTGTAAACTGAAATTCACCTTCGATGTGAAAAGTGCTGACTAAAGTTGTGATCCGCGCTCTGATGGCGCAAAACTTGAACTCCGGACACGATCTGCGGTCCGCTCTCTAATCTCAGTTCTCGCCTTTCTCGTTCTCGTGTCTCAGTTTACATAACATCCGTCGAGGAAGGTTCCGTAGACGGACCGTCGACCAACAACGGGCAGTCTTCGACCGAAATAGACGAACGCGACGGACGTTCGCGACCAATCCCGTCGATCGATCTGGCCATGGCGTTTGCCGGAAAACAATCGCAGCCCAACCGGGACGGCGCCGGGACTATCCCGCTCACCGACGGCACAGTGCTCCGGACGGCTAACCTCGGCGGAATGCCGGTGACACCGTCAACGGCACCCAGCAAGTATATCTGGTGGACCTGTGGGGTCTTTTTGCTAACTTCTACCCGGTGGGGCGACAGATAACGATCATGTTTGCAGTGATAGCTTGGCAGCTGGGTGTGTCTAGAACCAAAACAAATGCTTGGTGGCAGCAGTACTATTTTTAGAATCATTTCACTTCAGTCAGAAAGTCCCGAGCCAGACGATGAAAAGATCATCTTGTGTGGGGTGTAGATTCTTCAACAGATTGACCGGAATCTACTTACCAAGTTAAGGGAATAGGAAAATGCCACAAAGGACCAGTTGCTTGCTTCAGTTGCACTCAACAATTTGCACTGTCCCATTGCAGATCTCACTAAAATTTGAGCTTATTACATATTGAGTACAGTTATTGGGCAGTTTTCAATTAATGGACCAATTGATCAAAAGAAAGGTTATGCTACGGAAGGGGGAAAAAGGAAGATTTCTTTTTCCCATACCGGGAATCGAACCCGGGCCTTCCGGGTGAGAGCCGGATATCCTAACCACTAGACAATATGGGACTGTTGATGAAACGTTGATCGGCAACGAACACAAGCTCTCGATCAGAAACGGAGTAACCAAGAAACGATGTTTTGCGTTCTGCATCGTCGCATTTCCCGGCTGCCGTCGGTTGCTATGATAATAGACTTTGTTGGTGGTTTTCATCATGGGCGTACTCGACACGCCCAACACGCTCCGGATTTTAGGGCGGAAGGATTTTGTTTTCGGTTCCGGTAGATGCTTCGAATATTCAATAATTTCCCATTTCCCAGGCCATTTGGTGGAGTTAGCTTTGCGAAATGCCACCACCCACATTTCCCTGTGGTTGCTCCATTAACACGCAGTGTTATGAAGCGCTGGGAGCAAAATATCGAATGAGCGAATTTCGCGGGAATAACTTGAATTTTTCGGTACAAAATGAAATTATTTCGATAAAATGTGCTCCGCGAAAAATGGGTGGCCTTTTCGGCAGAACTGTAACCGGATTTTCGGTGGTTGCGGCGCCCTTCTTCGAACGCACTCCGAGTTGCAGTACTTCGAGCGGTTGAAATATGCTTTTTGGTCGGAGTCATCAACATATATTCCGTATATTCCAGTTCTAGTTCGGTTAGCAAAATTCGGTATCGCTTCGATTTGTGGGATTCCCAGAAACGGTGTCAACTCTACATATCTCGTTTCGCTTCTCCATAAACGCAGATGCCCCACGGTTCAGCGCAGCTGGCCGGTCACCTCTCAGCCAGTGGCCCTGTTGGTCGTTTTCGGATTCCTGTGGGCCATCGCATGGTCCATCCTGCCAGCCGGTCTCTCCGATCCCACCGGTGGCCTCATGCGCCTCGTGTTCCTGTTCGTGGGCGCCCAAACGTGCGGTGAGCTCGTTTCGCTGACCGGACTCCCGGACATGCTCGGCATGCTGGGCTGGGGCGTCCTGTACGCCAACGTGGGTTGGGCGGACTTCGGTGGCTACGAGCGGCTCGAGGTGTTCCTGCGCGAGATGGCGCTCGTCAACATAATGCTGCTGGCCGGTCTCGGACTGGACTACGCGGCCCTGCGGTCCCTCTTCCGCTTCATCATGCTACTAACGGTGCTGCCGAGCGTGGCCGAGGTTGCTGCCACGGCCATACTCTCACACTACCTCCTCAAGCTGCCCTGGCTCTGGGGCGTCCTTCTGGGGTGAGTAGCACGGACACACGGATAATGCTATAATTTGGTTGTAAACGCGGTGCGCTGGGTGATAAGGAATTACGCGAAATGGAAGTGAGGTAAGAAAAAAAAATGCGGGGCCAGCGGGGAGAGAAAGAATCGCAACCGGTCCTCGCTAATGGATGCTGCAGAGTGTACCGAAAGCCACATAAAAGCGCTGCTCGCAATGGTCGCAAATTTTTTCACCTTCATCCGGTGGCCGCAAAGGGGGTCGGTGCCGTTTTTTCCTCTTTGTGCGCCAAGCTCCAATCCCGACCGGAAACGCGGCACCAGTAAAAGAAACGGGAGGGCGCCCTAAAGAGTTTTTAACTCCCGCGAGGAACGGTGGTTAGCCGTGGCGAATGGAACGGGGTACCGGTTCCGGATCATTATTGTGCCGACCGCCGACGCGCGGGCCCCTAAATGGATTGCTGCCTTTCGCGCGAGTCCTGCAGGTGCCTCCGGAATGTGGCGTGGCGTGGCGTGGCGGAATCAATTTCATTCCACTCGATGAAAAGCGCCGAAGAGACGGGCGCCCGTCAGTTGCAGCGGGCTCCAGGGTTCGCCTCGCCCGCGGTTTTATGATAATCTTGGCCGTGCCCTCAAATGCGCCGGTGTTGATGCCGCTGCGAACCCTCGAGAGTGCGGCTCGCATCTTGGGAGGGGGATGGAAATGGGGGGTGTGCGACACCAACACCTCACCTTGTTCGTGCAATGTGTCGATGCTCGAACCGGGCCCGAATCGGAAGGGAATGCAAAAAACTCCGTTCCCCGCCCAGCATTGACCTCCTAACGGTCCGTTGTCCTTGTTTGCCCGCAGGCTGGTGGTGACGGCCATCTCGCCAAACGTCGTCGTGACGGTGCTGCTGCGGCTGAAGGAGGAGCGGCTCGGTCTGGGCAAAGGCATTCACACATTAATCATCGCCGTGACAAGCTGTAATGATGTTCTGGCAATTTTCCTGTTCGGTGTCATCCTGGGCCTGATCTTCGTCACCGGTAAGTGGGTGTTGGTGGCGGCCTGCAGTTCGTTTCGCTTGTTGGCGACTAAAGCTTCTCGCCCTCGGTTCTTCTTCCGCAGGTAACGTCACCAGCCAGATCGCGCAGGGTCCGATCGGCATCGTAATTGGGCTCGGCTACGGGTCCGCGTGCGGTCTCGTCCTTCTGCACCTGCCATCATACCACGCGGTAAGGCCCTCCACCCCGTTTTTGGGTGAAATTTTAATTACGTTCGCTTCGCCTTTCCGCAGAGGTACAGCGTGGGGTTGCGGTTCACGATGACGGCTCTGGCCGGCACGCTGTCCGTCGTTGGCAGCAAGGCGATCGGTTACCCGACGGCCGGGGCACTCGGGTGCATCGTGACGGCGTTCGTGGCCGGCACTGGGTGGCGTAAGCGGCCCGACGGTGGCGCTGGCGAGGTGGGCGTGTACCTCGATCTCCTGTGGAAGTTTCTGAAGCCCGTGTCCTTCTCGCTGATCGGCAAGGAAGTCAACTTTTCCGTCTTGGCCGGCGAAACGGTGCTCTATGGGATGGTAACGCTCGTCGTTGCCGTGCTGGTAAGTGTTCCGCACATCCGGCAAGGAACCCGACAATTAATTACCCCTGTTTTTGGCTTCTTTCTAGCTTCGACTGGCGTTCTCGTACTGCTCCACTCTAGGTAGCGAGCTGAACTGGAAGGAGCGGTCGTACGTTACGCTGTCCGGCTTCCCGAAGGCCACCGTCCAGGCGGCCCTCGGTCCGGCGGCGCTCGATCTTGCCCGGGCACTCGGCGCACCGAAGGAGGACTACGGCAGGGCGCAAACCGTGCTGATTGTGACGGTATTGGCAATCATCTTCACGGCCCCGCTCGGTGCGCTGCTGATGGTGAAGCTGGCGCCACGGTGGCTGAAACGATCGGTGACGGCGGAAGACGATCGGTACCAGTAATGGGAGCGCAGGATCTCGCGAGACGCACGGTGTACTTAGCACTGCGAGGGGCCCGGCGTTACTTAGTCCCCGGGCATGGGGGTTCAACAAAGAACGGGTCCAAACGGCAGCGTATCCTCATTAGACTTAGCCCGAGATACTTAGATACTAAGGTGACCAAAACGTGCTGAAGGCTATTCCTTGAAACAACTTTTCGGACCGTTTCGAAAATTGCATGAAATGTAGATATAGATGTATTGAATAGAACAGGGATTATTTTAGAGCTTATCATATAGATTTAAAAGAATACAGAAAGCTTTTTCGAGTTATAGTCGAGTTCTCGACAGTTTTTGGCAACAGTAGTACATCTGACGCTTTCTCTATCTAGGATGTTTTAATAACTGAGTTTTCAACCGAGCATACTTTTTTCGGCGATTATAAAACATTTGGGTTAAACTAAGTGCTAAAGAAGATAATTATAAGAATGGAACCTCCACGATGCACATTACGAGGGTTGTAAATTGAACAGAGTGCGATTTTTATAATTTGTGAAAACCAAAATACTTTTCGGAGGAACTTATCACAAAAGAAACGCGTCGCTTTGCGTAACATCGGACGGACTCGGTTGAGTGAAGGTCTGTGGCGAGCAAAATCTTCGAAAACTATTCCACGCAGTTCGGGTTCGACCAAAGCGGCTTCACCCTTCACCCGAGGCCCGAAGCTGCCTTTTCATCGTTAAAACTTTGCACCCAAAATGACGTTTCAAAGTGGCACCCTGTGGACCCCTACGGACGAGACTGGCCGCGGACTTTCCGCAGTGGAAATGATTTGAAATTTTTGGTGCAACTATAAAACTATAAATCAGACAAAAATTTCCCAATGACCTGGGCGCCCCTGGGTGTGGGGCAAGTTTTTGCCGGAACGGAGCGGGGCGCTTTGGAGCGCCGCGGCGCCGGTAAGTTTCGTGTCGTCGAACGGCTACGTTTATGCGGTTGGCCAGAGCCGGTGGCCAGTTTGCGCCATCACCGCTGGCAAGGCAAATGAGCACGGGTTACGCGGTCCTCCCGCGGACCGCGAGCCGGTGCGGTTCGGAGTTTTCTTGCGGTTTTTGAGCGAAACTTTTGCATCAAATTTTTATACGCCCTTTTTCCGGTGCCGTGCCCTGCTGAGGTCGGTGACGCAACTTCCAGCACCGGAAGCGGAACGCATTTCTTCGAATGCGCATTTGCTGCCATTTCTCTGCCGGAAAACCATCCGCATCCAGACACGTCCGTCCGGCTGGGATCCATCGGTTTTTTGGTCTGCATCGTCTCGACGGTCGTCAAATTGAGTTCAGTTTTGCAATCCCCGATCTTGTGTTCGATGTTCAGGAGCCCGAGTACGATTCGAAGCGAAATGAAGAATAGGATAACGTGAAGGAAGTGTTCACTGAATGAACGGAAACTTTTCGAAACACGGCCAATCGTTAAATGCACTGGCGGAAGTACTCACCATGGAACTTAAATTGTTAGAGGCTCTTTGCAAGTTTGGTTGTTTGATTGGTGTGACCGCTCAGGGCTTTCGAAAAGAGACCACAATTGGTCGATCCTTACAGCATTCTTATTGTATGCCAATTCATAAACGATGACAGAAATCGTAAGATAATTGTGTTTGAAATAAAAATACCGAGTCAATTTCAGAACTTTATTTCATTCAGCGTTGCTGATATGGCTAGTATGGTTACTTGACGATGTGAAGCTTCAGCTTATGTAATTATTATTGAAATTCAGTCTAATGTATTAATTACAGGCTAAATCTCCCGGTCTCTCACGAGTAGGCTCGGAAATAGGCTGCCAGCACCGATCCTGACGCGCCGCAAGTTAAGCTTCGCCGTCAACCAGCATTTCACCGCGCTGCTGGACTTCCCGGAGATCGGCGGCGCTGGCGGAACCAGCGGGACCGCCTCGATGTCCGCCTCGAGCACGGCCCTCTCTTTGCGCCGCTGTCTTAACAACGTCAGCGACGTCGTGACCCGCAAGCTATCGAGCACGATCGGCTGGAAGCAGCCGGCGCTACCCTCGCAGGATATCATCACGCAGGGCAAGTGCCTGTGCGGCCAGTACATCCACTGCCGGCTGAAGCTGTTCGGCGTATTCAACCGGAAACTGGGCCTCCAGCGGATCCATAGCATCGTCGGAAGGCGCATTCGGGTCCTTCGGATCGTGGAATAGGGGACCTCGATACACGTCGTCCGGTAGGTGTTTCCCGCGCTGCTTAACGTAAGTAGCAGCAGCCTCTTCCTGTCACCCAGTGGGTGTGTCACTCATCGTCCTTCTGCACTTTCTTCCTACCAGGTAGGCGAGGAGCTGGAGCGGATGTAGCCGCGGATCTTAACCGGAATCGCGCGCGGCGACCTGAAAACGCTGGAAACGGCTTAAGTGCTGCTGAGGACATCCCGTGGGGCAAGGTAGTGTCCCTGTTTACCATCGCCGGCGAACTCTCGGTAGACTGCGTCCGCCAGGTCCACCCGGACTATCTGCTAAAGCAGGTCGAGGGCATAGCGGACGTGATCGAGGACATGAGTGGACGTGGAGCGGTCACCGCAGGAGGAGATCACCTTTACGGGCTGCTGCCTGTTGGGGGCCAGCTGTGTGATGTGTGGCTGTGATGTTCATTGTAGTGGTTCTCCTTAAAACACTCGGCCTGTAATAAATTCCAAACATTTTCTCTTAAAATGGCAAAACCCGTCGTTAGAGTTGTCTTTACTTCTTCTGGAATTGGAAAGAAATTGACCGCCGAAAGAAATAGGTAAGGTAAGACTCGTAGCAACGCACGAAAGAAAATCAGTTTCCGTCGGAATCTTCAGGGAAAACATTTGAGAAAACGCTACTCGTGCTTTTCTTCTCGACCTGAAGCATAGGTATCGTAACAATCTGGGTAAATTTCAACAAAACTCTGATAGTTTTCAAGCAATTTGAGCCAAATTCAGCTGATGCGAATTTTGGCATGTATCCAACGGGAAGCGAGAAGGGAAGTCGATAGGACCCATCACCGGGAAGTCCGATCGTCTGAAATGGTTGAGCAACGGGAAGTGAGGAGGGAAGCCGATCGGATACCCAAGCAAGTCGAGAAGTGAGACTGGAAGTCAAAATAAACTACCAAAGAAATATGTTATAATAAAATCATACCTTTTACGATTTTTGCCTGCAACATATGAACAGATGATTGAGAGTGGTTCTAGTGTAGTGGCATGGATCAATTAAAGGATGGCTTTAAGCTACTTGAATGAATGTAAATGCTATCGTTGGTACTGTAAACAGTGGCCTTCATCAGATCCGCGCGATCTATATTAGGTTATCAATGAACGTTCGTGCTTAGTGGGTACAGTAAATAGCGAATTATTTGCCACACAAAAGTCTGTTCAGCAACTACACAATTTTGAATTTGAATAGACCATCATATTTCAATGGCCTCAACGGGCATAACGGTTTACAGATAGCTAGGTTAACTGGACAATCAGCGCAATGGTTGATAAATTGTAAACTACAAATGAAAAGCACCGGCAGAGCAACAACAACCAACTATTCCCATCGGCTTACGAACCGGGCCGACGATGAATTGATCCCTCAATTGTCATTTAGCGCATTCAATGTAACACCACAGCAATCATATGCCGGTTTTTGCTAAATTTTCGTAACAATCGTTAGCGGTTTTCCACCACCAGTAGCAGATAAATAATTTATTATGCTTTTGTACCATAAGAGCCGTCGAATTAGATTAATTATGCGAACGTTTCACATTCAGTCCGTGTAATTGGATGCCGTAAATTAGTGAAGGCATTAGAGAGTACCTCAGCAACACAAGCATTTTTTTTTCCTGACCACATAATTATGCCACAGAACAATCACAGCGCATCTACGTGTTAACATTGCTGGAATTATTAGTTGTCGTTTGTTTGTGAACATTGCCAAACAACAATTCGCTGCAGAGAAGGAGCGACAGGGTTCGACCGAGTACCCATCTGATGATTCCGATTCGAAGCTCAACAACCAAACCACATCATTCGGGGAATAAGCCCCCTCAATTTAGAGCGCAAACCTCTGAGGTGGTGGTGGAATTGTTCAAAAATTCGATTTAAATTTAAACACGTGTTGCGGCTATCGCTAGCCGTGTGGTGGCTGCACAAGGATAAGCAAGCCCGGGTGTGTGCCGGGGAGTGGAAATGAATTGCGGCTCTAACTCCTTTCATCGGCGGCGGATAAACGCGCTATAAAATATTCACCATGATCTCAATTGTAAACCGTTTACCGAAAGTGTGTTGAGGAGCGATTCGGTCGATCCTGGCTCCGATCGGTTTCCGGGCACTCAAGATGGTGTGAGAGAACAGAGAGGGAGAGAGGGAGAGAGAGAGAGAGTACGGCCAGAACGGCTTCCGCTGAGTGGCCGAAAAAAGGTGGCCCTGTAGAAGATGATAAATAACACTAGTTTATTCGGTGTGCCCCGCTGCGCAACGATGATACCTGGCCGAGGGCGATTGTGGCACGTTGCAGCGCCGTGCGGCAAGGATAACAACGAACGGGAAACTTTGCCATCTTTTTCCCACCATGCGCGTGGCTATCCGTGGTCCAGTTCGGCGTGGTCCGAAACTGGAGAGACAAATCCCAGACACATAAACTTTTGAACCAAATCCAATTTGCGGATGTGCCAGAACAACTTTTCCCATGCCCCGGGCGCCCGAGGACCGAGCGGCGCGTGTTTATGCGCACCGATCGAAGCCCCATCCCGGAACGACGACACCCCATCGCCGGACTTTTGGTTGTAGCGGAGCATATGGGACCAGACCGCAGGACACAGCAGCAGGACGAGTGAACCTTCGCCCGAGGTCGCCCTCTGGAGGCGAAGTTCTCCCTTCGGGTACGGTGATAGTGATCGAGAAGAGTATGCATAACGATGTCAGCAGGTTCTTAACGTGGGCAAAAGAATGGGAAGATGTCGGTCTGTCGAGGGCTTAAGTAAGATCTCCTACACTTCTTCCATTGCGAGAGAGAGAGAGAGAGAGAGAGAGAGGGTGTTTCGGAAACCGAGCGGACCCCACCGTGATCCTTGCAATGGTCAGCCGAAACGGTTCGCCCAAGCAAAGCACAATGTAAGCCAGCTGTTTGGGACAAACAACGCCGTCCGCCGCCCTCCGCGGATGGGTGCGGACGTGACTCCAATCGGAATCGAGCTGCGCACCCGATAAATGAATTGATGCCCCAGAACCGGTGACCGAAATGGGTAAAGTTTGTGCCCTTCCGCTGCCAGCTTCGTGGCGGATTTGGAAGGTAATGAATTAAAACTCAACGAATTATTGAAATGTCAACGATGGGGATCGTGGGATTGTGCGCTGTGTCGGTGGCGTAATTTTCTCTTTACTGTAGTAAAACATGAATGTATGAAGGGCATAGGAACTGATTATAAGGAATTTTGCGGTATTGACTTAAAACGGCTATTTAAAGTGTTTCATTTTATACTGTGTGTGTGTTTTATGAAGCGTAGATCTTTATACAACACATTCGAATGTTAATTGTGGCACGTATGGTAAATCAGGATGTAGCCCGTCCATGGTCCGATGAAGACTGTGTTTAAAAACGAACTTTAAGTCCCACGGGTTCAATTTATCGTACAAATAATAACGAAGTAAATTTAATGGGAAATTTAAAGGCTCCAGATCGTGGCACGCCTTGTAACGATTGCAGTTCGCGTGATGGAAAGTCAATTGCCTCCGGTGTTCTGGCGCAGAAGGGTGTTGAAGGCCTACGGGATAATGCTTCATCAGCATATTATGATGAGGGCATAATTGAATTTCTCTCATTCTTTTGTTGTGAACTCCAAACGCTACAAACGAGAAAGGAACCAGGGTCGTGGTTTGAAATCGTGTAACTTTAGCATGAACTGCTTGTTAGTTAGTTGTTTACTTGTTAGATAATAAAGTTTGTTAGATAAATGTTCGACGTAACCTTATTGTTGTTTGTTAATTTAAATATAAATCAGAGCTTTAATTAAAATCTGTTTACTTTCTTTTCTTGATTAAAGATCCACTTTCTATTTATTTTATGGGCATGTGCGGCTTTATTGAACCATCGTTCAATCAGTTTGAAGTTGCTTAGTGAGGAACACTTTATATTTATTTGATGGACCTAAGGTGGGCTAACCTATTACTCTCTCTCTGTTAACTTGTGCGTTGTCCAAATAGCAAAGGGTGACCGCGAACGTTGTAATGTATCGATTGCATCAGGCGCTTTCAGTTGAAGAGTTCATTTTCCCGCAATCAGACACCTCTCCGTGCCAATTTTCTCGGTTTAAGGGGTTTTCAATCGTAATTTACGACGTTAAGGTCCCCACATTCTGGTCTACGATTGTGGTTGCTCCGGTAGGGGCCACAGTCTCAGGGGTCGCAGATCATCTCATCAAAACTAAACCTTCCCGCGCCGTTCGACGGTCTACTTTGGGGAGTTTTGGGCCATTCCTGACCAGCGGCAGCGGTCAGGAGAATAATGATGATGGGAAAAGTTTCGGAGTATTCCCTGTGGAAGCTAGACCGCGCGCCGGGGGAATGTTAGAATGATAAGCCCAAGAAAGGCATGGATTAGGGAGCCGTACGTTGCGAAAGTCTGAGAAACACAAATAGCCCCTTTTGGTAGTGTGCTGTAAAATCAACCAAAAGTGCTTCGATATTGAACATTGATGACATTGGAACGTAGGTTGTCAATAAAATAACATCAACGCGTTGATTTAATGAATTAAAAGTGCATCGCAATATTGGTGCACATAAGTGGATAAATAGGTAGCAGAAAGCAAGCGTTAAATTATTGAACTTCAATCAAACTCGCCCCGAAGTTGGTAACGCTTTGCTCCATCGTGGATTTTCCGACACTGCGCTCTGGTCATTGAAGGGGGCCTTCAAGAGACCTACTCATCCAATCGCCTAAGGTGTGGTATATTTTCGGCTGAGAATCCCTGGCAGATTAGTTGTGGGGTGTTTCGGGCTGTCCATCAGTTCTAAGTGGCGACCGTAGCGCAACGCCTGTAATTGCATTTGCGCAACTCCCTCGGTGGGCTCGGAAGGGGAGACAGCGATTCCCGGAACACGGCGGCACCACCCGGCGTCCGCCCGTCACTCGGGCTGGACGGTGGTACAGTTGAAGTGAAGAACTCTGCGGCATGAGTTGAGTGTTTGGTTCAATCAGAAAACTTTCGCCAAGTACCACCACCGTTCACGGTCACGATCTGGGTCCGGGCGATCGTCCTGGTGGGCCCACCCATTTTCCCACGGGGGCTCGGACAGAAACTTGCAGACTTAGTTGGGTGGAACTTCCGGTTTCTCGGGTTCGGAACCACAAGGATTGGCGGCGGTGTTGAGCGAAAGATTTTCCAGAGGCCAGGACATCGATAATAGCATTATATACCGCGTCACCCCCAACGAGCCTAAGCGAGGGCACACACACACACACATCATGGGCAGCAAATTGGATGTGTAATCTATCGGATTTACGACGGACAAATCTCGCGATGTTCCTCGCCGGGAGTGGGCTAAATTTCGATTCGAAAGGGAAAAGTATGATTTAATTGGAAGGGGAAGGTGTCCAATGGCCGCGGCACGTGGCCACGCGAGTGTTACTTTTATTGATAGTAACGGATGTCTTGCCATTACAGAAAAGTTTTCGCCACCGGAAACGGCACCTATTTTGGGAACGCACTTTCCGCGAGAGAGAGAGAGAAAACTTTATGTGACCCGCGGGACTCGGCGCACCCGGAACACGGGATGGCCCAGACGAAGTGCGTGGCGGTGGGAATCTTCCTTTCGCGGATGTTTGGAGCTTTGACTACTCCCCACTGGCCTGGCCACAACAGATGGGTAATGAAAATAAATTCACAGCCTTGGCCTAGAGGTGGGCTTCGGAACCGCGCGATATGAGGCCATCAACCTGCGTCTCTGGCAGGCTCGGTGGACGCTATCTCCTGCCGGCCAGCCATTCCATTAGCCGCGGTGTTTGGCCGCTGAAATATGTCCCGGGCAATGTTTTTCACTTAGGAAAAGTTTTGTCATTCCAATGAGTAATATTGCGCATGATAATGGCCACACTGCTGGTCGTCGGTTTCTCGTCGCGGGCAGGATCTTGTTTGTCCTTTTGTCCGCCCGAAACGGTCCCAAAAGATGGCCCAATTCTTCACTTTGCCGGTTACCCGGCGGCATCGAAGAAAGACAGCTCGTTGCGTTGATGAAGTTGCGATGTGTGTGTTGCGAATCGAAGGAAGGAATCAAATGCCGAACACAAAACAGCGAATTAGGAGCCAGAAAATGGAAAGCGAAACTTGACAACCGAAAACGAAATTCGCCAGAATTATCGACGCCGTTTAGTAATGGGGCCGATTTATAACTCGCGTTCCGAGCGTCTTGTTTTTGGGCCCCGTAAAAAGCCTTTAAATTTATCTATTGTTTTTTTGGTCCATCCACCGTCAGGATCGAGCTGAGTAAGGAAATTAATAGGACCACCGTGTGCCGCACCGGGAAGGCGTTGCGGAGCAGATGGGGTTCGCAAAGCGGCAGCGTTCGACGCATCGATAAATCAAAGATAAGGCTCGATCAATCAAAGCCGGGTTTTGGCGGTGTTTGGCAGGATCTTTGATGGATCTCGCCGTCACTGCCGGTGTGACAGGGCCAGGGAACACGGGAAACACTCCACGCGATCAGGGCGCTCGCTCACTCACCTGGGGATTGCGGTGGGGCGTAGGGGACTTTATTTTCGCGAGCGAAATTTATTGTCCTTCCGATAGGGCTCACCGGTGGAGTACGCAAATTAAGCAAACCCCCGCCAATGGCTTGGTAATCGGGACGTTTGCCTAATCCACCCGCGGAACAGCGTTGCGTTGGTGAGGATGTCTTCACTTCGCGATTCAATAAATCGTCAGCCAAGACCGACCGCGTACGGGAGGATTACTATTTTTCACACCATTTAACGATGCTGCGAGTCGAGCAGCTTTTAGACGGAAGGATTATCGAAGGGGCCGTTGTTACCGGTCCGTTGTGTTTGTTTTACCAATTACCAATGGCTTTTTGTGCTCTTCAAACAACTACGGTTCCATTGTTTCGAACGTGAAAAATCACCTTTGTTTCTCTTAACTCAAGCATTTTAGACCTTGTTACAGCCGCTTGAATCGCTGGAATGTCGTAATAAAATTATCCTTTCACGGCCAATGGCCAATAATGTGAGATTTGGAAATAGGAAATAGTCACATGGTGACATATCAGATGAATACAGAGTGTTTTTGTTCTTCTTGTGGCGGTTTTTATTCAAATCTTTTGAAGGAGTGCCATTTTGGTCGTCTGTAAATGCATGCAGAACAAAACGAGCACAAACTTTTCTTTTATTTAAATCGTTATGTAAGTTTTCCAAATAGTGTCTTTACTCCTATTACACTCTTCAGCCAACATCCTTACAGTGAAATGTTCATCTCTCCATTCTAAATGGATTCGGTGTTGTGGACGCCCAGGCCTTTCATCGTCATGTTGTAACAAATTATACAGGACCTATACCTGATTTTATCAAGCTTAAAACCAAATTTAATATTGGCTCTTTGGTCCATGTTCAGTTTTTTGTAACACGGGTTCATCCGATTTCCATGAAATATAATGCATTTGAAAGAGGAAGAACGTACATATTGTGAATGTTTTTGTTTTTGTTTGATCGCCATTTATTTCAAAACAAAGTGTATCAAAGAAAAGAAAATAACAGACCACCATAAATATACGAAAAAAGCACAATGACCGATTGAGTACAGTTAAATAAATAGCAGACCGTCACGGACACCATAAATGTTTCCATATTGAATCCTAACGTCTGGTAAACGCTTTCTGTGCATTTATATTATTCCGCCAGGAACAGTGGATCATTATTCAGTTTCATTTGACATTACCATTTTAGCTTACAAATCAACATAGAACACCAATGAATTAGAATGTTGAATGTACACAATCAAAGATAAACCAGGAAGGCCTGTAAAAATGCTCGTTCACAATTGTAGAAAACAATCCATCATAAGCACGTGCGCTGTAAATTGAAAATGACGCAGACCCAAACGGCACGATCGTTAAAAAGAAGGGACATCGTTGAACGGTTGGAATCGTTGTTCTGTTCTTCGAGCAGTGCCCGAAATTCAATCATTGTGGTTCCCGTTTTCCGACGTGGGATTTCCGGGGGGATCATTTCCAAAGCGCTCGTTACGCTGCCGGTGGAAGCTGTTCGACTCGATCATCGCGCTGTGGTGTGATATTTGACCAATTTGTTCTCAAACTCCCCGTTGTGCGATTGTTGCAAGCCGGAAGAGGTTTCCGCCGGTCGTTCGTAGCCTTCGCCGCGCGGTGGTGTAAGAATGTGTTATTCCATCCAGTTCGATTACATTCCTGAAAATTATATCCCCCAACCGTTCGGTGTGTGCCCGGGGAGCCACTAGCGCCGTTGATACCGAAGAAAGAATGGAATCGCCTGGAAGAAATCGAGACGCTCTCCACATGAGCCCCACCTAACAGATTGGATGTTCCCGATGTATCAAATTACCAGGTGGCTTCGCCCGGGTGGCGGATATCCTTTTACACACACACACACACTCCGTCACCGCAGGAAGGACATTTTTCATCACTCCACAGCCCGGGAGCGCGGGCTCGAAAGTTTCCTACCCGAAAGCATCGGAAACCGGGACCGGGAAGAAATTCAATAAATCTTTCACCTGAAACACACCTCGGTTCGACACTCGAGGGGACAGCGCACCACTCGAGGGTGGCATCCCCTCGGGTGGGCGTTCCCGTGGGTTGGTGGGAATTCTGTCGCACGAAAGGAGTTTTCTACGTCCACCAGTCCCCATTGCGATGCAGCGCGGATTGCAGTGCATTGAGCGGGGTTGAAATGGCAACGGACGTGCGGACGGCATAAATCCCACCGAGAGGACCGATCGGAAGTGTCGATGCGCAAAGATCGTGCCGAGTCAAGTGCGTATTCGCTGCGCTCGCTTTACGTCGACCGGGCTCCGGGAGCGATGCGTTATCTGGCTAGGCGAAGCTAGGCGACCCACGCGAAAGACATCCGTCCTTGCAAGACATGGTCGGATCTGGACTTCCCCGGGGTCTGCACACTCCCCGGCGGGGGAAATAAATGGCGAAAGCTATTTGTAACATTTTCCGTGAAATTATTTCTCCAGAAATTTACTTCTTTGTCGTTCCCGTTGTCCGTAACTCAACTGCCAGGTGGATTGTTCGCCCGACTGCACGACACGGAAATGTTGATTCCTGGAAGGAATGACGTTGTTGGAAGTTTTTGCACCTCCCGGAGGAGGTGTTATGGTTTGGGGCGCTCAATCGGTAGATGGTGGCAAAACATTGTACCATTGCGGCTGAAACCGTTGAGCCCATTTTGATCCAGCGTTGCGTAATAATACGTCTTCTACGGGCTCGTTAGCTTCGAGCTGTTATCTATGCTTAGCAATTTTTTCAGTCAACCTCAAGCCGGGAAATCGGCAAAAACAATCGACAAATGTAACAGGAGGATGTGTCCAGCCCAGAGTTAGACGATACGCCAGGCGGTTACTTGCGGATTGCCTACATCGAGGCGCATATGCCAATTGATGATCGAACGGGTTCGAAATGCAGCTCGGAGAAATTGAGGAATTTCTTCCCAACCAATGTTTCATGAAACGTTTCAACAGGTCAACAAGATGTCGGCCCTAATAGCCATTTTTTAGTCAACCAATCAAGCGGAGGAGTGAAAATTACATCTGCCCTTTGAATTAATCTGTTACGGTTAATGAAATTTGATCGCTTGCAGCCGAATGTTCTCTGTGCGCTTTCTGTGCACAGAATTTTAAATAACTTCACGAATGGCGTGAAAATTTCATCAATTCACAGCTGAGCCGTGCCCGGCGTGTTATTGGACCGGCGGGTGCTGGCAAAAGGTCACGGGGTGGACCACGAGGGCCGACCCGCGAACGTTCTGCGACCGCGAGTGCCGACGACGTTGTAATGGAGGGCAATTCGAATTGTAAATTTTCATTTCAATTACACGCGCCCGGGCATTATCAGTGGGCGATGGCCGGGTGGCGGCTGGGCAGGCGACCAATTTCAAACGTCATTAAACTTGATGTAATTTTGAACGCAGCGGCTTCCGCGGTCGGCTGCTCCGATTGGTTCCCGAGAAGTGGAGGAGCGATACCTAGTCCCGGTTCCGGATGCCGGCGCCACAGTTAATGTGTGGTTATGCGTTTTTGATTACCATCCTCCCGGCAGATGGTTGCCATTGAATGGCACGATCTCAAGGCACGGAGAAAAATGTGGGCCAGCCACTCGCACCGTCGGGCAATGCACCGGTTTTACGGTGCGGTTGAACGCATTCTGTGTGTGGCGCTGCATCGGAACGGGCCTTCGGCTCATATCCCGGAACCCTGCTTGTGGCTTCACCATTTGAACTTTTCACTTTAAAACTAATCCGAAGCTCGCCACGTAGCACGTAACCTACCCCTCGAGCTCACGAAGACGGAAATGAGAAATGGAACGCACACATACATCTGTGCCCAGGCACAGGCCGAGGCCATAGACCTCAATCAGGCACCCAAGGGCCTCGGCGAGGCCGGGCACGACGGCAGCACGCTTCGATGGGCGAGCAAAATGCAATTTATTCTGCTTCCAGATCGTGTTATAGATTAATTAAAGTTGTGTAAACACACTGAACGATCGTAATCTCGGCCGAACCGAAACTAACCTCAACCTCCGAGCCCATCCGCCAGCGAGGAAGGAAAACTCCCGCCGGTGCCTCACGCGTCAATTCGCTTACTTCCGACGCGAAAGTGCATGCCGAGTGGTTGCAGGACCACTCACTGCAAGACGCAGGTAAACCACGGGACCCGGGAGGCTCGGGAAAATAGAGAAAAGAAAAATACGAGCGACCTCCATCCGGGGTTTGCGGTGCAGGTAGCAGGAGCAGGAGGACCTCCCGGGGGGCAGGTCTGCAGAGTGCACTCGGAGCCGGAAATTTATCCACAGCAATAAATTAAAAGTCAATATAAATTATTTGGATTCTTTTTTTTCTCTCCTCCGATCCTGTTCCCGGCGCCAGCCACCAGGGGCCGGCGACCGTGTGCGGCACACGTACAAAAGGGCCGTGCCGTGTACACGTGCACAGGTTGCGGTCGTGTAGCGCACACCCCACACCACGGCCGGAGAGTCCCGATGACTTTATGCTCTAAAAAATTGTAATAAAACTGGCAAAAAGAGTACTTAGTGCCGGTAGTGTTGTAGGTTCGAGGGGACTTAGCGAGTCGATGAACTTATTTGGTGTGCCGGGCGTGCAACAAATCGATGCCGATAAGGTAGATAAGGTACTGGATTGGATTAGCCGACAGTAGATTGGATCACTGCAATTGTTAAGAAATCCGATCTAAATAGAGTAATTTAGTGTAGCTACAATGAAATATGGTGTATCAAAAATCAATTGAAGCATTAAACCCTAATTTGTTGTAGAAAAAATGCCATTTTTATTTTAAAATGTTCAACTCAATACTAGACAGCAGTAACAGGACATCATGGCCAGGCGAAGGCAGCTGAGTCAACTCTGGTATTTTCAGCTTATTTCCGAAAACTCTGTGAAATATTTCATTAAAGGATTATTTTGTTATGCAGATACCGTATTTGCGCGACAAAGGCGACGTAGTACAGGATCGTTTCCGTTTATTGAAGAATTTAAAGAGCCGATATCTATACCTGCATTCGAAAACAAAATCGACCGCGTGTGCGAGGTTAACTTTTAAATATTCCTCAACAAGCGTAAAACTTCGGAGCTATCAAAACCTGAAATCCGTAAGTATTATCATTTGAGCACGTCAAATATATTTTTCAGTGACCCGCCAATGGTAACTGCAATCGGTGAGTTTCTGTGCTTCCATTACTGACGTTAGAAAAACATCCCAAATCTAAGTGAGCTGTGAACGTCCGGTTTCGGAGTTTACTTATCGGGTTTACTTACGATGTGTGTCTTCTGGCCGATTGCAAAATTGACCGATCAACCGTTGGGCGATGAATTTTAATTTTATTTGCCATCAACTTGACCCGGACGGAGCACGGCTGGAAAAACGGGAGATGGTGTCGTTTCGGGTCGATTTTCAAACGTCAGACGCCTCGTAAGACCGCCGACGTCGGGCGAAGAAATCAACGCTTCAGAGGATACAAATTAATTAACTTTTAGGTGAGTAGTTTATCGTCCACACCGTTCGCTCCCGGCTCCCGGTGTCTCTGTGACTTCTGACGAGCAAGTGCCCGAGGTTGCCCGAATGGAGCGACTCGACCATTTCTCCGTCAGATGCTTCACGCTTGCCCTCAGCTTAACCGGTCCGCCAGATCTTGGTGCCATTAACTATGCCAAACATGGCACGTACTCCGCCCGCTATCAAACGCTGATTTCGATGGTATTTCCGCGACCGTTCAACAGAGTCTTGCGACTGGTTGCGTTACTCATCTTTCGCCTTTTCGAGTCCAGGCGATGACGCTGAGCTACTGGATGACCGTGCCACTTGCCACTACGAAGTGCTGGTCCTTTGAGCTGAGAAAGTATAGTCAACCGAGCACTAAAGATAACGTCCTGCTGCTGCTGCTGCTGCTTCGTAGTGCAACGCCGGATTAGCGACGTCCGTTGGGTTGGGCTGATTGGAAAAGACAAATGGTGCAATGTAATTGAAAGTTCCACTGTTTATCTTCCGCTTCTCTAATGCCGCCTCTCGAGTGGAGTGCACCAATTGCACTACGTTAATGGTCCATCAAACGGACGCTTCTGACGCGCACGGATACGAATCTCGGTACGGACGGCGATAAAAAGGATCGATCTTTGGGGTTTTTTTTTCGTATTAATTTCGTTTTATTTTCCGAATTGTTGTTGACTGGTACAATAATTCATACAGGATTTGCTTCACGCATCATTGTTAGACCGCAACACACACGCGCGGCTTGTTCGGGTTGCGTTTGTCCGTTTTTCTGCGCGTGCCTGTGCATGTGACGGTCCCAGCTCGGTCCTTTATCTACTCTTGGTTTTCTCTTTGGGTGAAATATTGTTTGTTTGTTTGTTTGTTGTGTGTCGTGTGTTCCGTGTTGGGGCTTTCATCTGTGTTTTAATGCTTCTTTTGCTTAACTTACGTTTATCCATTACCTTAGAGTACTTTCTTACTGTAAAGTGGGGCTTCTTGCCTGTTTCTTTACGCGTTAGAGTCAATATTTAATCCACCGCCAGCGTCTGGCTGGCTGGCTGGCTTTCCCGACGTCACTATTAATATTTCCGCTTTTCCAATTAGGGTCGCGGGGCGCATTTTACCTACCTTGGAACGCCCCGGATTCTGCCCGGAAAGAGAAGGTTGTTTGCGAAGAAGGTGTGGGATGTTTGTTTGGTTTTTTTTGCTTGTTTCTTGTTGTGTAATGTTACCTTTGCTAACGCTAAATACTTTACTTCACTGCTTAAACGGTACATATTTTATACGGTTTTATCTACGGGTTTTCTTGCGACGGATCACCGGCCACCGAACCGTTCGGTGCAGCCCCGGCCGCGGTGAGTTGTTGAGTTGGGTTGTTCTTTCTTGCTCTCTCCCTCTCTCTTTAGCTAAATGTTGCCCTTTGCGATTAGACATGCTGTGTGTGTGTGTATGAGTTTCTAGTGGGCGATGCTCTCCCTTTTCTTTCTCCTTCTTATCTCTTATCCATGGCTTACCGTAATACATGCTCGAAGGTACATCCATTAATTATATATTAAAAGTCTTCATTCTTTCGTTTGCCCTTTTTAATCTCTCTCTCTCTCTCTCTCGTTTTCTGTTCATGCTCGTTTTAAAACGGCTATCGTGCAAATCGTGCCGAGCCAGAAGAGGATGGCGGACAACGACAGAGATCGGCGACGGGCGCGGAGGATATTAATGCTTATCGCTAGAGTGCGTTGATGCTGCTGATGTGTGAGCGTTGCCTAATGTGTCTTAAGTCAGTGCGCTGAGCTGCTGGGAGTCTAGGCTAGTCTAAAGCTATGTACACAGAGCACAACCGCGGGCGGGCGTGCTCGATAGTGGACTCCATGGGGACGAGTTCTTTTTTTCATTAGATGTGTGATTGTTAATCGTTTAGTCAAACTTCATCAGCCGATAACCGAGCGGTCGGTGTATCTACGTTCTGCCTTGACTCTCCAAATGTACACAATTCATTAGGATTGGCCGTCCCGGCGATGTCGATCTGAGGATGTCGACGCGGAGTTGGAGACCTAGACCGGTGGCCTTCGGGGGTTCGACTTCAAGTTCTGCCAAAAGTCACGCCAACCGTACCAGACGTGTCGTGAGACTGCAAGCCATCGAAGAAATCGCTCGATAGGCCGACGTCAGACGCCGAACGCTTTTAAAGCCCTTCAACGGAGGAGAAACTCAGGAAAGGGCAACCTCGAAACTGGTGCTAGTGTCCTGTTGGTGTCCACTTTTTCTTCCCCCCCCAAAAAGGACGACCGCCATTCATCATGATGGTCTGGAGCTTATTTACGCTTGAGTGCATGGCAAGTGTCGCGAGTTTTTCTTTCGTTCTTCAACTTCAGTTCTGGAGCTTTTTTGGGACCCTCTTGCTCTCTCTTTCTGTCACTGGGACATTGTTCAGGGAAGTTTTTCCTGAAACTCCTACTCGTTCTGCGCTCCGGCTGCTTTACATTCTCACTTGTGGTCCACACTCCGCGTCCACCTCGCGTAGCTGTCACGGAGGCCCTTTGTACTTGAATCGTTTTCTTCACGAGACGAGCAGCAGCAGCAGCAGCGGCAAAAAAAGGAGTACGGGTAAAATCGGGTCGGAAAACCGGGAGATACTTCCGCCAGCTGCGAGGGCTGCGGCCTGTGTGCACTGTGGGCAAGAAAAGATAATATCGAAGCGGAAGTTTATAGACCAACCCGAAAACTTTTAATACCACAGACACATTGACGTGTCGGGCGAGCGGGCTGGGCTTGGGATTGGTCAGGGGCCGCAAAACCTCATCCTGGCCGGCGGGCAGCATCAAAGGAAGTGAAAAGAGTTCTGGTGCCCGTTTTTTTTGCCGGCAACATTTTATTTTCCTTTTTCCTTCGCCGGTTGCAATGGCGGCGGCAGCCAACCAAAAAAAAGGAAAGGGAAGGACGCACCAAATTTCGCTCCATCGAAACATGGGATCCTAAACGAGTTTTGAGTGGACAAAGGACCACCAGGATTGAAGAGAAGGCGGCACCCCGTCATCACCCCGCACCGAGAGACAAGTTGCGGAAGCAATCTTCACTAATCTCATTCGGACTCATTCGGGGACCCTTTTTTAAAAGACGCCACAGACCCAGACCCAGACTTTGGAGATTCGGACGACACAAAGAAGTGCGTCTGGTGCGGAAGATGGGCCGCCGGTGTCGGTGTGGTTTGCTAATTTTCGGTCACTTTCACTTTAAACAACGGACCCTATTATAAGTGCGCCACCGCCACTGGACCCTAATAAACATTTCCGTTCGGAGACATTCTCTACGCGACACTTACACCGACGCGTGAAGCTACAATGGGAAGGGTCCAAAAGGACTTCTGGTGCTCCCCCAGGGGATCAAGATGGCGGATCGTCCAGGACCGTCGTCGGTGGCGGTAGAAAACAATAACAAAAACCTTGTCCGGTCCGGTGAGGGTGTCCAAAAGTTTTCCATTTTCCCTTGGACGTATACAAAAACAAGGTCCGAAAGTCCGGCAAATTTCGATTAGTTCTGGCGCTCTGGCGGCCGGCAACACTTTAATTTACTTTTGCCCGGGTCTACTATATTAATTGATTCCGTTTTCCGATCCGATCCGCCAGGGGGTGTACCGGCAAATGGCCAACCAAAACTCCATTACCGACGAGTCTCGAGTCGGACGTTCGTAAAAGTTTCCCAAGTGTGAGGCGACATGAGGCAGGGCGGGGTTCCAATAACTTTATCAAACTCCCCATCATCGATCATCAGGAGGTGGCCCCTTGTGGGCAGCTATGTGTGTGTGTGTGTGTGTGTGTTTGTTGCTAGGCAACAGTGAGCTACCCAGTCTCGAGGGCCGATAAGAGAACAACGCCGGCTGCTGCCGTAGAACGATGCTCCATGCTCCCAAGGTTCATACGGCCACCGAGATGCGCCATTTTGCCGTCCGGGGGGCGCTACAAGTTGACTTTCTGATAATCAAAACAATGGTTAAAATTTATTTACAAAAGACTTCCCGGCTGCCTGCTTCCTGCCGGCGTCATGTGCCAGTGTTCACAGAGGCCAAAAGGGCGACGGCCTCTCCCGGCGGCGGCGGCGGCGGGGTGACAGCAGTGTGACAGAGTGACGCGTTTGCGTCGGAGAAACTGGAGCGTCCTCCTGAGGCCCGAAGGAACCTCAACCCGACGGTCTGTCGACTTCTGACTGGAATTGATTTTAATTTGCTTAAGACTTTATCTAAATATTAGCGCACACAACTGGCGGCCGCCGTTGGGCCGGGGACACGCCCCGACCTGGCACCACCCGCTGGGGGGCGTGCTGGGCGATAAATTTAGCTCCGGTTCGTTGTTGAATTAGTAATGATGCTTGCCACCCAGCGCCCAGTTCCTTGGCATCCGCACACACACACGGCGGGGGGATGGTGAAAATCGGCAACTTTGCGACGTTCGCATTGGGCTGAGCCTTGGCCGGAGCTGGGTGTCATGCCGCGGCGAGTGACAATTACACGGTGAGCGACATCGAACTGACGTCTACAGCTGTTTGCGTCACGGCACAAGAATCGGATTTTATAACGCTTAATTCTCGCCAGGCGCGTGTTCTTTTCGTGTCACGGCTCGTGTGGCTCGGGGTGCCGGTGGCTAAGACAAATCGCCTGCGGTTAGGCTGCGGTGCTGGTGTATGTACACTATCCGGGTCTGTCGCGAGGACGACCAGTGGAAACAAGAAGCTGCGGAAGCTGCGTCCTGCGAAGGACTCTGGATGTGCTTTGGTGCTAAGCAATACACATATCGGGCTCTCTGTTTCTCTCTCTCGATAATCTCACACATATACACCTATACAAGAGGATTGCGCCGCATCAACCGCATCATCATCATCATCATTATCAGCAGCAACGGCGCTGATTCTGGTGCAGTTACTGTTACTCACTTTAGCATGGTTGATTTTTCTTTGGCATTTAGTTTATGTACCGGCTTTGAACGAACCCCTAGCCTTATCCGCCGTGTTCGAGGCGTTAACTCTCTTCAGAGGTACCGAAAAGTCGGCATCATTGACCTATCCGATTCAGCATACCTTCCGATTCGTGATTTGGGTGCGGTTCCTCTCTATGCTGTGGCGATGAAGGATGCTTAGAACAACAACAAAAACACACACAGGCACACACGCACACACACACACACACACACACACAGACCTATTGCAAATAATACTGCGCCGCGCGGGATCCGGTTCCTGAACCAGATCTACTGAGGGATTTCTAGTGTTGTGGAATGATTAGTCCGGTAAACTAAGCCACCAGGACGAACGCGTCGGGGGAACGGGAGCCAACGGTAAGTCTTTGCGCTCAAGTCTATTGATACAGTGGACTCCCCTCACAGGTTTCCCAACAGGACCGGGAGCGGGCTCGCCGTAAGGAAAGATGCGCGGAACATCTGGAACTCAAAATGATGGATGCGTTCGCCACTGTTTCACGAGTTTCAACACAGAACACGTTGCCACACGTCGGCGGGAGGGCTCGACTTTTGCTGGAGAAGCAACCGGAGGGAACGGGCGGCCTTAGATGAGCGGCATCGACCGATCGAAGGCCGGGCCCCTGTCGGAGAGCCATCCAGTGCCCACGGTAAACGATGCCAGTAGCCACGGAACCAGACACAGCACGGCCCAGATCGGTGACCGTGGCGCGGCGGTCCGGTGTAGGGTGGTCGCTCCACTTCGCGAGGTGGAACTGGCGACCTGCATTTCTTCCGAGTGCGTGTCGGACGATATTCGCTGGGTGTAGAACTGGAAGATGTCGCTAACCTGCGGAAAATGAAGAGGACCCCGGAACCGATCAGTCCCATCTTTGAAGACTTTGGCGCGGTCAACCGACGTGTGTCCTTACCTCGTTCCAGCCGTACCGATTCTTAGCCTGCACGATCGCCTCGTACACGGAGCTGTGCTGTAGTCCCCGCAACGTAAACGCCATCACGTGGGTCAGTGGTTCCGATGGTGGTCGCGGAGCGGGCGTCAGTATGACATCGTGCCACCGGCCGGGCTGCTGGAATGTTTCATTCATCTATCGAGGAAAGTGTGACAGAGTGGCTGTAGAGAGAGGCGGGGCGGGGCGCTCCGGAGAGGACAGCTTACCATCAGCTTTCGGTAGAGCAGTCGGACTTCCTGGAGCGGTGGATAGCTTTCGACTTTCCAGGTCAGATTAAAGCTGTCGGTCGAGCGGCTCCACGGTGGCGACAGGAAATCGGCCGGTCCTGGCCGTCCTGACACCTCCATGTACTTCTTGGACCGTCCGAGCGAGTTGTCCGCCACGCAGCTGCGTACCGAAAAAAAACACGCAAAAAGACGTATGTAAATGGAGTGGTTGACTCGGAGAACTCGCATAAACCCCGAGAACATCCGGGAGACCGACGCTGTGACCGCATCGCCGACCGTCGAACGTTTTCATAAATAACTCAAGATCGACCGAGGGGCGGCTTCGAATCTTCCAATACCTCGGATGCTCGGCGTCCCCGGGTGAGGCTTCAGTGTAAACAAACGATGGCGGGACGGCGCATAAAAACCCGAATGTCTGACCCGGTTTTGGGGACTTCAAACTGCCGAAGGCTCCGAGATATTAACGTTCTGCCATATTCATGGTCTGCTGCATCGTAGATGAGCCCCTGTGCCGATACTAACCTGTAGTTGCCAAAGTCCTCCTGCTGCACGTGGCGAATGGTGAGCGTGTGCCGATTGCCCCTGGACGACATCGTGCGCCGGTCGGTTGGCTGCAGCGGAAATGAGTTCTGATTCCACGAGACCTGCAACGAAGGCCGGGGCGGAAGAAAGAGAGAGAGGGGGAAAAGGATTAGTGGGGTTAGTATGGAGTGTCAAAAAAAATAGGGCAGAGCCACGGATGGCCACGGACATGTGAAAATGGCACACAGTCGGACTCGAAAAAAAGGGCAATCAGAATGAGAGAAAAAAAAAACGGAACATTCTTTCATGCCGTGTTCCGTTTTTGGCCCGGGTTTGCTTTAATGTCCGGCCTTCCTGGATTCCAATATTCTGGGGTCACCTCCTGTTAAACCCCCCCGTCGGACCAATAGGCGGAAGGGGTGGATCGGCAAACTGCACTTCCTGGGGACTGATTGGTGGTGACCCGCTTGAAGTGGTTTCCAGGGCACTGAAGTTCTGGACCCAAGTCACACATCGGTTGGCTTGAGGTTCGCCATTATTGCACCCCTTCCCTCCGTGTCTCCGTGGACAGGGCTTGGCCGTTCCAGAAGGTCTCCAACGACAATTGACAATTGAATCGAATCAGACTGCTAGAACGGACAGACTCCGGCTGAGGTGCGCTGTTGTTATCAAACCAACCGTCGGTCGGTCAGCGACGGAAATGGAGAGAGAGAGAGAGAGTGAGAAGGAACAATCCAGGATGTGGCAGCGTCAAACAGGAAGCAGCACGGGCAGCGCGAGAAGTTTGTGGTCCACCAATTGGTACATTAGACGGAACTGCGACGGAACAGTGCCACGTGACAGCAGTAAAAGGAACTGTGCCGTAGCGCCCTCTGCCGGGGGCAATAACAGTGAAATTTTATAACTTCGTATAACTCAATTTATTTTGTTTAATTGATTGTAAAGGAAATATGTCTGCTCGGAGGTGCTTGTGAAGCGAGGCCAAATTGGATTCCTTGCTGCCGTTGCCGTGTAAGTATTTGTTTGTGTGACCGGCTGCAGGACAACGTTCATGCTCTGGAGTCCGGAGTCCCTCGATAGGTTAGCCAGGTTGCCCTTCTGCCGAAACTCGATTGGCTCGGTTCTGTTCGGACGGTCAAATATTACAATTTTTACACCGGTCCTTTTGGATGGAGAAGTTGTTTCGTTCGGTTGAAGCTACAGCATTCCCCATGGGACATGGGTTCAGTTGATTAGTTTTATAAATCTTGCTTGCCGATACGTTTATCAAAATGGACAGTGAAAGCTACAAAGCTATCCACAAACTACGTATGGTCCGAACAGAGAAAGAGTTGGTGACAAATCTATCGGTCATCTGGCATGTCCAGCCACTGGAACGGTGCTCGCCATTCCACGTTTCCCGGAACGTGTTCAAACAGATTAAACGAATTAATTTGCTTTACATGCCCCGAACGTGTCCGAGGGCTCCTACGATAGTTAATAGCGGGCCACATAGCGGGGCCACTATTTGCCGTCCCGGTGTAACTCTGATCACGTCCCGCGGCGCTTCGGCAAAAATCCTACCGCCGAGGATCACGTGCAATTCTTACCGCCAGCGATAAGCGATCGATTTAAGCTGCCCTCTCAGGAGGTCGATTCACGAGCGCGCAATCGTGGTCAAACTGTCACACACACACACACACACACAGGTCGGCACGGACGAGAAGCTCAGTTTTGTCGCCGGAAGCACGCATCTGCATTATCGATCGCCGGGTTAGGCGGCCGGTTTGTAGGACATAAATACTTTTAGTGTCCGTGGCCAAGCCCAGGGAGCGAGATAGGGAGAGTGGGACTGGGTGAACCAGTTCTGCAATTTCACCCGTCACATCCGGTCAGCGGCTTGCTTTATCATTTATTTAGGGTGCACTGGCAGGTTTTTGCACCGGCCGTTGTTCCCGTTCCCGATGGAACCAAATCATCAATTGTGGCCAACCTCAATTCGCTTGTTTTTTCTCTCTGTTTTTGATCCATCCATGCGGTTTTGGACCAAAGTTATGGAAAAATGCACCGACCCTGCGGACGTAAATAACAACAGGGGGTGGTGGGTGGTATGTTTTGTTATGCTTTCTACTCCACAGGCCTCGTGGAGATTTATGTTGTTACATTTTTGTCGCTTTTTACCTTGTTTTCTGATCACAACGATCGGCTGTAGGCAACATTCCGCATGCAACCAGCTGACGTAATTCAAAGTAAAGCGCGCGGGGGTTAAAACAAGAATTGAAAATGAAGCTAAACTATTTGAAAACGCGATTTTCGAAACTATTTCTAGGCATTTCCAACACAAACGAGAAGCTGTTTGCACGAGGTGAAAAGCTGCGGTGATTTTGAATTGAAATTCAAATTAAATTTTTCATCGGGGCACTGTTAGGTTTTATTATATTTTGGGGCACCGTGTGTCAAATTTCATAATAATGTCCTTATCGTTGCGAAGCGAAACAGATTTAGACGAATGAAGTAATTCGCTGCACAATTCAAGCGCTAACCTGCGTGTAACGTTAATCGAATTACTTTCAACAATTTTCACCGGAACACTCGCATCGGTAATCCCTTTGATACGTCGGGGCTCACAGTTTATGGTTGATTGCTTCGTGAAGTGCGGACCTAATTAGCTCCTGGGCTGTCGTAGGTCATCCTTCTGCGCTCGATCCCGATGCCCCGAGGTGAAACAAATCGTTTGATGAGAAATTGGAGGAAAAACGCAAGAGCCCCCGCCACACGAGTCACAACGAGGCTTCGGGGCGCAGTCCGAACCGTGGCCGGAAATGTGTGCAAAACCACAAAGTCCCAATTTCAACAAGTTGTCCAAACAAACGGACAACGAGCGAACCGGCATTCTCCGTGTGTGTGTGTGTGTGTTTGGCCGGGTGTTTGGTTAGAAAACACACTGCCACTTACCTCCGGAACGTCCGAATGGCGTCCTAGCCCTGGCATGCTAGTCGGCGAGGAGCTGGAGCTCGGTTTCCCGATTGGCGGATGACAATATTTTAGGACCATTCCGGGACCAACACTTCACGCCGGAGTGGCGGGACGTAATGGCCGTCCCTGCACACCGGTGCAACCAATTAACAGAAAGTTAATACCCAGCGCAGCGCAGCCTCCGAGGAGCCGCAACAACACGGGAACGCTGCGTATTGATTGGGATTGGCATCGGAACACGGACGATGAGCACGATTGTGGTTAGCGTGTTGACGAAGGCCTGTACGTCATGGTGTGTCCTTCGCGGGCCCTGCTGTGTGATGGGGACGTCGCACCAACCACAGCATGACCCTTTTGGCAGGGCTTCTACTTTAATGCAAAATGGGTCACCGGTGGGTCGGTAGGCGAATCGGAAAACAATCACAATCGAGAACAGTTGTTGTTACGTTCCGATTGCGTTACGGACACAACGAGTGACGAGGGTAATCTGCTCACTCGAACCCATCTCGGTAACCCGCAAAGGGGTTTTCCGTGGTCGAGAGTGTTCAAAACTGAGTATTTCGCTCTGATTTTGTAACAGAATCTGCCGAAAGGAGCATTACATTCGAGTAATTGGATGCTCCAAACGTCCCTTACGAAGTCGTACAGTAAATTTTATGCTCGAAGTCCCGAAAAAAAAATCAATTGTTTAAACAGGGAATTGACAAACAATGGGGATGACAAAAGTCCGACCTCTAATCGTTACACAATGTGCTAAGCCCCGCGGCCGGTGGAAAGTGAATAAAAATCTACATTTAACCCTGCGAGCTAAGCCTTTAATCGGCGTGTTTGAAATGTTAAACGGTTCGCCGCCCAATCGAATCGGGCCGGCCGGGGTCACTTCAGGTACAATCGGCGTAACAATAAGCCAAACTAGAAACATTTCAAACACACACTCACACACGTGCGATGGGTCATCCTTCCGGACTAGTTTTATTTCCTGCCACTTCCGGTACATGCTCCGGGTGTAGCCCGGGTTGGCGGGTTATATGTTAACGGCGCGCTCCGAACGCCACCAGAGAACGCACGGACCAGCCCTAAGGTCCTAATCCTGCAAACCAAACAAATTGGAATTTACGCGTTACGTGCACAGCACTTCGTCTGTTTGGTCTCTCTCTCTCTCTCTCGCTTTCTCACTCTCTCTTCCGTGTAAATTTTCCCGCCGAATTTCGGCAAACAAAAATTCCACCACTGGCATGCGGGCTATTGGGTCCGTTGAAGGTGAACGAATTCGATGTTTGTGCCGGAAGCCCCCCGGTTTGATAGAGAGCGGCTCAATGTAGCTATTTGCGTCCAGATCTCCAGAGGTTTTGGTGGCGAACACCGGAACACTGGAACCGGAAGTTTCTATCCGAGAGCCGAGAGCCTCGAATTGATTTTCATAATCCTTTACTTCAGCTGCCGACGGCGCCGGAGTGCGCTCGGCAGTGAGCTTGCGGGAAAACCCATTAAACGGAGCCCTCGTTGGCCTAACAGTCGGCAATTACCGGTGTTTGTGTGTTTGTGACCTCATAGAGCGGATTCTTGGATTAATTGATGTAACGGATTAAGCGAGCGCCACAAACGCCGGTCGGGTTTGGGACGGATTAGGGCGAGTTACTCTCTCATTTCTATCCGCCTTCTCTCGGCGGACGGGGCGCAGTGGACGCAAAAAGGATGCTCCTTTTTGCTCGCCGCCCAGAGCGCCATCCTTCTAGCGGGGTTTCTCTCGATTTGGCTCCGGCTGGCTATCATCGCCATCCACCTGACGCGGCGTGGCTTCCTGTTTAAGGCCACCGGACGGTCCCACCGCCATTTGCGCACCGTTGAGTGCAAAGGATTCCGCAACCGCAAAACTGCCCGACAACAATGGAAGGCGATTATACGATTGCGGTCCCTGTGGCTAAACCGATGTCCATCGCCAGGATTCGGCGATTCCAGTGTCCCCGACCAGCGTCCGGTTTGATGGCCCAAACAGGATTATCCCTTTTGCCGGTGCTCGGGACCCGCTCGGACATCGCCGCTTCCGGGAGCGTCCTTCGGTTGGACGAGACAAAAAAACGTTTAAGGGCTCAGAGATTTACATTCCCTCAGTTCTTCCAGGACGTTCTTTCGGGACGCTTTTTATTGCCCTTCCCAAGATTGCCACCGGAGTTTTGTGGGGAGAAGGATCAAAGCAACCTCGGGTTTAAAGGACTTTACGCGCAAAAAACGGACCTACGGTCACACAAACACACTGATGAATGTGACAATATTTTCGTTTGGTACCGTTCAGCACGGATTTCGGACGGCTTTTGACCAACGACCGAAGAGGATTAGGTGCGGGAAGCCAGTGTTCCGGGAAGGGTTCGCCCCGCCGGCCTCGGATGCAATCCTTAATTAGTGAATATTTATGCGATTGTTTCTTTGGCGTGCGTAGCAAATTCGTTTACATTTTACGACCGTTTCTTGTACGCATCGGTGAGCCCACGGTTGACGCAACGATTTCCGGAAAGGAAAACGGGAAAATTACAGTCCGTTTCGCTTTCCGTTCCGGGCGGCACGCTTAAACGGTCGGCGGCCTGTTTTAGTTGGCTTTTTATGCTTTGTAATCACTGCTTTATGCGCCTTCAAATTTCGTCCGCCGACCGGCCGGGGGAACAATAATTTTCTAATGCTGACTGGCCGCACGGCCGCACCATTACCTCGTCTCGGGTTTTTCCCGATTTTCCACCCAATCGCGCCATCATCATAATCGTTTGGTGGTTTTTCCGGTGGTCGGTTATTAGTTTGCAGCGGCCAGCGCGCAGGAACCACGGCCATTTGTTCATTTGTTGTTTCACAGCACCTTGGAGCATAAAATTTAATGCTCACTTCGGCTGCTCGCTCCGTCCCAGCGGGCATCCCCCGGGGGACACCCGGTGGGCGGAGTGGCGTTAAGGTAAGTGAGTAAGCACCGTGTTGTTGGTGTCGAGGTTCGCGAAGACACCATTATTGGTGGTGTTCTGTTTTCGTTCGAACATAGATTCGTTTGACAATTTTATGTGCACCACCCACCCACCCAGCACAGGTGGGAGGAGAAAAGAAAGCTCTCGGCCGAAGCTTCGTGGCATCAACATGGCACGGTTCGCTCCGTTGACACATTGATTGATCATAAACCAAACGAAAATAACCTTTCGCACCCGGAACCATCATCGGGCAGGGACGCAGGGTAGTGTTGCAATAAACGTTAAACTTGATGCCCCGCCGAGCGGTGTCGAGCGGTGCGGTAATAAACACAAGCCACGAAATGGTGATGATGGCGCGCGGCGACGGCGACGGCGAATGAAGTGTGTTGTGCTTCGAAAGTGCCCTCAAAAAACGAACGCTCCTGACACGCGAGGTCACACAGGCTTCATCGGGAGTTTTCGTGGAAATCGAGAAAAATTGCCCCCCACGGAATGTTGGCAACGAACCCCGACCGACCGACCGACCGACGCTGGCTGGCTGTGTTTATTGTAAATTATTGTTTATTGAAAACACACACACACACACTCAGCGGAACCCACAAAGGTTGAGAGTAACGACCGCAAATTTATGAAACTTAATGGTAAATACCTTGTTTAAAGTAATTTCATGTTTAAAGTTAAACGAAAATGCCGAAGCAGGATATTGAGAGAGAGAGAGAGAGGCAGGGAAAGAAAGAGAGAGCGAGTGAGGGAGAAGAGGGATAGAGAAAGAAAAAGTGAGAGAGCAAAAGATGGGAAAGCCACAAGAGAAAAGCTTGAACGAGGCTCGAAACAGATTGTACGACCTCAATGCTGATGACAGAAGCTTTCTACCTTCAAAACTCAAAAGTGTCCCAATGCTAACTACACACACACACACGGTGCATAGTCGTGATCGTCTAAGGTGTGTGTGTGTGTGTAATCCGACCACGTGCAACCGGAATGTGGTTTCATGAATATAAACGACATTCCCATGCTCCCATTTTTTCGACGGATTCGTCCTCGCCCCGGGAGCCGCTTGGTTTCGCGTAACCCCCCGCTGGCGGTGGTGAGCGTGAGAAGGTGTTGAGGGCGATGGTAATTCATACAAGTGCGGCATAAAGCTTAGTGGAATCGGGTCTGCCAGTTTTTCGGCAACCCTTCCGGGCGCCCCGGTGCGCCGGTTCCCCGAATGGACATTTACACTTCGGCCGCCCCCGGTGGGAGACGATCCCGTCCCGTCCCCTACATACGGTTATGAGGGCCACTTTGCTGCCTTCTTCGTAGCGACTGTCCCCGCAGTAGTCAACCCAACCCGCCGGGCCACCAGAGCGGCTGAAGGAGCAAATTTCTCGAGTAGTTTATAAATAGTTGATGAAGCGATTGCCGGTGATTACCGTTGTTAGGTGCCAATGTGATTATCCGTCCGCACACCGGCGTGGTGAGGCCGAGGCCCGCCCTTTGCGTTGTGTCGGTGTCGGTGAAGGACGCATCGCTTCCTAACGAGTTCATTCCGAGTAAACTGCGACCCAAGAAGTGGGCGCAGTGGCCGGAACGACGACGGCGGCAGCGGTGTGCAATGAATCTTTAAACAGGTGTCGGTGCTTTCAACTAGCGACGTGAACCCGGGGCGAGCGCGCGAGGAATATGAAAATTGGGTGAGAAAATTGTTTACGATCCTTACGGTCGGGTGGCCGGGAAATCACGGACGGGACTGACGAGCTTCGGTTCAGAAGAGAGTTGCTTATCACGTTAATGGCATTTGATTTGCGTTCATAGGATGCCGACACAAACTAATCGCACGGGTCGGGTTTGTTAAAGTAAGATCACAAACTTACTTCGTTTTGACGTACCTCCGGCGTACGGGAGCTTCAATGATAGATTGTCATGGGCATCATCCAATGTAGTATAGAATTAGTGTGTAATGGTCACTATGAATAGCGACACTTTAATTACCGTACGTTGATTTAATCACATCATGCACGTCAAGCGGAGGTGACGGTACCTCATTAACTAAGGAGGATGCTTCTGTTAGGTTTTCCGATGCTCTGGTGTCTTTCGCAAGAACCAACCCCGCTATCCGGAACTGATATATTTTTAATTCGTCAAAAGAGAAACTGCAGTTGGACTATGAGTTCTATCGTTCTATCATTTTCGGTTTATCAATTTTCATCAGCTGCGCTACGATTGGCGTTGGGAGTAGACTTCTTTTTATACCCAACATTAGATCCTAGCTAGTTATTATTGCGGGGAAAACTAACTTAAAACTTTCGTAAAGTAACATTATTCGGTAGTAGTACTGTAGTACTCACGGAAAGCAGTAGAAGATTAACATTGTCTCTGTTGGAGTCCAAGACCGCTCAGCAGTTAGGGTTGCAATGATATTAAAAGACGTTCATTTTGTTTCTCCTATGTTGAGATATAAAACTATATATGAAATTCTGATATCAGGAGTCGATTTTGAGACATGAAAAGAGTATTTTATTGCTTCTAATGCAGAGACTAGAGCCTGATCAGGCCAATAATTCCTGCCAGCTAAGATTAGCTTGCAAACAGTTATCCCGCGAAAAAGGACTTGAAAAAGGACTTGAATAAACAGTAACAGTAAAAAATGCTCTTTGGGAAGCATAACTAAACTGATCACTAAAACTAAAAGGATCACTAAAAGTGTTCTTAAGTATGCGAATTCTAAACCCGATCAGTCATCCGACAACCGACAGTGGATCATAAAATGTCCGAATCGGAACCTGGACCAGTCCAAAAAGAAAGCGCAAACTGCACAATGCGGTGGGATTAAACGCATTTCAACTTTAAATTTACTTTGGGATGATTGATGATTAAAAAAAGAAATAGTTACCAATGCAACATTAGGTTTGAGCTTCAAAATTTTATGGATGAAAATTAAAGTTGTATCTAAAAATACCTGTTTAATCTTGACACACAAGCTAGTTAGAAGAGAGACCAAACAATACATTTTTCAACCAGTCTGGCTGAACTGTAGCAGAAGCATGAGTTTTAAAATATGACATGCGTCCAAACTCAACCTATAAATTGCAGACTGCCAACAGCACGAGGCCAACGAGTCGCAGGAAAAGGTCTACAAATGGGCAAAGCTTTTGAAGCTTAAAGCTTAAGTGCGATCTGTGTTGCAATCTGTTGATGCATCACGGACCGGTGGATTGATTCAAAATTGAGATTACACCTCACACGTTCGAATGAATTATTTCTCCACCAAGGGCCTGGGAGGGTGGCCGATCCGATGATGTACGGGGTCCACCTCGACCAATCGAACTGGAATCTGGAGCCAGCATATGAATTATTTATCACACCATCCGGCGGTAACTGTGGGCCACTTGCCACCGGCAACCACCTTTAAGTCGATGTTGCCACTTTCTAAGATTAGATTTCACACAACGGCACCTTCACCGTCTATCACCTCGGCCTTCCGATGCCCGCTGGCTTTCATTTCATTTGGCGATTGGATCCCGGTTGGACCGGGGGACCAGGGTCCATAAATTTCCAGCATCGTGGAATTCCCGTGGACGGCGCACAGTAAATCTTCGGGCCGCGGCGTCGGTCAAACGGAATGTCTGCGGGTTGGTGGCGCCGAGGTTGTAAAATGGTTGCGCTCGCGCTCGCGTGTGGCATGTGGCCCACCCGCCGTGCCTGGACCTCGGGTGCCGTTGGAATTTTCGTGAAAATATAATATTAGCTTTTAGCGACCGGTCAAACTCGCGGTTTCACGCTCACCGCCGAACGGGTTATGCTCTGGCGTGTCCGGTCCGAGCATGTCGCCTTTTCGTTATGCTTTTCCGAAAGGCAACAATTCCAGCAACAGGCACGGCGCCCGGGCTATGATTGCTTCATGTTTCGTCCTTGTTTTTTTTTTTCGTCGTCGACCCATTACCTGAGCTGGTTCGAAGGGTCAGCGCCGGCGTCCTTGTGGTGCGGATGGTAAAGTTTATTAAAATGGAAGGATAATTTGCTGTGTCGTCGTGGGCCCCGCGTACTACCCGGGTTCTTCCCCGGTCGCTTTTCGCGGTTTCTGGTGCGGAAGGTGCAACGCTGAAACAATAGGCCAACGCTCACCGGCCAACGGCCCGCGCCAGGATATTCGATCTCCGTTAGCCGTGGCTTTATTAAAATTTCGCTCCGCTCGCCGGAGGTTTGTTGTTTCTCGGGATGCTGCAGGTGGACCAACATTTTGTTTCAGCCGCGCACCGTATGCTCCGGATACGTCGCCGAAGAAGGTCTCTCGTTGTATGGAAATGGAAAAGTGGAAATTATAAAGTATGCAACCTTCACCATTATTAGCATGGAACGTGGACGACGCCTCTTTCGCTTTATTTCGATGCACCGACCGCTTTTACCACGAGAAAACAATGTCGGAGACGGTGTTTTTCTTTTTTGCTTCCGAAAAGCGCGCCCGAGAAAGAGAGACATCGCACGTGGACAGGCGCAATAAACCAAAAATAACATCACAATTCAATGAGTGAGAAAATTGAATTTTTCTTTCGGTTTTGTGGTGGCGTCGAGCCGCAAAAAACGTAGGCGAAAACTCCATTCCCCCGTTGGCCCGCGATAGCTCATCTTTGGATGGTTGTGTGTGTGTGTGTGCCGAATGTCCTTCCACCACCCCAGCGTTCGAAACTAATTCCTTAATATTTCCTACGTGCCCGGAGTGCAGTAATAAGCTTCATCGTTTGGCCTTTCGTTCTGTTTGGGACTTTCGCGCCTGTTCTTTTCCTGTTTGCATGTTCGTTTGTTGAACTTTTCCCCGTTTTCTTTTTGTTTGGTTTGGGACTACGCACAAAAAAACGTTCCGACGTGGCTTCCCAGTGGCTTCCGGTCCTGCGACAAACGCCTTTTTTATTACTATTGATTTGAAGTTTTATCACTTTTCCGGGAACGTGAGTTTCCCGGGGCCCGTGTCGGTGTCGCTGCCCCCCCGTGTTTTTGTCGGTATGCTTTCTCCCCTCGTGCTTTTTTTATCTTCGACAATTTTCCTCCTCGGTCGGGTCGCTGTCACCTCCCCAGTCGGTCGGGTGTTTGCGGCTCGCCCCTCGGCATGCGGCGGCCACCACGCTCTATTATCGTAATTTTTGTTCGATTGAATTTAGTGTTTCATTCTTCTTCCCGTCTCGCAACACAATCATCGCCATCGTCGGCGCCCCTCGGAGATGCCAATCGTCCGATTCACCGAAGGCGAAGAATTGAGAAATGTCGCCGACGATTGCGATAGAAGCGTGATAACATGGCGTGGTGTGGCGTGGTGCGATGGCGATGCGGTAAATTTTACGACAGCGTGTTCCGGCGTTCCGGCCACCGACAACATACTTTCCGCTTCGCACAGGACCGTGGCGGGTGCGCGCGTTTGGGTGACAAGGTGATAAGCTTCGTTCGGAAGCGTCACGCACGGTCGTAAAGGAGCAGGTCGAAGTGGCCGTGGAGCGCCACTGAGAGGCATCGATTAAACGGTTCGGTTTTGCGGAACCGGTTGCGGAGCAAGGGCAACGCAGGTCATAATGCGCCAAAATGGTGCATAAAAAGTAACACAGATCAAAGGTTGACGCGTATAACTTTAAGATGTATGTATTAGCAAATTAATCAAAAGGATTGATAGAAAAATTAACTTACGAAACTAAGTAATTTTTTTATTTTTCATACAAACAGAGTCAAGGGGCAATGTAGTCGGATCGACAACCGCATAAATCGATCGAATACTATTAAGTTATTATTAAGGTATTAAAAAAAACATTACGACATAGATTAAGGGACAAATTAAAGTCAGTAGACGAAGAACTGACAGCGACAGTGACGAAGAATTGTCTTACGTACGAAAAAGACTTAATCACGGATCCCAAAAACAGGTAAAGTCAAGTTAAGATCGTCAGCATAAAATAAATGACACTCAGAAAGAATCCGCAGAGTAAGATCATTGATGAACAGCAAAAACAACAGCGGACCGAAATTGCATCCTTAGGGAACGCCGGAGACATTTGAGAACACAGAAGACATGGTCTGATTTACCCTAACACGAATGACTCGGTGAGGTAGGTCACATTTGACCTGTTTCAAGGTCAATATTTGATGTGAAACTCTGTCAAATTACACCTTGATGTCGGTATAAATAGAATTATTATAAATTTAAGCACGGAGGGAGTTAAAGCTTGCCAACAAGTCTTTTAATTTTTCGTTTGGTTTGTGTTGAGTTTCCAGCCAGTTTCAGTTAATTTTATGTGTTAGTACCTTTCTACCCTTTTCTAGTAATAAGTATGTTTTGATAGAGAAGAATACGTAGAGATTCTGTATATTTAAGTTTAATTCATTTAGTTGTTTTTATCGTTAGTTTCCCACGATCAAATATTTCAATTGATCACCTTTTCGCTGTTACTCGTAGCAGTGGAGTGATCCCATAGGGAACACTTTCAACACTCACCCCTCAAGTGGATGGTTCAAGTGCGTGTAGCTCGTTGGCTTCTCGCCTACGGTGGGAGCTCAAAGTTCCGCTTACGGCCTAATGCTGAAACACATGTACTAGATGAAGCCTTCAACTCCTTCGCCACACGTCATTATCAGCAACCCATCAGCTGTAACAGCAAACATTGCCGGCTTCGGTAGCTATCAACAGTACCATCAAGCGACACACACACACACGAAGGAGTGTAATGAAGTCATCTGAGATTAGACCCTTCACATGGTACCTCGCAGCGCTGTCCTGACGCTGACGGACAGCCGGGCGGATGGTCGAAAAAGCCGAAGGCCCAATCAGGCCGTGGAAGGGTGCCGTAGGGGCGTTCGACAATGCATTGGGCTTCGCTGACTCCGGAACACCGGAGTGTTGAAGGTCAAAGGATTATGAAATTAATTTATCATAACAATGACCAATCTTTCTCAGACCAACACAGTTCGTGCGATGGCTGCGGGACCCAGTGTCACTTTGGCCGAACGCCACGATTGGTCACGTGGTCAAAGTCCCTGGTATTGATCAGCAAGCATCGCCGACGGTGCCGTGCCGTCCGGATTGGAAGCAAACTAGATAGCAGCAAATGGCACCGAAGCCGGGCATCCGGGCCACGGCTGTTCGTTACGATCTCCCGAGTGGCTAAAGTAGCATCAATATTACGCTATTATGAATTTTAATTACACTTCACTGCTGCGCGCGTGCGGCTCGGCGGTGGGGCAAAGGAAGTTGTTCACTTTTTCGACCACTGCTCTTGCCGCTACCGGACGGCTCGGTGCGCGGGACACTCGAAAAAAGCGGCGAAGAAGCCACAAGGACCGACCGGTCGTTGCCGGTTGCGTTGTTGAGATTGAAGTGGGCCTATGATTACATGCTCGACGGGAGCCTCCTCTTGCATGCCCGACTGCTTGCCGTTTATGCTGCTGAACCACACGAGCGCCCGGAGTGCCTTCCGCCGGTCGCCACACACACACACACCCTAGGCACTCCGAACAGTACACAGCTCGTTAGAGGGACGTGTGCACTCCAGTGGTGAAGAGTGAAACTGATGACAGGATGAGACCGGCGAACGCAAAGTGGAACAACCAATTAGAAAATTGAACTCACTCAGCAAAAATCGTCCCTCGCCCGTCAAGTCTGTGGCCGTTTTGGGGCCAGTGCGTGCGCCAGTGACCCACCGCCGGTTGCCATCTTTTGCACTAATCAATTCGATGCTGATGTGCCCGGCCGTGGAAGAAAGTTTTCCTGAAAGCGAAGCGTCGGCCAGAGAAAACGCAGGAGAAACATCGTAGCGCAGCAGGAAAATTTATTAAATTTCTCCGAAAAGCGTTGTCGGCCGGGGCAATAACGACCCTCGAGAGCACTCCTGGCGCTGGGGGTCTGGTTGATGCATCCCGCTCCTGCTCTACGATCTGTGATCGATGCGCACACGCAAGCCGGGCGTGTAAAGTTCCGAACTATGCTGGGGCGTGTTATTTCAAACCCCAAATCAGCAGATCCTCGGTGCCCCACTGGAGCAGCACGCGTATGTTGGAGTGTGTTAGCTGTTCTGCTTAGTTTTTATGCAATCCTGCAACATTCTTCGTGAGCATAGCAAAGTGGAAACGCTTGAGTTTGTTTTTCGCCATCATCGTGCATAAATTGGGTAGCACTTGCAATCGGCCACATTAGGATGATGAACCCAAAGTAGATCCCATCCTAGATGGTGGCAGTCCTCAAATAACGCGCTTCACATTGGTTGCCTGAAGCGCTTGCTATTGGAGCGTTTTATGTAACTTTCACACAAAATTCACCCTAAAAACAATACGATTGATTGTTTTTTAATTATAGTTAGAGAATCCATTTCGATTCGGCCTTCTTGTTTTAGTGAGTGCCTAATGTTGGCGCACGGTGTTGCGGCGCTGCTCACGCTGTGATTGAACCATTTTCGCTCGGACAGCACTTTCCTCGAATCATGCTCAATCAGCGCACCCAACATCTACATACGCATGCCGCTGGCGGTGGCGTTTTAGTTGGTTTCACATTAAAATTCAATTTTAACAGCAACCAGCAGCAAGTTGGAAGTTGAACCACTCCATCGGAACCAGCGCAGCAGCCGGGCACCGGGGACATAGCGGGTAGGGCAATCATTCAAATCTGCTTGTAAAAGTTGTTGGCCGCGTACGAACCGAACTCGTTCGCAGCATTCAGCGTTTGCAGCGGTTGATGAACTTGTGAACGCCAGTTTGCGCCCGATCCGAGCAGAGCAGGAGAAAAAAAGCGCCGAATAAGAACCGAAAGGCAGGAAGCAGTTTGCCAAAGATCGCCCTATCAAATTGAATTACTTGGAAAAGTTTTCCGGCACTCCGCCGGGGCGTCGCTTGTGTTGATGTTGCCTCCCTGAGTGCGAGTCCTTTCGCTCCGGGTCGGGTGGGGATGGGGTGACGATATAGATTGGCCACCCGTTTCTTTTTTTAGTCGGGTGTTTCCGGTATTCGTTTTGCCGGTAGTGCCGCAGGACCGTAGCCAAGCCACGATGGGAGTCAATTTTCACACCAGGCGAAACCCATTTTCATGCTCACCGAGTGTCCCTTTCCGGCCATCCGAACCCGGTGCGGCCACTCTTCACCGGCACCATTTGCTGCGGCCAATTGATCCGCCTCAAGAGGTGCCCCGTAGTTTGATTACACCTTGCCAGCCAGGCGGGCCACACGCTCGGTGTGATTGGTGTGCTGCGTTCTCCGAACCGGCGCCGAGCCGTCCAGGTGGGCCGGGTGAGTGTTTTTGTATTATGCTTCCAGCGCACGGCCAGCTCACTCGTTGGCCCGGTTGTCCCAGAGCACACCGTTACCGAACTACCAAAATTGCCTATCCGTTACGCACCGACCGGCGGAGTAGCAGGCAACCCGGGGGGGCCACATCCTAAAGTGGCCCATTCTCTCAACAGCATCGTTTCCGTGTGTCCGGAGCGGCGACCGGTGGTGCGGTTTCCGGGTTTCATCATTCAAAGATGATGTTGGGCCAATGATCTCGTCTGGGGCGCGCGATGAAAACATCGCCTGGCGCGCACCTGGCGGGTGGCATCAGCCGAGGACACCTCGTAGTGTGTGTGAGATTTTCGCAGCGCAACCATTTTCCACCGCAGGGTCCGCCGCTGGAAAGAAGTACTTTCCGTTTCGGGTGAAGGCTTAAAAAGTGAGTGGACGGCCAGGCGTCTCCATCGGCGCCTCCAGGCGGGTGGCTGGGCGTCTCCATTCCGCAAATGGAAGGGCGAACGGTTTAAGAAACGAACAAACTAAACGTTCTCCAAGAGGTGGGCAGCGCCGATGGATCGGTAATCGAAATGAAAGCCCAGGAAGTCCGCCCCCTGTGGCCGATGGGAGATGAATTTCAATGAATCATGTTGACGGGCCCGAAAATTCCGCACGTTGAACCTTCGCCGACGTTGCTTAAGGTGACCACCACTCACCAATCTGAGGCGTGGCCGCCCGAGAGAGAGAGAGCTTGAATTTAAATTCACTTGTTGCCCTCAATCACCCTCGGTTGCCGGGTCCTGCCGCTCCTGTCCTAATTCTAATTTGATAAATGCTACGTGACTTATTTCATTAAACCAGAACGTCCCGATCCCGATCGACACGTCTTCGGAGGGCAAAAGGAGCAAAGTAAGTACCCACCGCGAGCTCCAGAAAGGAACTCGCCTGAAGCTGCCTGAATTGCTCACTCGTTACAGTCCGGGAGTGTAATTTTGGGAATGGCCGGAATGGCAGAACTTACCGTTGGTTGCGGATCGGCGTGCACGATACACTCCAGCTGCGCCTCGAAGCCTTCGCCCGAGTGGATCCACGACTTTTCCACGCTGATGTCGGGAGGATCTGGAATGAAAATCGAACGAGAAAATCGCCCGGTCAGTCACTGGGTCTACGAGGCTGGCTACAAGTACCAGGAAGGAAGAAGCCGGCCGCATTGAAATCAATCAATCAGCTTTCAACATCGCTGGGCACAGAGTGGGACCGGAGAGTACGATCGGAGAACGTTTGCCAATGAAAACACCGGTTTTAATCAAGAGCCAGCCCAATGATGGAGCGGCAGCTGGTTCGATCGGGCCGACCCTCGCCCGGGGCGAAACCCTTACACCCGTTGCGGTCCTCCGTTCGCAGCGTTGTGCTCGATGAATCATATTTTATGCAGTGCATCATTATGCTTTTCACTAAATACCACACTCGAATGCTCGTCACAGCGCCCTGAAACGGTCGAGGGTGCAAACAGATTAACTCGGTTTAAAAATCCCACGTAACGCGAGGTCACCGAACTGAACTGAGCGGTCGAGCGATGAGACTCGACTCACCAAACCTCGTGGCGGCGGTCGGGATGAGTTTTGATTTAAAGCCCCTTTCAGTGTCCCCGAAACGCCATATGCAAAGCTGGGGATATCGATGAAATGGATTTTATTTATACAACGCGCATCCTGCGAAGCCGGGTCCGGAAATGGGACCTGTGTCGGGATCGGGATTGGCGACGTCATCCATTGAGTAATGCGTAGCGAATGAAGCGATCCGGGATCCGATTCCCTGTAATATCATTCATTAAATATTGAATTCTAGCTGCATTCGCTCGCCGTTCGGTCTGGGGTGAAAGTTGGCAGCAACACTTTAAGCCGCACCGGTCATCGGAAACCCCTTTTTGGTTGACTCGAGCCTCACCGAATAGCGATCGGAAAATCATTTCCTACCGTACTGACCGGTTGCGTTATCGGTGGTCCGTGATTGTTGAGTGGCTTCATCACTCCCTGCACCTTGCAGTAGTTAATTGTTATTTTAATTTATCGAACCTATCGGCCGATAATTGTGTAATTTGGATTTCAATAAACACGTGCCGGCGAACGATTTAAACAGTGCACCGGAACACTTTTTGCCGTCGCGCCGGCTTCCAAGATCTGATGTGTGGTCGGAAAATCGGTAAAGCGTTCCTTGGGGTCCAATTTTGCGATGGAAGCAGATTATTCCGGCTCCGCAGAGGGCGGTGTTTACGCGGCATGGCCGCCTTCGGCAGTGCAGTTCAATCATCGAAACTATCGGCTTCGGGTTCGCCACGGCCACCGCGGATTCACGGGGACCTGCAGCTGAATAAATGATAAGCATCCGCCTGGAGCCGGACCGGAGCTACCGGACCGGAAGGGCTGCCGCTCGGTGGGATGGGGTCTCGGTCCCTGGCGCGGCGGTCCCCGGCGGGAATTGATAAAAAATTCAATCTCACGCCAATGCTGTCATGTGTTACGGTTGTGTCCGCAGCCACACGCGCCCATAACGCGGAACAATGAAGGAATTTGTGGGGTTGTTGAACATTTAACTTCAAGCTCGGTCTGAGGGCCGCCTGTTCAATAGGCACCGCCGTGTGCGTCTGGAATATTTGGGTCTAATCCGCTCAAACTAAGCTGGCACATCGTGGTGGTAAATTTAATTAGCCCTACCGTGGCTTCAAACCTTGGCCTGCATTAGGACGACAGCTTTGGCAGCCGTTTGAATTGTTTGACTCGCCCCGGGTCCTACCAGATCGGGCGCACAGCATAACGTGCGATGCGTTGGCCACAAATATGCACCGAGAAAGAGGGAGAGAGAGACGGAGCACGGATCTTGGGGCCCACTTGATAAAGCAGGCCAACGCAGGCGAAATGAAGTGCAGCTCGGAAGCGGTTCGGTCCGTGCGTTGGTTACGTGTCAATCATCGAACCGGAGGCGGGAACGAGTCTGGACTTCCAATTAGCTCGAGACCGGGGCTTAAAAGGTCCTGCATGCCATCGATGGCAAACACCGCCTGCCGGAAGGTTGTTCGATAATGGGGCCAGAAGGGTTTTGAAAGTCGGGCCAACAAAGTCCGCCTCATTATTTGTTTTAATTTCAACAAGCTTGAAATGGGCTCATGCGCGATCACGTTGAACGCTAGCAACGGTCCGCCATTTTGGAACGTTTTCCAAAACTTCGATGTTGGGCGATTCGCTGTGATCGGTTATTGATGGCGTATTATTACGCGTTAGGTCGATCCGAATATTCGTAGTCTTATTTTGCATTTTGAATAAGATAATTTAAATCGTTCATTGTTTTTGGTGAGAATAAGTTGCGCAACACAATTTTTATCGTTTAAAATAATACTGGAAATGAGAGGTCTCTAGAGCACAGTCTAATCCCCATATTGAATTCAGAATTATTCGGAATTGCTTCTGCGAAATTTGATGAGTACTCGGTGTGGAAAATTGATCATTATTTGAAACCAACAAAATCTTATGATGCTTTGTGAAACCGATGGCGGGTCAATAAAATCCAATAACGCCATTGGATCAGATTATGCTTCTTATGAGTGGGGCTCAAGACACTGCATGTAAAGTATATCATAAAGCAGTTAAATGTTTTGTTAAATGCTGCGCGTTTCATGATGATTTGTGGCTCTTTTTTCTTTCAGTACCACTCAGTTCACACAAATTAGAACCCCATGCCAATTGCGGCGTAGAAAAGTGATCCAAGCCTAGCACTCGTTCTTCGAAGGATGGTTGAATTTTTAGAAAACCTCCCGCTGGTAAAAAAAAAACCGTCCATAAGATGGCCGCCCGAACTGCACCGAAGTCGAACAAAAACTTCTCCATTATGGAGCGGGTTTATTATTTTCGCCATTTTACGTTTTGTAATCCATTTGCACCGAATCGCTGCCATTAATGGGAAGCCTGTAAGTAACTTATGAAACTCGCTTTGCCACGGCCAGAAAGCATTAGCCCGGTGCACGGACGGAAAAAACTGAGATCGCGCGGAAAGAAGTTTATCGTAGATGAGCCATTTTTTCCGTCGTTCTCGCGGAAGTGGATACGCCAAAAGGAAGCAAGAGAGAGAGAGCGAGAGCGAGGGAGAGAAAAACATTACTTCCGCTTCGTAGTGCCGCGAAAGAGTTTGAATTTCCGCCGAGCGTGCCGTGTAAGGGAAGCTGCACAGCATAAAAGCAATGTGCATCGGCAAAGGGCACGCTCCGTACATCCAATTATGCTCCGAACGTAGCGCTGTCGTCGCCCCGCGGCCGGACCCTCCAGCAGCAGGAAGTGGGCGACAGAGGGAAGTAACACAAAAAAATAATATATTTTAATGTATACGCTCCCATTTCCGGCCACATTCCGTTCCGATGGACGCTGCTCCAACATTGTGGTCGCTCGATGTCTGCAGCACGTTAACGTCCCGTAAAACGAAAGGAACGAAACATAAAAAGGCAGTCTGCAAAACACGCTTCCCACGATCTTCTTCGGGGGGCCCGGGTCGCGGCCACGGTAGCGCCAAAAATGCCAAAATAATAATGTGATACTTTATTTCAGTTTAAGATGGTTATTAAACTTGCTTCCGGGCCAGTTGCGTCTCGGTGGCCGGCCTCTCTCGGGCTTCTCTTCGAGCAGGTCAACCGGCGCCGGGGCTGATTTATAACGACGGCCGACGAGAGGAAGGTGGCCGGGGGTTTCAAAGCGACGCCATTAAGGTCATATAATTTCAAATTATGCCTTCACGGGTGGCCCACCAGATGGCGCCAGCGGCGGAGGGGTATACTTACACAGCACGTCCAGCCGCATGTCGACGGTGACCGGATCTCCGACGCTGTTGTCCGCGGTGCACTGATACACGCCCGCCTGCTGCCGCTCGACGCGCTCCAGCGACAGGACGGGGCCCTCGCCGATCTTGGAGGCCGACTTGCCTGCGCCGCTCTGTGTGGGGTCGAGAAAATGTCAGGTTAGGTCCGGTCCGGGACACCCTCCGGGGCTGTGGGAACACTTACGCGCTTGGTCCAGTAGATGGATGGGACCGGATTACCGGACGCTTTGCATTCGAGCGTTACGGCGCCCCCTTTGCGGGCCGTCACCTGCCCGGTCGGTGGGATGGCCCGGACGCTTGGTGGTACTGCAATGAAGAGGAAACCCAAGTTACGAGAGTGACAGCTGAAGGATCGACACAAAAAAATTAGATATTCGGAGATAAATATTAAGTGAATAACTACGCTGCAGGTCTCGACGCCCCAGGACGCGGCAACCCGAAGGCACACGGGGTGACCGGAGTAGTGACAAACCATCACTCATTTGTTATTCGGGTTCCGACAACAGTTGGCGTCCGCCCGGCGGGGTGGACCACGTCCGAGCGGACCACTAATCCGGGCCCACCTGAGCCCACGCTGGGTCCGGGTTCCGTAATCCGTTTCCTATAAATACGGTTAAAAGCTTTCCGTGCTTATCCTAAATTTTAGTACCTCCCGGACCCGGACCCCGGTTGCCAGTGGACCTATCAATCTGCTAAACTCTCCAGTCCTTCGAAATGGACACATCATCATCGTAAAGCCCGAGCCCGGCCGATGGAACGGGTTCCGTCTCTAAATTGAGATGAATAGTTAATGTGACCCGAACTCCACCACCCGAAGGGGACCGGGCGCCCGGCCTCGGCCCTGGCTTGGGCCGGGGACGACAAAGGACCTGTCAGAAATCCATTAAACTAATTTACGTCGATAATGCCGGATCGGACGCACGCCACTGCAGCCGGGTGGGCCGTTGTCACGGTCATTAATTTACAACCCGCAGCTCCACGCAGCGCCTTGCATGCATTGCTTCACACAGAGAGAGAGAGAGAGTGAGAGAATGAGAGAAAGCTTCGATTGTTTTGCGATGACACCGGGGTCCCTCGAGGGAGTGTGCCTCAAACGATTAACCCAACTAAATCAACTTCCGGCCGGGAAAGGTGTTTCGGTGGCGGCGGCGGCGGCAGATTGATTCGGTTGAGAAATGAGTGAAATTGCCGCCCATTAAGTAAAACCCACCACGCCTAGGCTGAGTTTTCCTTCCCTTTTTTTTTTGGCCGGTGAATAATTCCGGCGTTCGGCCGCTTGGCAATTTATTACCGCGTGCGGGTGCGGCGCGTGCCACTGTGGAGGATATGTTTTTATTATTTCATGATAAAAAATCGCCCTCATCCATCGCCCAGGTAGCCCGTAGTCCGAGGTGCCGCAGCCCCAAGTCCCAGCCTACCACGGGTCGGGTCCGGGTTCCCCTTTACTGGCCGTGTCCTTGAACCGTGGGTCGGCCCCCATTCCGGCGGCTTTCGGCGTCGGAATGAGACGTTGATTTATTCAGAACACGTGTTTTCCCTCCAATGGCCGGTTCCCGGTCCCCGGGTACGTGAAAGGTTGGCGCGCGGTGGCTGAGGTCCTCCCGATGAATCCGGTTAACATCCCGGGTCCGACTGCGCCTCGCCGGTGGGGCCGCAGTGAATCAAACACTTTTGACCGACCGAGAACCGTGTACGTGAGGACAAGCTCACCGGGCCAAGGCCCAGACAGAGGAAGATAGAAAACGAAGAATTGTTTCCGCCACCCCCCGGCGCCCTTTACACTCTCCCACACGCACCCACTTCGCACCCATTCGAAAGATGTGCCAGCCAAAACGAAAAAAAAGGTCAACGATTTTTGCGCAACAGAAAGCAAAAGTCAATCCTCTTCAACGGCAGCGCGGACAGGCTTCCCGGACTCGGCCGCGGAGCGGGGTGTCCTGTGTTTCGGGCGCGTTGGCACCAGGACCGGAAGCGGGCATAAGCGGCTTGACGATTGTCCGTAATCTAGATTTGTGCGCCGTACGTGTCGTGGACGTCAATATTTTCGGCAAGAAGGCCATGCGTCCCGCGGTCCTAGCACGTGCAGTCTCCGTTGGGAGCCGTTTGAGTTGTCGCTTCTTCTGCGTTCACCCCCCCCCCCCCAGGGAGGGCTTTATGGATGCTGGGTTTTGATTTTTCCTACGAAATTAATCATCGAATTCGGGCGAACCAGAAACGGAACCGAAAGCTCGCCAGCTCGAAATGGTGACGAAATGGTGTTGGGCGGTGAACAAGAATGCGCCATTTTCAGGTTATGGTCATTCTGAAACTTTGTTTGAAGGCGTTTAAGTTACTGTCCATATTGTGAGCTTTTGAAGCGTTAACGTTAAGGAAGATTGTGCTAGGAATTTTAGTTTGTTGCCGACATTCAGGTGAGCGAATTTAATATAAAATGTTCAAGATGTTTTTATGCGTTATGGGGTAAAGAACTGAACTTTGGCTTCCCTGCATACCACCGAAGAATGTTGGAAATTGTTCATTCTTCAAAATGCTATTGAAGATCATTGAAAGTCGTTGGACTTATGGACTAACTGAAAATACTAATTGAACTAAAAACTACTAGGAACCAACATTAAGGGAAACCAAGAAGGTGATTAGTGCTTGTTTTATTATTTTGCAATTTTAATGGGGTTATGTTTCCGAAGCGCCCTTGACATCTGTGGACATCGCGACGTTTTAGAAATACATCAAATCGAAGCAATTCTGACGCGTAGAAGAAAACATGTAACCCCTAAGGCTCGGTTCAATAGAAGATTTTCATTCCAATTAAAACAGAAATGATTTAATACCCGGCAAAAAGGTAGTTCATCACCAAAGCAACGGGATTTTACTAGCTCTGCCCCGTTGACGATCACGACGGCTCCGAAATGTTTGTTCCTTTGCATGAGCATTATGATTTACGGCACCGTGTAGCAAACGAAGAAGGTAGAATTTTACACGGGTTTCTTTATTGTAAGTTATGCGCTTCACACATGACCACAACGCTGTGAACAATGTTGCGCAATGAAACACAATCCCATCGCCATCGGTTAAATAACAAGTTATTTTTTATTGTTTCCACAGTTCACAGTAAAGCGCGGCCGCAGCTCAACCGTTGCATCGTAAAGAATGCAGAAAAGAGGTGCACTAACATGATGTATTGCCTCATGCTGCTCGGTACTTGGTCCGTGTGAACCGAACGGTGTCCGTGCGGCCCTGCTTACACCGTAAATAATCGATCCCGGGCAATCGTTACGACACTCTCGTCAACCCCGGTTGCGTTCATAAATATTGCTACATTCGTCCTTCGGGATGCTCACTTACCGGTTTCGGCTCGCACGAGATCGCACATTTCGTGCAGTGCACGCAGCAAAAGAGTCATCCCAGCGACGCCACTTCGGAGGAGATGAACACGCGCCATGCTGCGAATCCGGGGGTCGTAAAATAAACGACGAAACAATTCATAAAAACCCGGCGCAACTGTGCGTGAGTGGCGCATAAACGAACCGGCACGCGGCTGGCGGTGATCATAAAACGGGAGACGGCGAAGAAACAATGCCTTCGGTTCGGACCACCCGTTTGGGGCTCAGCCTCAGCAACATCTTGGTGACACCATCGACGACGGCGATAATAATAGTGACGATGCTGACAATGTTCGTGGGGCTTGCGATTGCGGTGGGCGACGGCGGACCGACTTCCACTACAAGCGCCAGGATACTTCAGCCCTTGCGAGGGGAGTGTCACTCCGTGTCCGCCAGCTATTTGCAAGTTAGTGAGCGGGGTAAGCACCCTCGATGGCCGCACAAGCTTATCCTCGACCCGAGCAACCCGAACGAGGTACGATTTTCGGGGTGTTGCCGTGTTTATGGTGCAACAGCACCACAGACCACGCGCTCCGGACAATAAAAGCCATCGTAATTATATGACCAACACACCGACAGAAGGGCCATCCCAGAACCGACCTACGCCAACGGGTGGGAAGTAGGCCGCAGGGGTAAGCGAAATTAAGGCCCATGAATGCTCCTCCCTTTTCTGGTACGCTCCGTTGGGCCGTTGTGCCGCGTTGTCGTAGGACGGCCGTGCTAATGTGGATACATGTGGGGCTAGGCAACGAACCAGGATACGAATGGGCGCGACACAAAAGCATAATAAGACTTTTATTAGCACTGCTCAAGAACTTCTAGTGAGGTCCTCTAGAAAACACGAACACGCTTGTCTTCCTACTTTGTTGCATTTCCCGGACCCAACGGCAGCACTGTTGGAGGCCAAGAAACAGTGATCCTTCAAAAGTTCTCGTGCTTTTAATTTATAATGACGCCATTCCGCCCTGGATTCGAACTCGCCCGAGCCCGAGTTCGGGGATAAACACTCTATTGTACCCGAAATAATATTTTGGAATTATTTTTGTGCTTTCGTAATGAATCTCATAACCCAGAAAACCCCAGAAAAGCAACTAAAAATCCACTGCGCTGGTTTCCTCTGTGTACTTGTGATTTAAACGATCTCAACCCAAATAGCCGACCCATTCGTTTGGATTAAGCGCCGCTTCTGGGGGGACCCAGCGCCCTGCACTGCAATGACCTGCTTTCGCTCATTTGTTATGCGAGAGGCAGTATATTATGTATTTAAGAAGAAAACGAAGCATTATCCAAACGCACACAAACACACACACACACAGACAGGGCGTTCTTGTGCTCCGGCCAAACTCGTCTCTTCGCGCATCCTGTCGTAAACCGGACCGCTCGAATCAGGACGAACCCATCGATTGAGAGGTGGCGAGAGACGCGCGGGGCACAGGAAGCTAGGTGCGAGGTGACGAGAAGCTTCGCAATAGAAATCGAATGAAATATACATGACACAAAGGAAGGTCGGAAGGACACCGATGGTGGTAGTGAACCGACAGCTGGCATACAAACACAGAGAGCGCACCGAGTGCTGGAGAGTTGTGACCCGAAGCGCCCGACGATAGTGATAATGGCAGTAATAAACAGTCGCACTCACAATGTTTTATGCTTTTTATTGCTGTCTCCGGCTGGTGGCATGGCACTGGCGAGGTGAAACAGGCGGCAGGGCCAGGCCACCAACTGATGCGACGAAATGAATCGTTGCCAAACCCCACCAAAAGACGGGCCGACGGGAGAGAGACAGGGAGAGGGATAAGAGTGCCATCAAATTATATGGAGCAGCACCACTCGAAGCGTGGGGCGAGCTTAACGGTACGGGCTGCGATGGCTGGCGGGTGGAGCCCGCGGGGGTTACACTTACACTCACTACCCCACTCACACAAGGGGTTGGACCGACCCAACCAAAAATCTCGAGCCCTGGTAGCGGATGCCTGGCGGTTATGTTCGGCTTATTGGGAGGCTGGCGATATGATTGCCCTTCCAGAGTTGGCCTGCGAGCCGGCGAAAGGGATAACCCGGCACGGACTACCAGACTGCTGAGGCTCCAAGGAAGAATCCTATCGTCGTCGATCTACACGGGCGTCCTTCGAATGCTTCTCCGCCGTGCACTCCGGCAAATGGCTGCGCCAAATAAGCCATCGTTGTGGTGTTGGTGTGTGGTGGTGGCACCGAAAATGCATTCACACACAACATCAACAACCTGCCAGGGAGCCCCCCCCCCCCCCGGGAAGCCGCCGAGCGCGGGCGAAGCGAACCACAATTAATGGAGAGAGTTTTCCAGCACCGTGCATTTACGGCTCACCACCAGGACGATTTGAAAAACTCCATAAACTGGGGCTTTCCCACGCCGAGCCAGCAATTCTATGGCCCGGCAGCAGCTGCAGTGCATTTTCCGAATGCATTGTGCTGTGCGAGAATGCACAGCAAATGCATTAGGAGGCAAAATAAATAAGTGCACAATCTTCGCACTGTTAATTACGCTAATGTCGAAATCGGGGCCACGAAGAAGTTCATTGATGGGACCTCGGGGCAGGCAACTTTGTCGACCACCGAACAGCCGAACGCCACGAACGGTATCGAGCGTCGAGGTTTTCCCATCCGAAAGAACCGGCGGGAAAACCTATTTCCCCCCGGGCATGACATAATCTTAATGAAAGAAAATATTTTCACTACTAAAAGCAATTAACGTAGTAAGCAGGCGGCGAAACCGGAGATTGCGTCACGTGCTGCGAGTTATTGACGTGCAAATAATCCTTTCGGCGTGCCCAGCAGACCAAGGTAGGCGCTGAAAAATCAATGCTTGACGTTCCATTACAAGCACTTCCTTCGTCGGTCGTTAATTCACCGTTCAGCGGATTGTTGTCCGAGGTGAGTCTGTCAGAGTGTCATTCCCTAACGTCCTTGGGTATTACTAGCCCCGATGTTGTCACACAAACACACCAAGCGACACCCTGAGAAGGGTTTACCGGAGAACGGTTCCCCAGAGAGAGAGTGAGAGAGAGAGATAGAGAGAGAGAGGGTCCGTTCCGTTGTCAAAACTCTGGAAACTTCGACTCCGGCTTCGGGAAGAACTTTTAAAACTTCCACCGGAACCGCACCCCGGTGCACACCACCGGAAGGACTTGCGAGCGAGTGTCTCCAGGTGATAACGATTGTCAACTGATTGCTGGCAGGCGAGTGCTGCCCCGCCCCAACCGCACGGAGATGGAAAACAAAAAAATAATGACGTCATAAAAGATTCAAACAAACCGACACCGTTCGGTTCGATATACCGGGGGGAAATGCCCCGTTCATAACCGGCGACCTACCTTCGCCACAACATGCTTTAAGCGGTTTGCAGGGCGTTGGGGCGGGACGAGAATGTCTCTAGAGGCACATCCGGGGAGGGCGTACCTGGTCCCGACGAGCACTTACGAGTCGGTGTGCGGCGAACCGAAAGAGCCCGAGAAGTGATAATAGTTTAATGACTGCTTGCCATAAAATCAAAACACGGAAGGATTACGGGGATCATAATGCCCGGCTGCGGGCCCCTTCGGGAGTGTTCCTCCATGGGGAAAATCGGAGGTGTTGGCTCGTTAGTTTGGCACACCGAAAAGCAAATCAGATCCTGCCGGTGAGCGTGGAAGTGCCACTGTGGTGCTCGGATGTGGGTCTTTTTTACTATCTCTCTCTCTCTCTCTCTCTGTCTCTCTCTCTGTCCGCTTGGTATCAGATGAAGGGAAGGGATCGGATAAGCTGCTGCGCTTACGAGGGGTTTTTAGTTTCAGATCGGATTCGGATGTGCTTAAGGGTGGCGTTGTTGTGTGGACGATTTGCTGCGGCCATCTAGGGACATGGGGATCTTCGGATCATCCTCCGGGTACCGGCGCCGGCTAATGTAAGTTTAAACATTTATCTCGTTTGGAACTATTCTCTCGTGTTTAAGATAAGAACTCGAAGCAACAGATACGTGCGTAGCAGCGATTTACTACTCTCACTCTGCGCTCCTAGTGTGTGAGTTCTTAATAGCGGGTTTTACTTCGAACCTAACGATGGGTGTTTTCTTATCATCCATTAGCATATTTATTGCTTATTTGATGTCATCTGAACTCATCGCCATTTGCACTGGAACTTTATTGTAATTGTTTTCGTTGGGATAGTTTAGCTACGTGTTTGAATTAATTTAAATAATTAAAAACGGAACTGAAAATGGTTGAATTTTTATTGATTATTTCCGTTGCTGTGTAGCTTAATTGAGAGAAACAAAAGCTTTCAGATGATACCATTTGTATTGATTCTTCCGCAACTAAACAAGTAAATGTAATAAATGCAGTTGACAGTAAACGTAGCTTAACCGTGTGAGTAGTTATAAAATATCAATATTAAAAAAAAAATCAGTAAGGGTGCTTATTAAAGGACAATGAAACGGCGAGTGATTCTTTCAAATTGTTTATGAGAAAAGTAGCATTCCCTTCGCATGTTGAATTGACTTTTAAGATTGTAGTCAACTTCAAACATAGCCTCGTTATAGCTTTATTGTAACTTTATGTTTATTGAGTAAGAGAGCATTACGCAGATTGGCGCATATTGTCTCATTGTAATCGTCGATTGACTGCCTCGTAACATGCACGCTTCACTGACGGACTGACATCTGTCAAAACCACTGAACAGCGTTAAACGACTAAGGATATGACAAGCTTATTTCTTTAATAACAACATATATAAAATTGTCTCAAGTATTCACCATAGGATCTCACGTAAAGAAAACCCGTACTTGTTAGCCGAAAGAAATAAGAAGCCATTGGAAAATGCACCATAATTTATCATCCCTATGCCAAGAAGTCCAAAAATAAACTTCTTCCATTTCCCACGGCGGAGTAATGCCGTTCCGTCCTATCGGTTGGATCTTCCGCGAAGCGAGCTGTCATACTCCCGGGATCTATTGCCACTTAATTGCTTCCCATAAAAGGCTGGCGAGCTTATTTAAGCTGACATGTGGAAAATTTATACGCCGCTTCTTTGCTTCACCTTTGCTCGCCCGCTTCGACGCTGGGCTGCTCGCGTCCTTCCGGGTGCAATCGCGAAGGTGGAACACACAGTCAAATCTAGTTCCAATTCATTTTGCCATTTCCTGGAGCACCCATCTCCGGGAGAGAAGGGCCCGCTCGCCGCGCTTCGTCCGGAGATGATGCCATAAAGCAATTTAGAAATTATTAGTTGCCCACAGCCGTGCAGTGGCGGCCGGCGGAGAGGCTCCTTTTTTCCGGCGGTCGCTGTCATCGTCGCGGGCGACGACTTGCACCATCCGGCACCACAAGGATACTGCCGCAAAACCCGCATTTTGTAGGTCCCGTTTTTTGCTGGCCCCCTGGCCGCTAGCTTCTTACGAAGTGTGGCGCTGCGCACCCGCGAAAACTATCATACGAGTATCGTTCCGCCGATGAAGACAATGGGCCCATCAGCCCTTTGGCGCGCCCGTCGCGGTGTGCTTGCGCGACGTGTAGCAGAGCAGTAATTTTTGGGACGACCGAGCAGGGCGACAGACCAAAATACCGGAGCCGAGAGTGGAAAGTTTGCGCGTGGAAAATTGCTTTTGGCACCGGGGACCGGGACGGCGGCAGGGTGTAGCTATCATTTACTCGTTATAGGCAAAGTACACACTCAACCAAGTGCTCCAGCAAACGGTGGAAAGCACTTCAAAATGCCACGTAAAACCCACGCCCCACACAAGCTCCGGATCGCGCCCGGGACCGCCGGCCGAGGATAGGGCATAAATTTAGCAGAAATATTTGCATAAAATTTTATTAAAACTAATATGATAGCTATTATAATGGCTTCTGCTCTTTTTGCGTAGCGCCACCGTCGTGGCGCCGCCGTAGGTGGCATGTCCCGAGCACTGAGATCGTTGCCATCGTCTATTCACTTGCGACGATAAGGCTCGATCGAGGCGAGCAGTTCCAGTGCGGATAATCGCTAAGCGTCAGTTGATAATAATTATGACTTAGATCGAACTCAGCCGATAATGCTTAGAATCCGTGTTTGTGGAAACAGTTTTTTGGGTACGGAGAGAATAATGTTTCAATGTTAGGAAGAATGCAAATTAATTAAACTAATGATATGATTAACAAAGACACGTTAATTATCCGCTGGCATTTGTGTTTCACTGACATTTATGAAATACGTGGTTCGTTAAAAAAGTTCTGACAATTTTGTATTTACGCGGGTTACGTGTATTGGATTTTTGAGTTTTTGGTGGCGTTATGTTGCTACTCATGTCGCCTACTTATAGTGACACATTCGGCCATTTTGAGTGATCAGTCAATTTTTAACAGCTGTTTTGCTTGGACATGTTTTGGTTCATCGCCGATTTTTCTCTGCTCCTCTGTAAATAGAAAATTGTCAGAACTTTTTGAGCACACCACGTAACATTAGAAAAGAGCGAAATTTCTAAAGACGACCTCTGAGTGCAGCTGCATAAGGGTTACTGCAACAATTGTGTCTTTTTACAGATTGTTTACAGAAGATTGTTAAGAGAACAATGTATACTGTCCACCGGACTTAAATTCTCCCGCAATATAACAAATTACCAAAGTAAACGTAGCTTTTCCGATCAGGAAGACGTCCTTTTTTGTTGCAACGAAACAACATTTGGTTCTGAAATGCTATTTGGAGCGCACCAAAATAGGCACCAAAGCATGAGGTTTTTTGCACCAAAGTCATGAGGTTTTTTTTTGTTATTAAAAGTTACGCCCTCCCAGCACCAAATTATGCTCACGCTCCGTCGAACCGATGTATAAACTAGTTACGAACAAACTCATCCTCTTTCCGCACCACCCGCGTCCCTCCCCCTTCCCCCGCCGTAGTGCCCTTCCGCTCCGGGCGGATGATGTGTTATGCAGAAAAGGGCAAAGTTTTCGTCGACCAATCTTTCAAATCTTTTCCCTTAGCCGCTCCGCCGACTCACAGCCGGAACCGGCTTGCGGGGAGGGGGGCGAGACGGAAATGCACTTTGCTTTGCCCCGGACTGCAGTGGAAAGTTTGCAATAATCACCTCCCGTGTGCCGCCCTCTCCACCACCTTCGCTGACGGGCCAATCAGAAAAAGCTTATTAATAAACTTCCGCTTCATTTACCGGGCGTCCGGGAAGGGTGTGTTTTCCTGCCACATCCCGGGCACCTGGCTTACAGCGGGAGTGATTTGTGGCCACAACGCTGAGCGGAGCGGAGCTCCACCGCCGCGCTACATTCCCACTTCCGGAAGAGTCCTTTTTCCTGTAGACCGCAACACACATGCATCGCGTATTCCTTGCGTCGGTTTGCCTGCCGTGGAGTGGAGTGACCAGCACCTGCAACACCAGCGAAGGGTCCTTGGAATGCTGCCAACGACCTCGGTGGCCCACCCGCCGACAGATACCGGTTCCCGTCGTCCACAAAACAACATTCAATTTAAAGCATCATCTCCCAGCGCAACCACCAACTGTCTTTTGGGGGTTCGCCACGAACATTTTGTGGGGGAAGCTCCCCACCCGAGTGGTGGGTGGGGTTTGGGCCTTGGCCACTATTTATATGTACCGCGTGTTTACGTGGAACGGTTGAGTTCTTGCCCGAAAATGGACGACTCGTTCTCGCTCGTCTTGGCGGCCGGTTCGCCGAGATTAGTCCATCCACGTTTTGTGGGCCGCGGAAGGCAAACCAGCCCGAACCAGGACGATGCTGCAATTCTGAATTATGAACTATGTACCGCACACACACACACATGGCGCGCGTTTGGTACACGTGTACACTTTTCATTTTCGCCCTCACCCGTAACGGCCACCATCCACGTGGTGTGGTCAGCCGTGGGCCAAAACTTTTCCCTCGTTCTCTGTGTATGTGTGTCTGTGTGTGTGTGTGGCAGTTTTTTCCGCACGTGCTGTAAGTTGAACTTTGTGGCAACGTCATTACCTCTCCATCTGGTTCTGTGGTTTCACTTGTGCCAGCGCTTCGGAAGGACATTCGGGCGAGAAGTTTAAACTTCGTTTCGGTCGCTCCGTCGTCGCTCGAAACACATAAAAGCCGGCCTGGGCCGAGAGTTCTATTTGTTTGTGCCACAATTTGTGCGCCACTGGGCCGTTGCCATTGTTGCCCGTGGACGGCTCTATTCTCTGTCCGGGCCCAGCAGACATCCTTTCCTGCTGGACTGGAAGCTACCGGCCGGAGGCTGAGAGCCTTTGCGGCAGCGCAGCGTTGGCGAGGTCACCGCAAGCCAACAAGAAAGAAAATCCCTGTTTCGTCCGACAAAATATCCAATAGCGAATCGAAGCCTCTTTGAAGTGAAGCGGACCCGGCGCCGGCGGCAAACAGGGCGGCGATCACCCACCCGGTGCACCCACAGTGTCAATACAGGGTGAGTTTGGGAATGGGAATTTTACAGAAAAAAAGTTATTCGTGATGGAACTCAACCGTAACAGTATGATTTCATTATATTTGGCTGGAAAACCACAAGTGGCTATCTTTAGAGCCCTCCAGCATTTAAATGTTAATAAAACTTTTGTGTCTCGTGCCATCGCTCGTTACAGTGATACTGGTAGCGTAGCCTGACGTCAAGGAAGAGGACGAAAAAAAACAGCAACATCACCAGAAATGGTTCGAAAAGTGAAGAAGTGACTTCATCGAAATCCGTGTCGCACTGGCCGAAAAATGGCTCGTGCGCTGAACATATCGCAGTATGCCATTCGGCAAATATTGCAGAATGAGCTTGAACTAAAGCCATTGAAGTTCCAAAAAGTGCAAGATCTTACCGATGCACAAAAAAAAGTTACACTCGAAAGAGCCAAAGACTTGCTTCGCTTGGCCGCAAGTGGTGAACTGGCGAATTTGGTTTTCTCCGATGAGAAACCATTCGTTATCCAGCAGTTTGTAAACAAATAAAATGATCGTGTTTACTTGCCAGAGAGGTCAGCTGAAAATTTACACCTTCGGTTGGCCACCAGAACTCAAGCGCCGGCCATGGTGGGGGTGTGGGCCGCCATAACAGTCGATGGTCGCTATCCGCTCGTATTATTCGACCGTGGCGTCAAAATAAATGCCGAATATTATCGCAAAATATTCTGAAGAGTGTATTGGAGCCTAGGACACGCAAACATTTCGGTCGCAGACCTTGGACATTCCAACAGGACTCAGCACCATCGCACTCAGCACGCGCCACCCAAGAATGGTTAAAAAATGAGGTTCCTCGCTTAATTTCCACCGCACAATGGGTACCAAAATCTCCGGATGCCAATCCGTTGGAGTATTGTGCCTGGGGTATTTTAGAAAGCAAGGTTTGAACTAAAAAATACCAAACTTTCGATCACCTCAAGCAAACGCTTCGCCGAGAATGGGACAGAATACTGCAAAGCCACTTGCGGGCAGCGTGTAACGGTTTTATTGGCCGTTTGAAGGCCATAATTCGTGCCAAAGGTGGCCAATTCGAACAAACCTAATTTGTTCTAAAATTTTATGAAATTTCCGACATTTTTTGCTTTCATTCAATAAAATTGAATCAAAAATGAAAAAAATATGGCGTTTTAGTTTGTTGCAGTTTTTTTGACTCACCCTGTAGTCCCGCATTTCGGGGACAACGCGGGGACACAGATTTTCTCTCTCGTTTTCTGCCACATCACGGCAGCACCGTTTTCTCAAGGCTTGGGAAACTTTTTCGTGATTCGCTGTTGTCTTGCAATGGTGACATCTTCGATCTGGTCCCGGAAACGGCCGACGGCCGTGGCTTTTCGAACCGGAACCCGGAAACCAGCTGGCGATCCGGCCGATGACGATGTTTACCCGATGGGCTGGCTGGAGGAAGTTTATAAATTATTAAACACTTCAACCCCGTCGGTCGGTGCGCGGGATCGGCAGCTGGGGTTAGTGTCAAGCCGGATGACGTTTGACGTCATCCGAAGGATTTCCCGGGCGCTTTCAGCGCCGACTCCAGGTGCCGGATGTGTGGATGTGGGACACGTTATGAAAACTGGCCCAACCGCGACCGGCTGGTAAGATCCGGGTTGAAGTTTTTTCTCTCTCACTCTCTCTGTCTCGGCCACCGAAAAGGGTATCCCGGACGAAGAACAATTTTCTCGTTTCGGGACAAAATGAGCGTCGTGCCGTGCCGTGTCTGCCAGCCCGATCGGTTGAAAGTGTATCAAACTTTTCCTTGGTTGCTGCACAAGGCAAACTATTCGTGGCACACGCGGGATCGGCACCGTCATGCTGTGGGACATTGTTGCACACGCCGTCGTGGCCGCCGGTATGTGTCCCCACGCTATCCCGCTGATGCTGTGTGGTCGCGCCACGCCACAGCACACCAGCACGAGACGTCGGTAGGACGATGTGTTGGGATCCTCGGGGCTCCTTCTCGGGGGATCGTTGGGCGACGTTCAATTTCTTTCATTTTCTCCGGGTGTAAATAGCACCAAACATTTAATATCCCACCCGAGTCCCCTGGAGGCACCACGGTAGGAAACCGGGCGAAGGAGTTCTTTTTACACCGCACGGCCGAACGTGTTCGTCCCACGTGCGAACGTCGGTTCCGGCCACCGATGGAGGCGCATGGTGGCGCTTGAACTCTCCAAGGAATGCGGGCTGGCCGTGTCGTGCACGGCGGCGTGTTTGGACCTCGGGGTGGACACACACACACACACCAATTTGTGGGACAACAGAAAAAGGATTAGCTTCACATCTAATTCCGTGCCGTTTCCGGTTTGTGTGGCCTCCGGGGGCGACTTTCCGCTTACATTTTTTCTTCATTCCATTTGGAACGTTTCCTTTGTGTGTTGTGCACTGTCACTGATCGTGTGTCGGTGTGCCGGTGTGTCTGTGTGATTTCCCCGAGCACGGTTTAAGGAACATGCTTCGGTGCCAAGCAAAAGGGCTCGGACGATTATGCTTCGTGTTGCCCGATACTTGCCGTGTGATTATTTGGTGGCTTGCTAGGGCCACATTAATCATCGCCCCGCCGAATCACATTCACCTAGCGGATTTTGGGACACTAATTAAGCAGTGTCACTTGATTCGGGTGAAGAAATTTTCTTCGTAATATTTTTTCCAGCAACCGTGAGATGCGAAAACTCTCCGGCTCTCCGGTGCGGGACGCGCAACATAGTTTATGTTGAAAATATTGTTGCACGCCGTTCGCCGAACCACGCACAACACACGATCCACCATCGGCACTGTAATTAAATGGAAAAATAACTCATCAACCGGGACAATAGGCATCGGCGCCCCCTCGGGTGGGGCGGGCTGGCCGGTGGCGAGAGTGCAAACACCGTCGTTTATTAAATTTTACGCATGTTAATTAAAAATTAATAAATAACGCTTGCTCATCAGCGGATGATTGCATTCGGAAAATGCAAACACAATTTTCCATCACGCGCCCTCGCTCTCTCTCTTCCTGTTTCGTTCTCACTCAGACAGGCTCTTTTCATTGTGTGAATTTATTTTGCAAAAAAAAGGACGAACCCGAAGGTGTCCACGCGATTCGGGAGCATTTTTTTCCCCGTTCGACGAATCAAGCGTTGACGAATGTTCACCTTTAGGGTGGCTGCAATAGTGCACTTTCCGTGCTACAACACCAACACTCCGGCGGCGTACGACAAAAGTATAATAAATCAATAGAAACTTTTTTAATCCCAAATCCCAAGAAGTCGCGCACTTCCACGGACGCCCATTTCGGGGATGCTCCGAGTCCGCTGGAAGGTGCTTTGTTCGTTTCGTGAGCTTGGAATGCCAGATCCTCTTCCGAAACCAGATCGTTCCACGTATAATGGCGAGAATTTGACGAACCATCAAAGGGCAGCAGTTAGCACTAACAGGCCTGCCGCATGGCACGGGAGTTAGCCAGCGCAACTCGACCAACTTCAATCGAGTCTCGGGCAGCGGCGTGTCCGCTGGCCACAGAAAGAATCACGGACCGTTCTCGGCACGGCACATTCAAATCAACTCCCACAGCCACACGCCTTCGGAGCACCGGGCCGGGTCGGCGGCCAGATGGGTGGCGATGAATGTATGTTTACGCTCAGTTTAATAAATAGAAATGCATTCCTCGGTCGTGGGGCTTCGAAAAGAATGCATAGCCCACGGCGGGAGCGGAACACCCCGGCGAGGGCTGTGTGTGTGGAATGCACCTGCAATGCCTGGAATGCAATGATTGCGAGCTATTTCAATATACGGCGTGGCGCGATTTCGAATGGGAGCCCCGACGAACGGGGAACGGGGAAAACTTGGCCGGTTGGGCTTCATTGAAAGCCCTATTTGCTGAGTCGCACACGCACCCGAACCTCGACGACAGCGCTCCCGTGGATCGTGGTCCCGTGCTCGTGTTTTTGGTGTGCGCTGAGGCCCGAGGACGACGAGGCTTTGAATAGCCGGCCTCTGCACGCCGTGTACCCTGCACGACCAACAGGCGGCTGGCGAGCCCTGACAGACGGTGGAGCTGTGCGCTGAAGGCACCCAATCCGAGGCCGCGGCGGGAGCCCAAGAATTATATTTTATCCGGAAACGGCCTCCGACCGTCGCAGACGCTTTCAGTGGCCCGTTCGTTGCTGGTGGTTTTTGATTTCAATGAACTTTGCAAATATGAGTTCGCGATGACGCTAAGCTGCCATTTTTCTGCGACTGACGCTCGGTGCCTGCTTTTGAGGCCGGGGACTTCGGTGGGTGGGTTCCGTCACCGTGAACGAAGGCAGATGAAAAAGTCATTTCATGACGCGCCAGCCCCTTTCGGGCGTTCCAGGCCAGGAAACGGAACCGCGCCGCGGAAGGACGAAGCCGGGAATTTTCGTGCTGAACCACCGGGACACCGTCACCGTCACCGCCGTGCTTTTGACGAACACAGCCCGTGCGCCGTCTTGGGACGGATGTTGGCCGGGACACTGCTGGCTGCTGATCGGCAGCCAGGTTAATGGTTTATCTCTCTCACTTTCTCTCTCGCTCTCTCTCTCGCTCTCTGTGTCGGTGTTGGATCATTTCGTGTGGCTTAGTGCCTTCGATTTCTTTTCATGCATGTTTACTCAACGAAACGGTTCCCTGCAGGGGCCGGAATTGGATGCGCACGGAGGTTGGTTCGGTGCTTCGGTTTCGGGCCCGGGTGCCAGTTGCTTCATCTCATCATCATTACAGATGAAAGGAAGCGGTGATAGTGGGCGCAGGGGTCGCGCGGTTCAGACGCGCCTAGACCAAAGAGGACGAAATAATGCCGCGCGCCAGTGAAGCGAAGAAATGAAATGAGACTTGCCGCTCTCGGTAAGTAAATATGTTACACCGTTTCGCCGTGTGTGTGTGTGTGTGTGTGGGTGGGACGATGACAGTCACTGGGCATTAGCTTGGGAGACTTGGGACTATTTTTTGTGCCAGTGTATTACTCTCCCCGCACGGATGGCCGACATTGCAGACGCAGACGCTGCGGGCTTCCTTATGCTGCAGGTGGAAGGTTTAACGAACCGTGGAAGGTGAGCGTTTTTAACGAGAGTGACGCCTAGGTCGGGGCTGCAGTCGCGACTTTTGCACCTGCCAGGCACTCGCCGGATATGGTGGTGAATTTTTTGGAACCTTCCCGAATACGAGCAAATACGCAATAGAGAGTGAATGGGGAGAAACATATTGGGGCGCAACGGTGGGTAGACTTAACTCCAGTTCTCGGCTTTAGATTGTTTTATCTATCAGCATTTAGAGTGAAACAGCATATTGGGCCAACTTAAAAGTAGTTACACTCGTAGGGTGGTTGTTTATTCTGGCTTTGGCGGCTTCGGCTTCATATTTTTCGATGCTTGAACTTTTATTTGAAAGGTTAAATCTACGATTTTTTTATGCTTAACAAGTTTTGTCAAGCTTTGAGGCTTTTCAAATATCGTATCGTTCAAATAAATATCGTATTACTTTGGAAGTAAGTTTTTAATATTTCCCAGCTTTTTTCAAGCGTAAAACGTCCCATTTCGTCAACTTCAAAGTGTATACTAAATGTTTACAATTTTAAGAATGAAGTTTGATTTCTTAAACGTCAAGTAATTGGAAGTTCAAAAAAAGAGCGTCAACTGGATCCCCCTGTACAAAACTACGCTAAAATATTAAATTGAACATTAAATTGAATAACCCAATGTCCAACAGTCGAACAAGTCGGAAGGATTGCAAAAAGAATTGCTTTACGAAGTTTGAAGCAAATTTCTGGCCCCGACGAGTTGAGTATTCGATGCGTCAACGTATGCAGCATATCCTCATTGTGGTAATTATAATAGTAGCGGCCACTTTGCCCATTGGCCAACGGTTTGTTTCAACAACAGTCATCCACTTGAACACACTTCCTTCGCCTTCGCTTCCGTTGGGGAACTCATTAGGAGTAGGCCTCACTGTTGCATAACGAGAACTACTTCCATCCGTTTAACTGCACTTTGAGCAGTTTGCGGCTACCGCAGACGCTAGCCGGTACACGCGTCAATTAGCGCTAACCGTGAAACTCCTGCAAACGGTTCCTGGAACTCTGGTGGCCGCCTTCCGGAAGCCGCCTGCTAGCAAGTTAATAAGTTTTCTTTTGTGTTCCTACAAAACCACCGGCACCGACAGACGGTGGCCACCGGGGTGGGGGTGTGGCCTGACGCACTAAGTGAAAACCAACAACATATTAAACAGTTCCTCTCGGGTTCCTTCGCGACTCCTCGCGAGCAGTGGCTGAAATTCAATCAACCGAGTGAACTTTGGAGCACCGTAAACGATACAACTTTTTGCCCTCGTCGACGTCCGGGACCAGCGGAACTTGCGTTGCGTCGAAACGCCTAACAAGCCCGTCAAAAGCCCGCCACCAACGCGACGGTGTCCACGGTCATGGTATGGCCTGACAGCACACGGCGGTCTAGTATGGGGCGGACAACCCATCGGACTCCAATTACATTTTGCGCGTTATTTTCTGGTCTCTTTCTCTCGCGGCTGCCGGCTGACTATAAATAACGGGGGACTGCGTGCGTGCGTGCGTGAGGGCTTGTCAAAACTTACCGAGTATTTCGACGGTGTGCACCTGGTCCTTGTTGACCTTGTCGCTGATCTGACAGACGTAGTCGCCGGCGTCCTGCGGTTCCAGCTCGGAGATTTCCAGATTGTACCCGTTGACAAGCCGTATCCGCTCGTCGCGCGTCACCATCAGCTGCGAGGCGGTGAGCACATTCGAGCCTCGCCGCCACAGGAGCACCAGAGTTCCTGCGAAGAACACGGAAACCGGGAAAGGCGTGTGAAACAGGTGCGATAATTAATAAGATTTATGTTGCGCTGGGCAAACGACTTGACACGCGGCCACACATTGCGGGGTGTCGTTACCGTTTGCGCCCGCAATTGGTATTCCATCCGAGTCCGCCAGTGTGGCTAGGCACATGTCTACGTCATACCGTCAGCGTCACCGCTCTGGGTAAAGCAGCTTTAAAAGCCGACACTCTCCGCTACCATCCTGGACTTTAACGCTTTTTTAATGGCCACCCCGTCCCGTCATAACGGCACTGAGCGGTGTGATAATGTTTCCGCTTCCGTTGTGGCCTTCATTGAGACCCGCCCACCGCGCCGGTAGACCTCGGGCGAGATCGTAAGAAAAATGACGAACGTTTAATTTCGGCTCCATTCCGTTGCTAACCGTGAACCGGAGCAACTTTCGCCATATGTCTGCCTGTCAATGTAATGGCATGTCATTCCCGTCTCCCGGCGAGTTCGCTGCCTGCTACGAATCGCGGCAGCTGTGACACTGAAAGTGAAAAGTTTGCCAACTCTCGACACCCGAGACGTGGCCGCGTCTCGAGAGTGAGATAAATTTTGAGAATCGTAATTAGATTTCGGGTTGTGTGCGCAATAAATTATGCGTTCTCTTCGGCACTCGCGCCCGAAGTTTCTCGCGGACTTCCCACAGTACGGCAGTGCGTGTCATGGCGGACTATTCTTCTGCCGTCTTCTGGCGGGGGGTTGATGTAATATAACGACAATATCCTTCAATATGGTGAGTTATTGACGGTCGTCTAACACTAACCAGGTCTGGATCGATGTCCTGACAAACCACAATAATGAAACGGTAACCCACTGTCTATTGTTTCTTGTGAGGTTGTTCTCCTGTTCTGAATCTTATTTGATGTTCTCTTTTTGTTTATTTATGACTTCGAAGAGATCCAAAGTTAGCCGATATTGAGGCGAAATGGGGGCAAAAGTAACATGGAGACACGGGAATGTTTTGAGTAGTTCTGATAGCATAAAGTTAGGCGTATTTTTATGTATTCTTGACATCAGTAGTCAATGCGTACAATTAGGCGTACCAGCAAATGCCAATACCCATTTGCCAACTAGATGTGCATAATAATAGTTTTACGTCCATGACCATTTTCGTGGAAAGGGGCCAGGGCTTTTGTGGAATGCTAGTTCTAAATTTTCTCTCACAACTCTCCACGCCACCAGTAAGCGAAGAGTTTCGTTAAAAATGTGACAATTGTGTGAAATGACCAATGAACGAGGAGAGGAAAAAAAGATTCATCCATAAACGTGCGACGGTTGGCATCCACAAACAAGGATTATTAAGTTGGGACCAATAGATTGCCTCAAGCTTTGTTCCCACAATTCTACGGTTTGGTCAGATAAAAGAAAATCCAACAAAAAATGACAAAAAAACCCAGATCCCAGCGAACTCGGCACCTTCGTCCGTTCATATAGTTCAGGCGCCTGCTGCGACCAGGGGACCGTCACGGGGGCTCGGTTTTAGAGCGATGGAAGAGGAATGCATTTCCATTTCCAATTCCCGGCTCGCTGCCGAATGTCCCGTTGCTCCGCCACGGATCGAATGCAGAAGAAACTGTGAACCATAGGGTTGGTGGACCACGGACCAGCTGTCCTGCCCCCTCCGAAAATCCGCCCGGGGCCCACCGGCAGATTGCCATTCGTGGTTTTGTGTTCGGCTTTTTGTGGTTTCCAGTGGGGCGAGGTGACACTGGGTGCCATTTGTCGTCGTCGTCGTCGTTGCTGAAGTTACCGGGTTCCGGGCTTTCTTTTTTGTGGTCCGTGTCCTTTCTGGCCTGGGCACCGACGATCCAAGGGGCCCACGTACGTATCGGGGTTGAACTCAAATCACGCTGCACTAATTCCTCTTATCCTTAAAGCATTGCCTGGCTTTTGATTGCGGCTTCGGGGCGGGCCGTGGCGAAGCGGCGTGCTTCTCGGGCTCTCGCTTGGCAGATGCATCCACAGACAGGGGAGCATCCTTGTAGCGGAAGGCGTGGTGTGCGCAATCGTTGGGCGCTGGAAACAGTTTTCCCGAACCGGAACTTTTCGACCAAATTACTGGAAAATTATGATTCGACAGAAAATTGGAAAAGTTTCCATTTTGAAAATAAAGCGATCCGGCCGGGGCCGAACGGGAAGCAGCAGCAGCGGCGGGCGTGGGGAAAAAAAGATAATAATAAAATGGCGCGTGGGGCGGGACTGGCAGAAAAACCAGAAATCCAGTGGCTGACTTGCCAATTTTGCACAAAAGCAACTTTCTGCCTTCCTTCCAATGCGCTGCCCAGCAACGGGCGGACCCTTTCCGTTCTCCCGTCGCGCACGTGATCGGCACCGGAGCAATCGAAAAGCTGCTTTTGTTGTCAAAATAATCTTCGCGTTCCACGTTTCCGGGCTTCTTTAGCTGTAGTTACCGCACTTTCTTTTCCGGCTCGCACTTCACCGAGCATTTCGCGAAACATGTTTGATCTGTTTATGCATTGTTCATTTTATGCTAAGAAAGTAAGTCATTGTTGCCAGCTGCAAAGGACGCTGCGTTGCAAGACCCTCTTTGATGGTACCGAGGATACCGAAGAACTTGACCTGGCGTTTCGCTGCCGCAGATGGAAGTTGAAGGAAGTATTTGGTGTTTTGCTCCACATTCTTGGCACGCCTGAAACGGGCGTAAAATCCTGGGAACAGCCGACTCCTTTGAGAACATCCCTGGCCTACACCTGCTCGGCCTCACCTAACGGCCACACACTTTTAGCCAGCGCAACAACTCCACGCCGGTAACTCCAAACTCACCACACCACAACACCAAAACACACCATAACTTAGGCCGGTTCCGGTTGTAAAGTCTTGAGACGGATGTTGCGCGGATCGCCACCGCCGAAAGCGAAGCTAAGCACCGGAACATTACAAGAACAACAGTCGAAACAATTTAATTGCTCTTCAAACAACTTCAAACCGCCGCCGTGGTGTGGCGCTTCCCAAAAACCCAACCGGATCCGCACCATTCCGGTGTGAAAGGGGAAAATAAAACTTTCGCTCCACCAACAAATGTGAGCGGCCGATGATGATCCTCGTCCAGGGCCCGGTAACGCTCGGTAGCGCCGGTAAAGCTGGCCGCAAATGATGACCGCTGCCCTTAGAAAAGTTTTATGCCTTCGGTTTTTCTGGCGTCCCAACACTCGTTTGTTTGGCATAGGTCTTTTACGGCTTTGAGGACTTGTTTCCTGGCCAGATGAGAAACTAATCCAGTTCAGGCACGGGTAGTGGAACGAGCAACTGTCGAAACTTGCACAAAATTAGATGTCCTCGTGGTAAACGTATGCTGGAGGTGCTCACGGTCGATACAATATTGCAGGAGTGACAGTAGCCAAACGGTAGACCCGATGCCGGGCTAATGATCAAACAATACACAACCATCCACCGACCATTAACCATTTCTGGCACCGATTAGACGTTTGTCAAGTCACTCTGCTTTCACCGGCCGACGCTCGATTGAGTTCCGCAACCAGCGCACTCGGAGCACCGAACTTTCGCGTGGCACACGGTGTCCTTCAGCTTGACCGAAGATATTTATCCGGTTTGTTTGATTGAATCGAATGTGTCCACGGAGAACGGTGGAACGGGACGTGTGTGGGGGGGGCAAACTTTTATCCTTTCCAATCTTCGGACTTCCGGCCACAGCTGACCGCAGACGTCGTCGCAGATCGGACATTCATCACGCATCCGAGAACTTCATTCCCGCCTGATGACGAAGCACCCTGCCACGGGGCGACCGATATTGCGGACGAAAATTAGGCATCCAGGGCGTTCGAGGCGATCGGACACCGGAGGTCTTTGACAGTCATTTCCCATGATGAGAGCCCGGTTCCGCATCGGGTTCGCTCCGGTTTCGTGGTGTACTCGTAAATCTTTCACGGGTATCGACACGCATTGATCCGCATCTGAAAAGCAAGGCTTTTCATGCTCGATTGATGGCCATATTTATGGAGCCCTACCCGTCTGCACACATTTCAGCCCACACGGAACCAGAGACACTAATCGGATGGCGTCCTGCCCTGAGCCGGGCTGGCTGGCGAGCGAGAGAGAGAGAGAGAGACCGACCATTGATTAGAGTCTGATCAAACAGACATTCCTGCGACGACTCTCGGTTCTCGGCAAGCTTTGTGCGGTCGGTGGAATTCTTCGGCCGGTCTCGGGATGGGAAAGTTGGCTCCGGTTAGTCCGAACATTATGCAAGACATCCAGCGAGCTGCGAAAATTTATCTACAACACAAACCCGACTCGACGACGAAATCGAATTCATGCCGAAGCGTGTTTCGTCTGCCCTGGGTTCTGGGAAGGATTCCTGGATTCCGCCAGGGAGCTGCTAATCCTCGCTCGGAGCCTAAGACGTAATAGGGTGGCCCACTCTCTGTGTGAGACGGCCACACACTCACACGCACACATTAACTGTAGAGCCCGGAGTCATTCGACTTCTTCCTGCGCTCGGTGTTGATAAGCACTGCGGGAAGCTCCAACCCGACCGCCGATCGCCGCAGCACAGTTCTAGCACAGCATGCGGTGGAAACAAAAGCCAACACATTCTCCGCAATCTTTGAAACGCCATTGCTTCGGCCCGGCCCGGGTAGTTGCGTAAACTGGAACAACCCAAGGTATTATCCACTCCCACCCGGGAGTGACAAGAAAGTGCTTACGAGCGCGCCGCTGGTTAATGGTTAGAAATAACTTTGAATCTCAACCAACCGTTCTGGGCAGGGCTCGGAACTTTAGAACTTGCGTAACTTTCCGGCCTCCGTACTAGGGCCAGGGGTTTGCATTTCAACTTATACTTCTCATAATTAATCAGTTTGGAGGCGTATCGGCAACCCTGAAGAAACCAAAAATATGTTTTGCTGTCAGCCAGTCGATGGCCAGCATGCAAACAGCCCTGCCTACCTGAGATAAAACAATGAGGTGTAGGAAAGTTGTGTTGGCCAGCAACTTCTTTAATTAGATTGCATGTTGAACTTGTACCTCTGGCCATCGTCGGTGGACCGACGGTCAGCGTTCTTCCGGGACCTCCGAAGACGATGGCAGGGGTCGACTGATTAGTTGGCAAAGGCAACGACGCAGGCTTATGCCGGTGTGGACAGCGGTAGTGCGGAGAATGTCTTACAACACCGACCTCTTCCGAGAAATTGCATTCCTTGATTGCCGAGTGGCCCCTCGTGGGGCCTAGCACTGGCGTGTGACAGTGTGGCATCCCATTCCCGGAGAAAGATCGGCGCATCGGGCGGAGTATGTTTGCAAATTCCTGAGTAATGGCGAAAACAAATATGACGACAATAAAAGCCATGCCAGCGGTGAAGGCAGCCTCCGAGACCCTTCTCTAGGGGGGGGCTAGAGTTAAAATATTTACCCGGTCATACAATCCATTCCTTTTGATTTGTTGGGCGTGTGTGTTGTGAGTTGCGTATTGCATTATTTGATCAATTATTCAGCTCAGTTATTCACGATCCATTAGGCGTCCATAATTCCCATTTCCCTTCATTCCATTTCCATTTACATAATAGTAAACATAAAAACAGCATAAAAATAAGAAATTATCAAGTGTTCTGATAAAAAATCTTAATTTACCGTTTCTTTTTGCGCTAATCGAACTCTCCCTGTCTTACAGTGCCCTGAATATCTATTAATTTGTGCACGACACAATCCTGGTACGGGCCCATCGACGCCCGGTGGGAGTTGTTACGCACTCGGCTCCCATATCTCTCCGGTTTGCAGCCAAACAAGTAGATAAATTGTACGCCTAAAACAAGCTCACCGGCAAGGGGTTATGCAATGATTTATGTACGACACCTTATCTTCGTTAAGGTTTCCAGGGCCGGGGCCGAGCCCGGACCCGGAACCGGACCCGGAGGGGATCAGGAACACGTTAAAGGTAACCAAGGGGACGATAAAAAAGTACTCCGATGCGATGCAGGATTGTTGTGGAAACCTTCTTCCGATCGGGAAACCCTTCGGGGGCCAACGGAACGGAAGCATGCGAGAAGGTGCCACGAACCCCAGCTACAGCTGCGGAGAAAACTCAAATGGTCAATATTTATAGTTTATTGGGGTTAGTAATCCAATCCTTTGCATGGGTCGGCCCTTTGCACGAGGCAGCAGCGAGCGGGTTGGGCCCATGTGACCCCTACTCGGTATCAGCAGTCCCTTTGGCTCGCCCGGGCCCCTTTTTTGCCGAGCACGTTAAGGGCCAGGCAGACATTATGATTGGTCATGATTTATTGGCTGTGAAATGGTCCACAGCAACACAGATGGGTGTTCGAGCGCAGGCACACGACTGTTCCGTTTTCGCATTTCTGGCCTTTTCTTGAAAAGAAATTAAATTGCGCACCGATTGCGTCAACCTTTAAAACTGCGAACGCGGCGACAACTTTCATCTCCAGTCCAGCTCCCGAGCCATCCATTTGCCGATTAATGTTGGAGACTTATCTTTAATTCTTCTTCTCGCGATTACGGGGAGCAAAAAGTATCTGCTGCCACGACTTGGGAAAGCAAATTAAGAAGCGATTGAGTTATCACGGCCCGAGTCCGTCCCGGCTACGTAACTTCTCGCGCGAAACCTTCAACGGTGAGCCACAGCGCGCAACGGGGCGCTCCACTGCGAAAGGGTTTATGCGTCGTAAAGCACCTTCGTCCCCCTGGCGACAAGAGAAAAAGTGGTAAAATTTCCACTCGGAAAACCCGCGGCCCACGGTTTGCATGCGCCGATGCAGTAAATCTTTCTCGTCCGTTTTCTAAGTCGCTATCGTAATTGACTCCGATTTCTTACACCCCTTCGGTGGTGCCGCGTGGCACTCGACCATCCGTTCTTGGCCGTGATGCCGGCGATCTTCTTGGAAAAGCGTGAAGGCCAGGAGAAAAAAGCGGGCGGACACGAAAAACATCGCCCACTGTCTCGGTGGGGGATTGCTTTCCACTTTCCAGCAGCGCTCTCGTGGCATGCGGCAGGGTTCTACCAACCCGACAACACTTTCGACTTTAAGCGCTCAGTTCGCCGCTCCTTTTATGCTACACGGTCGCGCCGTGCTAAATATCGCTTTGAAGTAATTCATTTTTTAATCGCCCACCCATTTGTGCCGCACGAAAATGGAGCATAAATTTGTTTTAATGTGCTTGCACGCTAAAGTGTCGACGAACGCGAGCGCGGGATACCCACCAACCGGTGGCGAGGGATTTGCTTCGCCCGAGAGCCGTCGCATTTCTCCAGGGGGGTTCGGAGTGGGACAGTCTTTTGGTTCGCGGTTTGGGCGCGTAACTACCGCACGTACCCGGTGGCGACAATCACACATGGTGGAATCGTAAAGTTTGATTGAAAACGCCACTCGTCGTGTTGGTGCGTCGAGATCCTGGCGCACAATGGCGCCAGTGTCTGACGTATGGACGACAACTTGATAATTGTTTGTGGCGGAGATTTCCACCGCCGGAGCGAACGATTGAAGACAATGGTCACAACTGTTCTTGCGTAAGCATAAGTTCGTTTAGTTTCTTTTTTCCATTTTTTCAACCAAATAAATACCAAGATCAGTCGGATATTCGAAGCAAATTTGGTTTGTGATTGTGGTTTGAACATTTCGACCTTTGTGCCGAAAGTGCGAAATGCAGATAGCGTTTGACGAAAAACTGTTACTGATGCGTATCAAAAACATGACGAAGTTTACGACGAGCATGTTTTTGGGCAATCGCAGTGTTGTAAGTGGTTCCAAAATTAAAAAACGAGTTTTGAGTGGAGTGCAAAAACTTTTGGCTGAAGATAACACCCAAACGCTGCAACAACTCGCAGTGCAGTTGAATGTGTCTCAAGAATCCACCACCCTACGAAACCATGTGAAGATCCAGAAGATCGGAAAATGGTTGGCACGGGAACTGAATGAAAGGCACAAGGAAAACCCATACATGTGAAGTGCTGCTCGTCAGGCACAGAAGGTTATTTCTCCAATCGAGTATGACTAGCGATGAAAAGTGGATTGATTTTTTTGAATCCTAAGTTTAATAGATCTTGGATGCCAAACCTTGTTCTGTTTTTGGTGGGATCGGAAGCAGGTTTGAGGCTCCTTCCGACAACCGCATTTTCACATCGCTGGGAAACGCCTTGCTGAGCAGCGCTTCAATTCTTACAAAAATATAAATGCTCTAACCGCGTAAATGTTGAACTCTTATCTGTTTCGTAATGTCTCTACGTATTGCTAAACTCTTGATTGATCATTAAAATGAGAAGAGAAAACTGTGGAACAAAATTATGCGCATTTCGAAGAAAAATCGAACAAAGCCACTCACTACGAGTGCATAATTGAGTCGCAAAATCACGAACGCTACCGAAACTCGCCCGCTTTTTAAATTTAAATGAACAAAAACAAATCACAAAACGCATAAAATATGCGCAAAGCGCCGTTGAAGGGACGGGACATCGCAAAACAATATGCTCGCGGTGGCCTCCGCTGCCGGCATCTCCGCTGGCACATAGTGCGCTAGGTGCGAACACACAGAGACGGCCAGAGTCGGTTTAAACTTATCCGCTCGACACCTTCTGCCGGCGAGCCCGAGCGATATTGTTATAAGTTCTTGGACCGTGGTATTTGCTTTAAAAGAAAAGCGCCTTAGAGCGAAGAAAAAAAAGCCTCACGCAACACATAAAGTGGCAGCCGAAGAAGGCCTGGGCGGGAAGACGATGGTAACGCTGACGACGGTGTCCTGGCTGAGAAAGGATGGCTGAGAAAATCAAGAAACAAAAACGGGGAAAACTAATTTTACGCCTGATGAACACGGGAACATGTGTCTCGCGGGTTCTAGCGCTTCATTTCCCGCGCCCGAGGTCCGCCTGTGTAACGGTGCTTTTCCCCCCCTCTCCGCACTCCGGTGGCGGAAATAAAGAATAGTAAAGCCACCTCACGCAGCGCGCGCTCAGATTGGGAGGTGCTGCGTCACTTCCCGCATTCGCTTCCCGCACCAAATAAAAAAAGGAACCCACGGGGATAAGTCGACAGTTAAAGACTGAGCGAAGAATGGTGCAAAGATGGGCAGCGAGGCACCGATCGGAAAGGATTGCCACCAGGGCCAAAGGACATCCAGCGGCGGTGTCTCCTCCGTCCGGTGCTGCGGAACCCCTTTCACAGCACCCGCACAAACGAGCGTCCCACGGGTAACGAGCAAGTTGTGGCATCGTAACAAGTTCCGCGTCCTTGCCTCACACACACACACACACACACACTTAAGCCCATCTGCCAAGAGGGTTCCGGATGGGTCCTTCCTGCAAGAGTAACTTTTTGTGCAAGCTGCTCCCCTGGCGAGTGTCCTTCGACGAGGGTGCGCAACACGCCCACGGTGGCCAGAATTTATTTTATAGTCGCTTTTTTGTTTGTGTCGAGCCCCATGTTTACCTCCGCCAGCTTCTCGTCTCGCAAGGACTCGCTCAGTGGTCCTTCCCGGGGCAGTGGTAATTACCGCGACGTGTGTCGATGTTTCTTATTTTAGGCCTTTTTTGGGCTCGTGCGCTAGATATAAATTCAAACATAATGAGTTTTTACTCCCCACCCTCTGGCCAGGTGTTCGGTGGGTGAATGGACAGCAAGGAAAGAGAGAGAAAGGGAGATAGAAGAAGCGAACGTGGGAGAAGATAGAGAAATTTGTAAAACAAACTTCGGCCGGGAAATCACAGTCTGGACCTCTGCCTGATAGTCACGCTTCATTGGGCGAGAGCTGATTTAAGTGCATCCCGCAAATTGGCTGCAAATGGATGAAAGAATCGGAGAATTTTCCGCGACTTTTCCCCGAGCCCACTCACGGGTCGAGAACACGGCGCCAAGGAAAGACATCCGGAGGCCCGGAACCGTGAATACATTTCATCTCTCCGCTTTTGCCTCAAACTCCGGCTCTCCGGGGGCTTTAACTTTCTTAAACAACTTAGCCCACGGAACGGAGCCTGCGTCGCGGAAGTCGTACCGGAAGTCGTCGGCCACTTCCGGTTTCATTAAAAATAGCTTTGGATAAACGTCTTCTTAAGCCGCTTAGCCGGTGGCAGGCCGGCCGACGGGCGTAAACAAACTTTGCCGACGTGCCGATGGGCCGGCCCACCTCCACCCGAGATCCCGAGCCTGCATTCTGGCAAGGGCTGACCAAACGACCCGTGAACTCTTCCTTCGCCGCGACCACGGACACCTTCCACCGACACGATTCGATTCTTCTTTCCGGCCGTTCGGCGCCGTGGCTCCGATGGCGTTTTGTGAAAAGTTTTGTTGCCGGGCTTACAGGGGAGGAACTCGGGGAACCGCGGCCGCAAGGACTAGGGTTTTGCGCCAGTTAATAAGGTGCGAGCAATACTTCCGCTCAGCCCGACTATCGAATCCGGAAGGGTTCGCGTTTTCTTGGTTTCCAAGGTGCGTTTCAAGCGTGCGTCGTGGGTTCCTTTGGTGTGAATCGGGAATGAAGAATTTGCCGCAGTGCCCGAGGACATTGTTTTTCGATTGCGCCCCGCGAAAGGAATATATAAATAAATCTCTTGGCGCAGGACCAGCATTATCGTCCTGTCCACGCTACTCGAAAGCAGTGGGTAAAATTACATTTTTTTCAGAAATCCACAAAAAATGGCAAACAAACCTGTTTGATGATGTTGATTTTTCGCTAGCCAAACCGGACAGGACCGGCTTTCGGAATGGAAAGTACCGATCGCTTCGAGCTGCTTCCGGCGCCAAAGTACGATCATTAATGCTCACCCATCGACGGTGCCCGGTCTTGGCAGAGATGATGAAGAACACCCGGTCCGGTGTTTCCCGGAGAGGAAATTAATTACTTTGGTTCGTTCCAGAAGCGCCTGAGTTAGACTTGGACCTGCTTTTTGTTCTTCTGAGGCGCAGCCATAACCGAGCGCACCTTTCGCACCAGTGACACTACCCGTCCGTGCCCGCCGTTTCCGAGTGACAGTGAATGCAAGAAATCAATCCGGCATCGCTTTGCCATTTACCCGTCGCACAAGGACTCGGAAACAATTAAACCCCGGTTTGCGCGCGGTGTAATGGCAGCAAATTGAAATCCGTCTGTATCCGTTTCGCTCCCGTCCGCGCACATTTTGTCGATCCTCACTTCCGGTGACCTGTGCCACAAGCTTTTCACTTTCGTGTGTACGTGTGTGTGTGCCTTTTTCGCGTTTCGTTAAATTGATTTCGACGAGAAATGGATTCCAATCACACACACAAACACACGCACATCTACCATTACATTTCCGTTTTCCCCGGAGCGACACTTTGCAGGATTCGCGGGCGCAGCGCGAGACAGAGAGAGAGAGAGAGAAAGAAATGAAACTGTAATTATTTCGTGATTAAACTGTCATTAATTTTGCCACGTGTCTCCTCTTTTGCGGTCGGTGTCTTAGTGTCCTTGAGGCATTTTTTTTCTCTGGGCGCTCTGCCCTCTGCCCAGCAGACACACCAACGTCCGGCACAGGGATACGGATGCAGTATCCGTGCCAGGCCGAGAATCCATTAGGCGCGCTCGTTTTGGCATGCCGTGGAAAGGATGGAGCGAAGAAAAAAAACCGGGAATCGATCCGGAGTACCGGTGGATGTGACAAATTTTGTGAAGCTACTACCTGTGGTCTTACCGGTGCGGGAAAAAAAGCAACCGACACCGGTAGCCCCGCAGGCACACCGCGGGGACCCGATTGTGGCCAACGCGCTCTCGTCCTGTGGCCCATCACTTTTCACTCATGATGCCTGGGTCCGGCCCGGTCCGGGAGCGGCTACTGAAAGCTGTCACCAGCACTGCTGTCCGGTTGCGGATTGATGATCCTCGGGGACCCAGGAGTGCGAGCCTTCGGTAATGCTGCCTCAGTAAACAGTTTTCCGTAAGGATGGGGGACAAAAAAAACATCCGAGTGCCAAGACACACGACGAGAGGACATCGTTGCCGTCCGGTACGGTTTTTTTTTGCAGAAGGCCACAAAAAACAACCCAAAATCGTATTTTGATTGAGTTTGTCTTGTCTAGACCAACCGATTCTTGAGTACAGATTCATTCGTCACTGTGCTAACATGCGCGTCGGGGTGTCAGTGAATTTTTTTTGCCAAAATCAACAAGTTCCCAGGACAAGAAATAGTTTTGCCACAGAGGTCTCTTTTACCTTTGAAGAGGATCTTTGATTGGTCCGCTCAGTAATACTCAATTTGAGACAAGTTTGAGAACACTCGAAAGAGCTCTGCTATTCAGGACCCTACTTAAGATTGGAAAGGTAATCTTAGCCACTGCACACTGGGACCTTTGGGTGGCCTAGATAGAAATGTTTCCACAATCTTTGGATTGTTCCCGAAAAAAGTTGTGAGACTTTTTCTTCATATCTTGGGGGTCATTTTTGCATAGATTTTGTTAAACTTTTATCGATTTTCTTAGACTTTTGACGTTTAGTGTGATTTTTTTCTTCGCTTAATGTAGCTAATGATGATAAAGTAATCGAAACAATGCTCACAGCTCGCTGCCTTCGACTTGTCTTCCTCATACACGCATCTTTATGTTCAAGCTTCAGGATGGTTTAAATCTCTTAGTAATCGAACATCGCGGTCGCACAGGTCTGTGGTCGCTTCTCCTGTTTCGAATCTGCGACATCACGACGGTGATGTGGTCACGCTAGTCGGAGACATCTGGCGGTCAGCTTTGAGGATCTACTTTACGTGGCTCAACGGAAAAGCAATTACTGGATGAATCGTTTCAATGCAGAAAGAACCACACGCAGCCGCTTCATAGTTTGCTTCACCACAAGAGGCGCGTCCTCGTACGTCGCAGGATGATGGGCGACTCTTCTAGGGTTGGACGCGAGCAAGCCATACACCAACATCACTCGGCGTACGTTTGTGATAAATGAACGAAGTTCGCTCGCAGTCCGATCGATTTATGCTCGCATATGTGGTGGCACCAGGTCCACTGAACCCGGAAGACGCCAGGCCTCCCAAATGGCATCGCCTAGTCTGTGTCGTTACCTGCGACATCCATCCACGACGACAGCTGCCGTAAATGGTGGGCTCGCGCCCGAAAGATCCCCGAGCAAGTAATCGTTCGCAGGCGGCTGGAGACATAAAACACGCTCTCACCGTTTGTTTCTCAGTGGAGGGCCCCTTCTGAGCCACGAGCCCCGAGCCTTTGTGGCCCGCGTAGTGGTGAATAATAAATTGAAAGAAATATATTTTAAATACACGCCATTTGCGTGCCGTTGCGCTTTCTGCGATGTTATCGCAGTCGGCGGACCGAAAAAAAAAACAAACGAAAGTAAGACGAACCGAACCGTTCCTGGCCCCGCACGAAGTAATCCTAATTTGTTGAATTGTGTGAAAAAATATGTTTCGCTCCTTTTGGCCACCGAAATGCGTTGCCACGCAGTCACACAAAGACTCGGAGTCACATAAAATACTACGCCGAATGGCCGACGTGTAGATTATCATCCAGAACTCATCGCCTCCTGCCACCCGCCCCCTCCCCCTGTGTGGTCATGCGAGTGGGTGGCTTCGTGGAAAGCGGAAATGGAAAAAAGCCAAGGTGCGTGACAGGAATATTAGTCAACTGCCGCGCTGCTGCTGTCGGGCGGCCTTTATTTGGATTACGATTTGGTTTTGGTTTCGTTTCCATGTCATTTCCTAATGATAAAAGAAATGACCACCGACCTGCTTCCGGTGGCCGCCGCCGGCGCCGCCGGAAAGGTATCATTTCCCTTCCCGTGGCCACGTGGACAATAAAATCAACCACCGTATCGTGCTATCGCCAATCTGACAGCCAAAACGGGAACCACGGAGTCCTGGGGCGCCCTGTGGGCAACATACTAGAAACTTGTCGTTCTTTGTGCGTTGCGTGAGCGTCAAACCACAACCGCCACACGACAATCACATCAAACGAACCGAGCGAGAGACTGAGAAAGAGAACGACCTTACTTTCGACTTCATCATTTCGGGAGGGCGGCCTTTGCTGACTCTGACGACATTCGACGGCCACCGGCAACACCTTGCCGGCGGCGCAAGACGGCCGGCGTCTCGATTCTCTCATTAACCGTGACCGGGGCGAGGGGGTCAGGAAAAAATAAAACGAATACCATTTCCGCCGCCACCGTCGGCCAAAGTGGTGCCCTCTGGCGGGCGGTAAAGCGAAACTTTACAATTTCGGTTCATAAATCATCGGAAAAACATTTCCGTCGCGATAGCCAACCGTCCTGCCGTGGGTCGCTCTGTCGATCGGGGCAGGCCGTAAGGACACAGGACGGCACACGGCGAAACTAACGAAAAAAAAAAGAAAACACGAAAACGCGGACGAACCAGTGCCGAAAGGTGCTCTTGGGCCGTGAGCAGGAGTAATATGCCAAAAATCGTAATACCAGTGCCGGCGGCGGGCCGATGGCCTCCGATGGGTGGGTGTTTCCGGGGGGACGGTGTGTGTGTGTGTGTGGAGAGGAAACACACTCCCCTGCACGCGGTGGGCTGAAAACTCTCGTCGTTTATCATCATTATTTATATATTAAGTTCGCGAGATTCCGGCGAACTTTGGGGCGAGTGCGTCGACGAGCGCACGAGAACTGCTTTGGAATTCCGGTGGCACGGACCCGAACGCGTGCAATCCGTGCCTGTGCGTGTGTATGTGTGTCTGGTGGAAGCGCAAGCAAACACATACGGCCACGTATTACATCGATTCGGCCGGCCGGGGGGCACGATAGACGGATGGATGGATGAGCGATCGCTCTTCTTGCGTAATTTTTCCAGACTAATATCCCCGTACCGTGCATATTGGCCGCCGGCACACCCTCCACACCCGGCCGGCCACATAAATCATGCTGCTTCGCGGAATCTTTGCGCCAACGCCAAACCCTTCCGAAGGCGTTTGCTCGAGGCGTCGCCGTTTGCGTTGGTGGCGTTTCATTTGCCTTCTAAACGGCCGGCTCGTTGGACCATCTCACGGCGGACCCAGGGCGGACGGCGGATTAATTTCCGACTTCCTTCAGCCACACTGGAGCCCAAGCCCTGTCGACAGACCGGGTCCGTAGCCATCGCTTCGCCATGTGGCAAGCGTCTCTTAAGCGGTATCAAGTGGGGATGTTTATGATTTTTTTGCGTGTATATGTTGCCTGTCTACCCGTAAACCCGGGACCCGAAGTCGCGTCCAAAACCCCGAAACGACACTCGCAGGTTCCGATGATAAATGGTAAACGATTAAAATCACACTTATGGCTCCGACGACGAGGATGGTTCCGCGAACCGGCAAGCGTTTTCTCGGACCCGTCGAGGACAGTCACGTCTGGAGTGGAGCCGGAGCTAGCCGCCGCGCTGTTCTCTTCGCTGTGTTTTGAGCAAGGTTCTTGGTTCTTGTACAAAACACGTCCGCATTGACCGTGTGACCTTCGAAGAAGCAAAGCTTATAATTTTCTGCAGCTTCCGCATCGCATGTTCGAAAACATACTTGACACGAAATCGGGGACCAGAAAGGTTCCAGAAAGGATGGGAAAAAATCTATTTCTAGCATTTCTATTATTTAAGAGTTTTATTTAAAAGTAATAGATCAAAAGAATTACTCAACTTTATGTCTATGCTTCGAAGAAGTGGCAAGTGATTGATGTAGCAACTTGAATTGATTCTGTTACGGGTATAGACTGGACTGACTATGAACCATTTTTTGCTGTTACGCTAAAAGGCTTTAAAAGCCGAGAACGCCAGTACATTCGCAATGGGGCCACAGGACCATTTGCATATAATTGATTCTCATATAATTCTAATCGGTTTGGCCTCCTAAAAAGCAATGATGGAAGTCTTCCATCAACGCACTGGAACAGTGAGCTGTAATTCTTCTTCACATGTCAACCGGATCATGACGGCGATGACGGTGCGACCCCAAGGTAAGCAATGACCGAGGCACGCCAAGCGTTTAGCTGGTCACCACTTTCGTGACGATACGGTGAACAGCGTTTAACTTTTTCACCGTTCGGTGTCCGTGCGTCACTCGTACGGCAACCGCGTGGAGCAGTTCCGGTCGTATTGGGCTCGAATGCTTGCAACGATGGTGGCCCCATAAAACGGCGTCACCGCCGACCGCCGGAAGGATGGATTATGGCCGGTCGGCCGAGGCCATCGTTTCGGATTTGCGTTCCGGTGTGATACCTGTTGTTTCAGTAATGACGCCCCGGCGCCGTCCAGGAGCCTGTCATGGACAGGACGACACTTCCGCAGCAAAACCAGAACACACTGACGGATACTCTGATGGGATGGGGGGAGCCTTTTTTCTCTCTCGGCCCAATAATGGTCGGCCCAGTGTCCAGTGTGAGAATGATGCGGACAAATGCGCTGACTTTGCACACACACACACACACACACACACACACACACACACACACGCGCGCGCTCACACAAAAAGCACCGGAGTGATCGGAGTGTGCTTTCGGCCACCGTTTCTGCTGACGGTGCGATTCTACAACCACTCGCCACGCTTCCGGCTATGCTCCGGTTCTCTTCGGGTGTCTTACCACACCCGGCACGGGCACGGGCCGTTGTCGAATCGAACGGCGGTATTTAACGGCGGTTCATGTAAATCCCTTTTTGTCTCCGCACTCGGACGTGAGCGGGATGGCCAATAAGGATCGTGAGCATCGATGGAGCTTGACGATTGACACCACAACAGTCCCGGCACAAAACCCGGCAGCCGTACATAATTCGTTTCCGGATCGTTTGACGCCATTAAGTGCTTGGGCAGGCTTTGGTCAGAGGCGCTCATCGAGCGACTTAAGTGTAACCCTCACCGGAGCAACACACATTCTGCTGTGGTTACTGGCCCCAAAACCATCGAACCAAATCCCACATCTTCGACACCTTTTACTTTCCCGTTACCACCACGACCCAACTATGGGCGAGTTTTGCCGTGGGAACGTTAATTTTTTATACGAAATTAGTTGATTTTCTCGCTTGAAGGTAAAAAAGGGTGGTTTCGTTTCCCAAATCAGGCCACCAGCACGCAAAATGATACTATTCTCCGGCAAATGAATCCACCAATGCACGAAAGGGTCCAAGTGTTCAACTTTAACCGACTCACTCGCATCATTATTTAATATTCTTTGTGTTTTTATTCCCTCCCCAGTAGTATTTTAAGCTCTGAAGAACAATGCACAAAAGCGCACACTTCAGCGAGAAAATAGTAAATTTAATAGACATAAACGAATCACCTGGAAAATTAAGCAATCCGCCCCGAACCAACCTTCAAATCATATCACAAAAAAGTCCCAATTTTTCCACCTTGTTCGCACCGATTTGTGTTTCATAATCGTGAAAATAGTGTCTGAAGCCCACCAAAAAAAAGTCACTAGATGGCAGCAAAATATGCGGCCCGCGGTGCAAAAGAGAGAAAACAACAATCTGCACCCATCCGCACATAACGGCGAAACGGAACGCGTGAATGGTTCGCTAACGAAATTTGTTAAACTGTTCCAAAGCGCCACTAAACTGAAACCGCACCAAACGGGCCGCCGTTTTTATTACCGAAGAAGCACAAAAACGCGTTTTCACTTTAGCCACCCCCGGCAGAAGGCTGAAACTGCGAAGCGCAAAAGAAGACGAAAGATAAAAGCTTTTCCCACGCAGACAACCGCGATTCGCGCGCGAGGGTGGAATGCACAAATTGCAAAAAATTACATTTACTGCACAGTGCGCGTCGGAAGCGAGCAACATAAAATCCCGCTTTATCCTTGGCCATCGCCCGGTGTCGTGCCGTCGTCGCCGCCGCCGCCGCCGCCGACGCCGCCGTCGTCACCGCCGCCGGTGGGCTGCTTTTTGGGGCGTTTACTTCCCCAGGCCACAGAATGGCTCTCTAGCTCCAGGGCACGCTCCAGTCCAGTGCGCCACGTTTCATGCTCTGTCGATGCAAATGAGTCGCCCGGAAAAACCACACACTGCCAAATCGCAGTAAAACGAATTAATGGCGTGGAATTTAGTCGCGTGTGCAGCGCATTTGATGTATTGCACTCCGAAAGGCGGCGTTCGTGTTGTCCTTTCGCCGGCCCAATCGGACCGGAGAAGTGGGCCGTGGGCAGAAAATCGATCGTCTGCGAAAAGCTTGGGCCTGCGACACCCTGAAACTCAAGCCTAGGTTTTACCCATTGTTGGCCGGGGGAGAAACAGGATTCTGGTCGAAGAAAATACTACTTGAGCGGAACCGTCCTTTCGGCCTCGAGCTGGCATTGCACTATTCATGCGAGGCGTGCGAGAGTCCGGCAAAGTTAATCAACTTAAAAATGTCCCTGCGAAAGGGACTGCACTGCCACGTGGCCGGTATTAGTTATTCATGGTGCATTCTACCAATTGCACCGTAACTTCGCATTGTTCGGGCACACATCATACACATTTAATTGTAAAACTCGAGCCCATCCGGTCGGGGCTCGCCACTTCGAAGTCATCTTTCATCGCTCCAGGTGTTGTGCTCCGGGGTTTTTGCCCCGGCAGCCACGCGTGCTGTCGTTTAATCCTCGCCCGGCCAGCGTATTTAATTACAGCCGAGCCCGCGAGTGTCCTTTGCACTGGTCGGCCCCACACGTCCTGCTACCGTTCGGCGCCTGCCATAGCCAAACCGAAACAATAGAGCGACGAAAGTCGTCGCAAAGGATAATTAATCATTACGTTGCTCCACTAATTACGGCGCCGCGGCGCCCCAGTACCGGCGCTTGATTACTGCGGCCAATCGCGAACCCGATCCTCTCGGAACTCCTCTGTTTCGCTCGCTTTTAATGTATTTTTAGTGCTTTTGTGGCTTCCATTTGGCGTGCGTGGAACGTGGACGCCGGAACGGCGCGAAGAAAGGAACCGAAAAATTATCGCGACCCGTAATTAGTAACAGATCCTGCGTGTGTTGGCAATTGAATTTTAATACTCGCCGGTAAACAGAGGTGGCTGTGGCGAGATGCAGAGAGAAAGAGAGAGAGAAAAGGAGTCAGACAGCGAGCGGCGAGGGGATGATATGATGAAGTGTGATTTCATTGATTACTACGATTGTTGCAATTCGAGGTTTTGATGTGATTTTCATGATTTAATGACACCAACGGTGACGCTGTTTACGTGGCGTATTTTCAATTGGTCGTGTAACGATATGTCTTTTTTATTGCTTCACACACACACAAACGGACTTCCGGTTGAGCCATTTCCAGCGCTTGAGTTTATGACAGATTTAGCAGCAAGAGAAATGTGGGCGCCATCTCGTTTAGTGTAGCCGCTCAATGGAAATCCGAAGCGTTTCGGTGAACCTCCTTCTAAATGCGCTTGCTTTCAACGGCTGTCAGAAGATGAAAGTAACTACGCGGGGTCGTAACGCCAAAGTGCTGGTTGCCCCGTTTTGTTTTGTTCTCAAACATGAACCGGCGGAAACACATTTCAAGTTCTCTCACGAGGCCGCACATGGTCCGTGAAGTCTGGTACATACTCACATTTGAATGATGATGAATGGGAGCCGAGTGTATGATGATTTGCTTCCGCTTAAGCCAACACGGGTCCTGTGTTTACGGTCCGGCGTCACGCACGCTTCCATAAAGTGTCCGCAAGCCATTAAAGGTTTCGAGGACCTTCCCGAGGACACCATTTGTCACTGGGCTGCGCGCATAAACATGACCCCGGAGAGCGCCCGGAGGCCCGAAACCTCCAACAACCACGACGACGACGATTGCATCTAGAGCTCATGATTTAAAAACAAACCATCCACCGTCACCGGGGGACACATCGAGAATAAATCAGAATCGAGTGTAAACAGATTAGCCGCATCCGGTTCCGGGGCGAACGGGACTGCTCCGCCAACATAAAGGGATCTTCAATGATGGTTTTTATTTTATACTTTTTGGGGACACTCTCCGGTCGTTAGTGTTTACGGTTGCTCCGATGCTCGGAACCCGTGTCACGTCGATTCCGACGAGGGCAGCGTCAAACGTTGGTCGCTGTTTTCTTTTTCTTCGTCCTGCGTCGACCTTACCGAAGCCTACGGGGCCCGGAAAGCCGTCAATATTTATGGTGGAACAAGCGAGATAATGCCGACGGGGACTATCAATTTGCCGTATTTTTTCCGTTGCCCGAGAAAGCGAAGATGTACGACTGTGCTGGGGAGGCACTCACACACACACGCACACGGTGGCCTTCGGGGTGGCTGGGTGTTCTTTTCGGGGCACAAAGGATGAGAAAATCCGGGCCAAACGAATCATCGGCACCGTTCAAAGTTTGCTCAATATTAATCAGAAACAAATCAAGCACTTCGCCCTTTTTGTGTTCCGTTTTTGGGCCTTGTCGTTTCACTTTCTTGAACCAGAAAGGTTTTCTCTTTGCGTGATCTTTGGTGGGAATTTTACGAAACACGGAAACAACTGAAAACAAAAGTTCTATTTCGGCGTCGCAGGATAGGAATTGGTCATGCCAACACGCTACACGGTCGACGGGGTCAACTCTTTTTGCGTTCCGCTCTGCTCACGCACTCACTACCGGCACGAACCGTGTCTAGACAGGCTCACAGGTAGCAGAAGCTGATAAAAAGTACAATTTAATTTAACGTTTATTCCAAAGAACGCCACACAGTCTGTGCCAACATGGGCCAATTCCCCAGATCGCACCGTGATAACGAGACAGGTTGGCAAATGCCGAAGCAAAAAGGGGGGGTACCTAGAGCTGTCGTCACGTCAATTTGCAGCGAATGGCGTTGTCGAACAAAAACGAAAATCCAAAGCATCCACAGGAATCATTCTTTCTGTCTCATCAGGCAGCCTGAGAAATCCAACGGGATGCACTTTTTGTCGACGACGCATGGCACGTTGCTGCTCCGGTGCTTATGCAAATCCGAAGGGGTTGATTCCTGTCAGAAAATGGCCACGGCTTCCACCCCATCGGTTAAGGACGTTGTTTTGTGGCGACGCCAGTGGCAGTTTGGATGCCACGAGGCGTCGCGTACAAAACGAGACATTAATAAGAAATTTGCCGGATAATTCAGCACATTCCATTAATCAAATCAAAGTTTCGCCCAGAAGTTAGGCCCCTTAATTGACGCTAGCTTAGCCCGACGCGTAGCGAGAACCCGCTCCGACAGAGAGCGAGAGAGTGAGAAAGAGTGAGAGAGACCGAGACCCGTTGGTCCGCAATTAATCGTGACCCTGTGGTAATTTATCGTGATTTAGTCGCGCAAAAACTGTGGGCTTATCGAAAGGATTTTCTCGAGCAGCAGCCACCGGCCCGCGGCCCGCGGGGCGAAAGGGCACGCTCCGGTTCGCCGGCCAAGAGACCCGGGCTCCTTGGTGATCCTTGTTGATGGCTGGCTTCCGAGCAGGGGCGGATTGGCGTAAGCCGTCCACCGACAGTTGTAATAACTCGTTGACAATGGTGGTAATTTATTCAACGATTCTTTGAAGTTTACGGCCAGAGCGATGCCTAATTTGGGTTCTGTATGTCGCCGTGGAAGCCCTGCTAGGCGTGTGGTGCGAACCCCCATGCCACGGGTCGCATCCAAATCATGCCCGTGTTTTCCCGCGAATTACAAATCGGTAAAATCATGAAATGTGCGGGTTCCTGCCCGTGCTTCCTGGCCGTGGTGGCTTGTTTTTACGGCGTGAAGTCCTGCAACAATTATTGATTATCCTACGGTTGTTATGCACTTTATGACCAACGTGCATGCTGTCGTGTAGTGGTTGTTGTGATTGAATGGCACTTTTCATCTTCATAACTATGAATTCGTTCGCATATGGCACACAAAGAAACACGACGAACACCCACAGTGCGAGCCTTGTGTTAAAAAATGGATACGAGAAGCCGCGGCATAAAAAACTTGGCCCCACACACTCGCACAAATACACTCATCCGTCGTCCAGTCGACCGCACGCTGATCCGCAAAATCGTTCGCGTTGATGATTTTATTATATTTCGCCAACGACGGAGTTAACGGGTGCAGCTGGCTTCGTGCCAGCGGACCGATGTACCGATTTTGCATCGAATTTTATGCTCACAGACGATCCGGCTAGGCTTCGGCCCATGACCGTGGTGCGCGCATTTATTTGGCCGCACGTTAAACTCGGTCCCCAGCTCGGCCTCGGGCTTGCGGACTTTTCCGAATGGTCCGGTCGGAAGGTACGTTCCAGATGCCGCCATTCGCTGCGTTTTTCACCATTCTTTTAATTATGCTTCCGCGTGCCATAACGGGCAGCTTCGTTGACCTTCCGGTCGGAAGTTGTCCAGCTCCTCGTTTGTTTTTCCGTTTTTTGTTAATCCTTTTTGTTTTCAGTGAAGAACTGGGCCCCCATTCACCCGGAGCAATGCAGAGATTACTACTTGTTTCCTACTCGTCCGATCTGGATTTTTCCCGGACGGTCGTTATGATTTTATTCATCCATTCAACATGCATCACATAAATTTTGCAGCGATACTACATCACTCCGTTGCGTACACGCTATCGCTACCCGTGCATATGTGTTTACACACATACACACACACACACACAGACACACACACACACACACACACATTTTACCGGTAGTATCTTAACCCTCGGGCGGCGCGCGGACATTTATTTGATCATAACGACTTGTAGACCCAGCCGTGGAATTTTCCGACCCAATGACACTGAAAGGCACAAGATGAAAGCGTGGACTGGAAGTGTGGAGTGAACTCAGCTTCCCGACCGAACAAGGTGCTCTGATGGGTCCGGCTAAAGAGTAGGAAAACCGGAAAGCGTGATGAAAACGAAATTAAAGCAACGAGACGCACGAGATTTGCCCGGTCCGCCTTTTGATTGTACGCCGCCGGTTAACCGAGCGTGCGTGGCCACGGCTGTCTGGCAGAAGTGAATGAATGTCGAATGCGTTTTCCACCCCCGAAACTGCGCCTTGTTTTTGTTAGCAAAGAAAAACAATTTCAAAAAAAAATTGCCTGTATTGCTCGCAAAGTGCAGCATTTAAGCGATCTTCATTTTGGCTTCCATTTCGACATTTATTCATTTGGTAACGTTCAAGCGAAGCGGGTCATGAGAGGTAGGTCTAAGTCTAGTGACGTTTGAGAATTTAAAAGAAACTTTTGGCTAAAACAAGATTATTCGACCAAAAATTAGCGACTCACTGAATCGATACTGCAACACGTCATAGATCGTACATTTTATATTAACAAGACAAAAGTCCATGTAGTGATCATCATTTACCAATTTCTTTTAAATTTGCGAAGTATAGCGGGTCAATTTTTCCGCAATTCCGGATTCCGGAACTCCATACAATTAATACGAAAATTAATTATCTCGAGAAAGCATTTTATGTATTATTGCTTCGCACCAAAAAGTAGGGGGACAAGGAGAAAATGTATTTAGAATAAGTCAGTAAAAGTTCCTGAGGGAAAAATAGATTTGCTTCTAGTTTACAGCTGAACGACGGACGAAACGACGACTGAGTAATACCAAAACACGATCGGTTCAAATCATAGTTCGAGTGAATGATTGTTGTAATCTTCAGTAGAGGCTTCTACCATCCTGCAAGCGTCGCTACTTTTGAGTATTACAATCCTCGGTAACAGGTCTTAGGACTGCTCAAAGTTTCTATGACATTCGCATAGGCATTCGGTGCGGGGAATGCAATGCAGTCCTTGTCATGCTCGAAGTTAATAACCGTTCAGAGTTCATTATGACACTAAGTACAAGAAAAAAAGCGACACTTCGCTGTCCCCGATGTCACTGGCAGGGCTGGAATCCTTGGCTGTCATGAAGTCCCATCAAAAACTTAATTTAAAAATCGATATCACGTGACACATACGCGCACACACACACATGTGTGTTTGTTGCTGTTCGCTTCATGCCCAAACATGTTGTGCTTCGCAGACGGAAAGAATAATAGCAACACTCACCCAAGTTTTCGACTTCGCACGGCAGGACGAGCGTATCGCCGACGACCGCCCGGTAGGTGTGTCCTCGCGAGGTAAACCGGGGCACTAGTCCGTTGTTTGGCGCGGAGCTGCCCTTACTACTGCTGCTGCCTGTGGAGCACGGATAAAGAGCATAAACGAAACTTTGTCAAATAATTGTGCTATGTTGTGAGTTTATATTTTGACGCGATCGTGTAGGGGTAAAATTGGACCAGAAAAAAAATGAAAGGGAGGGTCGGAGAAACTTTTCCACTCATTTTCCACGCGCCAGAGGGACGATGCACGAAGACAAACACAAAAAATGGCGCGTTGAATGATGAACTCACGGCGAAAGTTGCCCTTTCGGTCGCGATAAACTTCCCCGTTAGACTATCTACCAGGGCACAATGTGAAGGAGAGATGTCCCGGAAATGGTACCGGGAGAAAAACATAGTATAAAATTTTTTTCTAACCAACGTGCAAGTAAGGGGAAAGCGCCATCCTAATTGTTCCTCTTGCGGACCCCTTACGATCGATACTCCGATCGATTCATCTTCATCAATTCATCCAAAAGGGAAATCCGCTAGAAAGAATTGACCAGGAATTGGCACACTGTAGGTCAACGTTTCTGTCCTATTATTGCACGTACTACTCATACTATTGTTATATTTCGGTTGCTACAAAAATGTGCGCCAATTTCTTCCACCAAAGATTGTGCGTGCTTTCGGGCACTATTGACGTCACCGTCGTCAGTGGTGCTCTCATTTGACTGTACTTTATCACCTCGCCACAGTTTCCACGTCCTCGACGAAGGTCTCGACCATTAATAATTTCATTCCCCACTGATTACACCGGCCAGCACCGCGACGCGCGCGCCCATTTTCGGCCCCAGAACTGTGTTCGGCAAGCTAATTAAATCACCGAAAATGGTGTACGGCCCTCACGTTTTGTTTTAACGACGGTTAATTTCCCATTTCCCCGGCAAAAGATTGCTGCCCGGTAGTTAGGCTGTGGCCCTGACGGCCCCGAGATTGCCACTGCTGGTTGGTTCGTGGAAAGTTAAATCAATTACCGAATCCGCCAACGGCCGTGGCGGCCAAAGGAAGCCGCAAAGTTGGACGTGGCGTGAGCGGACCACTAGCGGGCGAGCGTGCGTATCGGCCACAATACAGAAGCCAGACCAGACACACCGGCAGGCTTGGTGCGAACGTGAGTACAAGTGCTGGCGCCCACGGATCGCTACGGACTAATCGAATCAAACGCACTTGTCAGACGAAATCTTCGGCAATAAAACACTGGCCGTGGGGTTACTCCGGCGGACACATTGATCAATGTTGCGCGCTCCAGGTTGCGTGTGGTTCGATCGGCATCGATTAGTCGACGGTGGTTGGATTCGCCTTCGGCCCCAAACTCCGGCGTGCCGATGACGTGTTAATCAAAGTGATAAAAATGGATTCGAACGCAACTTCTAGCGCCGGGAGCGATGAAAGAAAGTTTAGCAACTAATCGCTGCTGAGTGAGTGAGTTTTTGGTGGTGTTCCGTGGGCGTGAGCATGCTTCGAAGAATTACGGTCGTCGAGGACTTTCCGGGAATAGCGGCCGGCAATTTTGCTGCCGCTGGCACTTTGATTGAGCGTGAACTGAAGTTTTATTTGTTTGGCAAAAATGGCGGTGCGAACCGAATCTTGTTCGGGGGTGTTCACTGTTCACACTTTCGATTGTTTTCTTTTCCGATGGTACACGTTAAACTTTTTGTTGCACTAGCAAACTGATGGGCTGGTTGCATACAAAAAGACAATACGGAGACCACACGGAGATCTATGAGGAGACCTATGGTTTGTGAATGCTGCAAAATTTGTTTTCTTGGTACTCATTCGGCTTCGGCTTTGGTAATCTGGGAATCTGGGATTGTATTTTACCTATCGTTCTGATTTGCCTAAAAGATGAGAACTACGAATGGAATGAAACCCTGCCTTAGGGCGAGTGTTTGTTGTAATCACTAAAGTGATTACTAAACGTTAGTTTATAGAAGAAGAGCTGTGTGCTCTTAAGGTAGAAACATTTTCATTGGGCAATCCAGCAAGAAGCACTTTAGCAATGATCAGTTTTGAACTTCATAATCTTGGGAATCAACCATTCCGTTTCGGGAAGCCATCTCGAGGATAAATTTTTGTCACGATGTTCCTACATATTTGAATAATCGCTACGCACATGCATTAATCTCATTGACAAAAAACGCTTCTTCGATGAAGGTGTCACGGATTTTAAAGTGCAATCTGAGCGCGCTCGCCAATACCCTTAATGAGGCTCCACTTCACGACACTTTCGGCTCCCAGGCAATGCTCCAGTTGCAACTGAATTACATGATAATTATTCCCGGTGGGAAAAGATTTTCCGGCATTTTTAATACATTTTCCCCTGGCAAAGGGACATTGGTTCGTTTTTTGTCCCATGATTTTTTTCTCTCGTTTGCCCCACAATATGGTCGCTTTTTACTTCACTTCTGTAATTAATAATGCACATTTTTTACTATTTCCCGAGGGTCCCAACCAAATTTTTTTTCCTCCCCGCGAACTCTCGAAAAGCTAGCCCCCCCCAGGGCAGTCAAGATGGCGACTGGAGGATGTTAACTATAATTGTCCACCAGGAAATAGCAGCAGCAGCAGCAGCAGCACAGCCTGGTGTATTGTGGGGCTCGTTCGGTTGGAGGTTGCGGTTTGGAACTGAAACTAACGCGACGCGGCGGCAGCCTAACGCAAATTCAAATGCTAATTTTCGTGTCCCTTTTTTTAGTCGTCTTTTGTCGTTTCGTAAAAAAGGGCGTCCTTTTGCCAATTCTGCAAGTATAAGCGTCTGCCGTGCACTCGTTCGTCTCACTCAAAGGTATTCTCGTATTCATCAAATTAGGCGCAAATGAAGCACTCGAGTGTGAGTGAGTCCGTGTTTAAGCGATGGACCTCTCAGTTTAATGAATGTGCAATTTAATGATCGCCATCTCGAGCGTACCATATTCGCTTGGAGCGATCATGTAGCGTACCTTCGATTGTGATTATTGAACAACTTCAAAGAAGCATGATTTCGGTAAAAGTATCCAGATTTCACGTCCATCGAACTCCGCTGTGATCCAGAAAATCCTCTTTAAGTTCACATGATTGAATCGGAAAAGGAAGTAACGAATCATGCAAATAAAGTTGAGTCAAATCGAAAGAAATTGACAAGAACACATAATCAACAGCCCAAAATAATACAAATCTACCAACGGAAGAGCTGAGCTTTTTACAGATTAGGTCCACGGATAATGTTTTCAATCCGGACCAATCTCACTTCCATCAATACTTCACATCATTGATGACAGTAACGCGTACGGTACGCCACTTGGCAGTACCGAGGTCGGTACTTCCTTGTTTTTCCTTTTTTGGTGGAAAATTTCGCTAATCCAGTTTCCATTTCGGGCGCGCTTGAGAAAAGCGACCAACGAATAACGGGATCGGGAGCGTTTTACAGATGCGACCCTAGGGAAAATATCCTTCGCAGCATTTTCCACGTATCTCAACGCCTTGGAAACGAGAGAAAGAGAGAGAGAACACAAAAGCCCATAATCACAGTTCAAATAACGCTGCGTCCATAGTCTCCATTTTCTTCAAAGACGAAGCAGAGGAAAAATTAAGTCCAAATAAATCCAAAAGAGGGAGGCAAAGTTGAGAGGGAAAACCGGAAAGAAAGGGACCAACGAAGGAGCGCTGTCTGTGTGCGACACTTCCGATTCCGGGGGGCGGCTTTGTGATATTTCCTACTCGATTCTTACACTTCCTTTTATGCTCATGCTATTTGTTTAGCAAGTTCGGTACGGGGTGAGTATGAAAAATATCACCAAATACCCCGCGAACCTTGGAGTGGTGCGTGGAAAAATCGAAAAGTTTATTTTCGCGCTTACGAACACCATTGTGGGGCTCGTCCTTGGCGCGCGTCTCGAGAACAATGATCACCGTTCCCGGTATTCCCGGCGTTCCCGGCGTTCATTCGGTTGCTCGACTCGGTAACGACGATGTTGCAGACGGCAGGACCGGACCGGCAATGATGATGAAGTGGCACGGACCCACCCACCGGGTCCGTGTCTTGCGGGTGCTGCCCGGGGGCGGTTTGGTTGGAATGGAAAGTTTAATCACCATGTAATGTTTCGATAATATGGTCGGAGCGGTGGAAAAGAAGTGGCTTAATGAGATTTTCTGATTGTCTTTCCGGTGCGCGGGTGAGTCCCGGCGGGGACGCCAGACGGGAAGCGTGGGAAAGTTGCAAAATGTTTAATGGTAAAGAAAATTTTCCACACCTCCCGCATATACGGTGGTGGCCGCGCGGCCGGAAGTCAGGTTTTTGGTTCGTTCGGTATGTTTGCTTAATGCTCAAGCATTAAGCACCGCACGAGGGCCGTTTGTGAGGGGTTTTCGGTTCCATTAGCAGCAGACCCCGTGCGGAACAGATTTTGCCACCAATCCAACGGGTAGCCAACACACAGCGTAATATTTCACAGTTCACAGTTTAACATGATTTAATTTATTTCGCAAAACTTCAACTCGAAATTTTCAATACTGTTTTCATCACAAAATTGGTTTTAAATGCCTTTTCTGTTAGGTAACGCTCAGAATCGGAGCTTTAATTTGAAGCACCTTACCGTACCTTGTTGCCTGTTGCAGTGTTCATGCCCGAAGACGCGTGATGATGACTACTGGCGCATAATCAAGTAATGCTAATTTCACACCGACACGTTGAACGAGTGCTCCGGTGCATGCAATCTCGAGTTTCGTGCGTTCTTTCACACTCTCCGAGCAGTGTGGCCGAGCATAAGCCCACACTGTCGGGCGCTTCGCATGCGTTCTTGTGCACTGTGTTCACCTGTGACTTGTTGCAGAAACGCAAAAAAAAAAACAGAAACACCATAAAACAGGTGCTAAGGCACAGGCAAACGGGGCATCGAAGAGGAGTCGCCGTCGCCGACCGAGAACGCTACACCGAAAATCCTGGCCCGGCGCTCCTGGGGGCGCCAATTCGTGTGGCGGGCTTAATCACACGTTGTAGATAATTAAAATTTATGAGCAAATTAATCGCCATCGAACCTGCGAACCCGGAACAGCTTTCGACAGCGCGGGGCCGATGTTTATTTATCACGATATGCAAAATGTTTGACGCCAGCCGGACCGTGTCGTTGGAACGGACCGAAACATGGCCCCTTACGGGGTCGCGAGCGCTGATGGCTTCATTAGCCAAATAGTTTCGCCTCGCTAGTGTTGGATAGTGTTGGATAAAAACAATGGGACGGCCTCTCGGTAATTGCTAACTTTACCTAAGTTAAAATATGTATATTACTTTTCGCGTTCCCGTGTGTCTGTGCATTTCAATTCGCTCAATGCGTCGCTTTTAGTGTATCGTGAATAATCGATGCGAATGCATCGTAATCGCATGAAATATTCAAAATTTAATGGAAAACTTACAATAGCAAACCGGATGGTCGGAAAACATTAGTTAAAACCCACGCAATACGGAGCAACATGAACCTGTTTTTATTGAAATATTTTCACGGTTTGCTAGGAGTGGCCAAGCGACCCGCCTGCGGCAGCCGTCTCGTCAGTAGCAGCATCGTTTGCGGCAGAAAACTATCGGATGACAGTGAGTGACTACGGACGGAACCAAAGCGCCGCTATTGGTACCAGCAGTCACCGTCAGCGATCATCAGTCAGCCGGAGCACGCTCGAAGAGCTGGACCTTAGGAGCGACGACAGCCCCGGTGAAGAAGCTGTTCGTCCTTCGTTGGTACACCGTACCCCGTACCAACTGGCACTTTTTGGCTATTCAACCGAACGCAATACGCCACCTGACGACCAGAAGTCGTGCAGAAGCCCTGGACTCCATCCACTTCGGGCCCGGTACCGGATGAGTTTGACGCGCACAACAGGCGCACCCTGTTGCCGACTCTTGGCCGTTGGAACCAGCTTGCCAGTAGCGCCCCCAACAACAAGCTGGCCGTCGTCGTCGTCATCGTCGTCGGACGAGAGTAGTGCCAGATAGATAGATACTTCGATCCGTTGCCGGACCGGATCGAGTACCTTTCCCCCCAGTGCAGAGTGTGCTCGGTACCCAAATGATGACCTCCGACGCGGTCGACGATGTCGCCGAAAACGACGAAATATCCCAAAGCACGGCGCGTTGACGGGCGGACCTGTGCTGTGGCCCGGCTCCGTCGCAGCAGCGAGCCGGAAACGGAGCCAACGGATGACGATGAAAAATTGAAATTGAATTTCTCATTTGCAAGCGTATCAATCATGAATTGGTTCGCTTTTCCGACCACTACCCGGTGCGTGGTCTCGCTCGTCCCGACATGCGATATGTCGGGTGACACGGTGTAATAGCGTTGTTACCGAAATGATGGCTACCGACCGATGTCACAGCACTCATCATGGGGAACCTTTCATCAACGGCCGCCTGTGGGTAGAAGGAGTTGCTCGAGCAGCGGACAGCGACCGGATGGTGTCTTTTCCGGGGCAGCAAATATTGATCACACTAATTGACGGAGCCAGGAGAGGTCTCGGAGAGGCACAGGAGAGAGCTAGCGATCCTGGTTACCTCCGGTACAAAGCAAGCGCGGAGGACTTGGAGAACTACCAGCGAATGTGGCGCTTCACTCGACAGCGGCCCTGGTTATAAGCTTTACAGTGTTACTCTTGGACCTCGGATCCCGGAATGAGTGTTTCATTTGACCTTGCTGAAGCGCAACATTAATTGGCTATAAAGGTCATGTGCAGCTGCAAAACAACGGTGAACATCATCTCGAAAAACGGATATCGTCATGACATTACACATCCTGATCAACATGTAATCAGCATAAACTCATACCGCATTTGTCACAGGTTGTTTGTCGACTATGAAAATAATCATATAATTAATCGGATATGTTGGACATTGTAAATAGAACGTATCGAGCTACACAAAAACTATCCGAAAATGCTATTTATCATTTGAAACATTATTTTGCTTGTAATAAAAAAATATAACATTCTTCAAAAACAACTATAATCGAGCTAAATGAATAGAGTTTTAGGAATAGTAGCTGCTCCCGAAAACGTAACGCACGCTGGCTTGATTACATCCTTTCATCAAAACTGGTCGGTTGCATTTGCGGAGAGTTTCCCGCCCGATGGGGCCAAAGTTTTTCCACAATACCATGGTCGCCCGACGATTGTTTCGACACGGAAAAAACATGATTTATTCGCTGTTCGGAGTGCGAACAGCGAATAGCGAAAGGGCGGGAAAAAATGCTCTTAAATCCTGCTCATTTGTGCAGCAGTACAAAGTGATAACTTTCGATCGTCCGTTCGCTGCGCGGGAATGGGAATAGTTTCACGCCCCGGGACCATTGTCAACTTTCCCAGCAACACAACGCAGCGCAGCGGAGCCCCAAGGATTGTCGCCCCAAGTGCTGCCCTAACAGTACGACCGAGCATCAAATGATTGTACCGTCGACAGTTGCAGTTTGACAAAGTTTCCTGCCTTATCCGTCGACGCCGGAAAGCAAGTGTTGATCCTTGCAGAAAAGTTTGGCAAACTTTTATTTACTGACCGCCTGCTTTCGGTTCGGCCCGCAGCACGGACCCGGGCGCGCACCTCCCGACGTTGCAGAGACGTTGCACGATCGTGTTTGCCGACGAGCGTGCGGTTGTGAATGGGGCAAACTTTCTTCACGAATGGATCCCGTGGTGTTTCCTGTCTTTATTTTATTTCATTTCTTTCCCCTGATTTGATCGATCGCTGTCCTGGTGGACCCTGGTGGAGCCGCACGTCCGTGAGCATTCGCGCCTCAAGCAACCTGAAGCTTCGAGCAGCTTAAAGCTCTTCGGGTCAGTTTTTGCAGTTTACAGCACAGCCAGCCTTGCTTGCCTCCATTCTCGGGGTGTCACAAGGATCCGGTATGTTGGATTTTGGTTGCTCTAGTTCGAGAAGCTTCCGGGAAGGATGTGCCCGAGGTTCCGCTTTTTTTTTCTTTGTTGTTGATTCATATTAAACTTGACGACCATTGCTGTTAGTCCGGTCCGTCTCTTGTTGAAAGTGTTCCATTTTGGGGCCCCGGTCCGAGTGGTTTGTCGAAAAATGTTGGGCGAAACTTTTCACTCCCTGCGGATGCTCACGAGACGTGTGGGCGAGAATTTCTTACGCATTCGACGGTGACTTCTGGAGGTTGAAGTAACGATGCCGGGTAGAAAAAGCAACACAAATTCTACGACCAGTGGCCACCGGTATCGATAACTTCGCCGAAACTGCTTTCGAAGCGGGTCAGTTTTGGGCCCCTCGCAAGCACGTGGATACATGCCGGCTTCGCAGCCGGATGGCTGAAGGACAGCAAAACTTCAACCTGAACGGAGCATCCCGAGCTGCCCGGGACATCCCGTCTCGGTGTGTGTGTGTGTGTGGAGGATAAAGTTTTCCACCGACGCTGAAAACTTTGTCCGCCCGAAACTGGCATGCCACAGAAGCGCTTTTCTTTTTGTGGGTGAAATGGGACTTTCCAACGCGCCCCGATGTCCACGCTGTGTGTGTGTGTGTGTGTGCGGCCATGGATACGGCCACTCTCTTATTTGGATTTTAATTGGACCGCCGGTTGGCCACCGTGGGCAACCGGAAAGCCCGGCCGGTCGAGAGAAGATATCCGACCGCTCGTAACGATCCACTTCCTGGGAGAATTGGGTGTTTCTTGAGGGTCTGGTGGACTTTAAACATTCGTCGGATCCTTGTGCCAGGATCACTTTACACACACGCGAAGCCTTCCAAGGAGAGGTCAAGAAGGATGCGACTGCGAGCATTTATCAGTTGGACCGTTGGTTTCGGATGAATGATTGAGCTTTAATTAACCACCCCGATGGAAACTTGAGCCGTGGCGAACGTGTGGTCAGCCAGGGGCCGGATGCAATTAAAACGGATATCTTACGAAACGTCATCCGAAACATGGCGGGCACGAGAGCTTCCGGCACAATTTACCGTCCCAAGCAAAGAGGCACGAAAAACTCTGGCTATGCCTGGGATTTCCTCGTACACCTGGTGTTGGTCGGCACATTAAAAGCAGGAAAATTCCACAGAAATAACATTTTCCCGAAAATGGTTAGCGTCGCGTCCCGCGGCTTGAGAAGGATGCGGACCTCCTCCCGAAAACGGATCCCTTGGGCGAGCCAAATAAAATACTCTCCCATAATCGCCCGGCCGGCCGGGGAAAGCAACGGACTTGACGGACCCGGTTGGGCTGGCACAGGACCTCTTTCACCTTGGCCGGCGAAAGTTCGTGAACGCCAAAAGCAAATAATTATTTCATTAGCACGAACCACCGAGCACCGGCCAGCTGACGGTGGTGGTGGTGCTGGTGAGAAAAGTAAATTAAAATAAAATTAGTTCCAACCGTGCTCTGTGTGTGTGTCTGTTAAAAGTAACGGTGGCACTGGGAACGCGGCCCTCGCCCGAAATGCCCGCTTTAGTTATGTGACTTGTGATGTCTTTGATTAAAAATTAATTAAGACATTGGCTCGCTGTAACCTGTCCTGTAATGGTGGGCCCAGCCGAGACATCTCGTTCCAGCTACAAAGCAGCGCCCCCAAGTGATGCACACAAATGCACAGCTTAGCCTTTTCCCGCATAAATAGGCGTCTCAGATGGGCTGTGGTTTTGGGATATGATAAGTTTCTCATGCCGTCAGGGCGTTGACAGCCCTGCGCAGGTGATGAGGGTAATGCAGGCTGACCGACGCTGACCGCAACCGAGGTGGTGCAGCCATGCACGTGTGCGGCTGCTCCTGGACCACTCAGGATTCGAGGTTCTCATTCGCGCGCTGGCAATGGTTTGGACTGTGGCCGTGGATTAACGCTAAGCCTGCCGGGTCGGGTCGGGATCGGCCCGGAGGACAGCTCGGCGACTAAGCGACACGTTCTCGCCGTCGTTGGTGCGAAAGGACTGCAGGTTTGCGGTTTGACTTGCGGGACGGGGGTTTGGTCACATTATTTTCGGCACTCGGAACGAGGCGTGCGGGCCGGACTAGTAGGAGCTTATTTTCGGATGAACGGACGATTGCAAATGTGGCTTGTTGATTGAAAAAGTTCCACTTGACATCCCTTCCAGGCACCCGCTCTGGCCCCGGGGCGGCTCACGATGGCTTCCCGCCTGAGGTGGGGCAGCCTTTTTTTCTGTTCCTTTCCGTGCGGATTAGTTTGGTACACAACGGCAGTACACGGCCGGTGGGCCATGGTTAAGGAACAACTATCAAGTTCCAGTCCGCCGCACGTGATGCAATAATGATGCGAGTGGCAAAATTCTCCGAAACGCTTCTGGCTCACCGAGGGGCTTTGAAATTGCTCGTGAAACTAAACTAGCACGGCTATGCTAACGGACGCCACATTATGTTACACGCCCGACACGGGTGGGCCGCTGGGAAATGGTTTGTTATCGAAAACTAATTTTCCGAAAGTGAAACATAGTACGTGATTATAATTGCATCATCAAAATGACTTTCGGTTTGTTGGCTTTGTTCGCTTGCGGTGAATGTCCTCGGGGTTCAAGATTGTTACGTTCCACACAAAATTGCAGCACTTTATTCGTTGCAGTTTTGTTGCAGTTTGCAATTTTATTTGGGAACTTCTTTCTTTCGTATTTTATTTTTCTTCTTTTATTGATGAATTGTTTGCTTTCGCTGTTTACCTTTCCTCTTTTCCGTTTTCGTACTTATTGAACTTCGCATTGGTTTATTTTCGTTTCCCGCTTGTTGCTTAGGGCCAATCAACACATATTTTGACTGTAACCAACGACTTTCATTGAACAACGTTTATTCGAAACAGCCAGTGCTAGTTTCAAAACTTCCGAGAAGCGGACCAGCCGAAATCAATATCTTCGCTTACTTTTCAAAGCTACCGCCTCAATGTAAAGTTACTAGTTTTCGCCCTCACCGTTTACCTTTTCACGGAGGTTGCTCAAATGAAGCAAAAAAAAAAAACAAGCTTCGCAATCAGTCCCTCTTTCCGAAAGTCACCGACGGTCCGGCGTAAGGTTCCGGTGGTCCTTTCGATGAGCGAAATTTAATTAAAACCCAGGCGTTCGTCGCAAAAACGCACATTCCCCGATCGATCCAACCAACTTTCGCCCGGTGGCTGAAAAAGAGATATAACGTTCGAAACATTTGCATGTGTGCCTCCGGAAGCGGTGCCCGAGACGGGAGTACGGGGTCGGCGCGATCCTTCGACTAGGGGCGAACCGGGTAGCGCTCAAGAAGCACAGCACGCAGCAAAGATAAGAAGCCAGTCAAGCGAAATAGGGCTAGTGGAGCACTTCTGGACGGTCACCGGACGGCCTTCGGGTGGGAATTTCAGGAATCTTGCCTCAATCGGTGACACTTTCGGGCACCGTGTCCTTTTTTCTCGCTTCGCTGAACCGATTTTCGATATCATCGTCAGCGTCGCACCGTTCAGCGCCGTTTTTATGCAGAGAATAAAAAACCATTTGGTAGGCAAGTGAGCTTTAGAATGAAAACTATCAAACATACACTGGCGTAACATTTGGCAAAAAGTATGCAAACTTGAAAAGTATCATCACTTTAGAACGTATCAATAACGCAACAATTAGCATCATTGGATGATATCTGCAGTGATGACGGGTCGCATCATGTGAGATAATTTATTGTACTCGAAATCAAAATGAGTGTATTGATAATGATTTAATATTCATTCCCCAGAATAATTGTTGACAGGACTTAATTGCTCAGTAATTTATTTTTACACTCCACAGAGTTAATTGGCAAACCCACGTTTTTCTTGGAAGAAATCGTACGCTTGTAGGTTTTTTCGAGCACGCGGATGTGGTAATGCCTGAAAGCCAACTAACAGTACAACGCGTAACGATTCCCAGGAAAATCCACCGCCAGCAACATAGCGGATTTGAGATTTGTTCACCAACGAACGACCGGGATTGTGATGAATACCGCAACGAGAGGTTTTACTGGAATTCGAAGAACTGTAAAAGGGACATCAGATTCCAATTCTACACACACCATGCGTTGATGTTAAAGCTCCAGCGAAGCAGCCATGAATTGAAAAACGATCCCCCGGCGTGCCAATTCAAACCAAACATTTTTCATCCCCAATTTAATCCATCGTACCTAAGACGCTCGGTGGCAAATAATATCCTGCGTTGTTCAATGCAATGTTCTGCGAATGGAGCCCTTGCGCCGCTCCGCAATTTGCTCAAAAGTCAGTGAAATGCCAGAAAAAAAAGGATTCCTCATCGCACGGTGGTGACAACTCCGTGACACAACGTGAACGACCTCAGCGTCAGAACGACTCTGCCGCACTTTGGGTAACTGCATCGCAACACTTGCTTGTCTCCGCGTGGTTCGAGCAATCGTTTTAATTTTCTTAATGGAAAAAAGTCATCCGGGGCCAGAGTTGAGCCAGGTCGTCGAAAGTGAAGAAACGCCTCACGATGGATGATGGTTTTTTTGTTTTACGATTTCCCGATCGCTGCCACGTCGCGAGACAGCAGACGGTAGATGCTCGCTCACTGGCAAAGAGTTCCCGAAGAGTGTCGTCTTATTCTTCGCCACTTTACTCTCAAGAGGCTCCAAGAGTCGAAGAATGCTCCATTTTACAATCAATGGCAACGCTTCGCCCGCCGACGGTTGAGTATCGGTTGGTGGGACGGGGAAACAATCTTCGGTTGCAACGCTGGCGGCAGTGCGGGCGACCAGCACGACGTCAGAAATTGTTGATCAAAATATTTTTCTTACAAGTCCCGGGAGCCGAGATGACGCGTAAAAGCGACACTGTATCGGTGGCTGCTCCACTTTGTGAATCGAACCATCCGTTCAACGTGCGATCAGAGGTCCCTAGTGCTGGGGGTCTTGGAAGAAATCCCGATTTTGTAAAAAAAAAATCAGAGGCGCACCGGAAGCAGTACTCAAATCACGCGCCAGCAGCGCAAGTGACGTACAAGTTTCGGGATACGGTCTCCCGTTTCAAGTATCAAGTTACCAATTCATGGTGCAATGACTGCCGGGAACAAACATGCCACCCGAGCACAAACATGCAGTAAGAAGTGACAGGCTTCCTTTTTGCCTGTGTCCACATGCCCAAAGTCCTGTGTATCCGGGGCACATATTTTCTTCTGTTTTCGGCATCCTCAACAAGAATTTCCACTCAACATGATAGAGCAATTGCTTTCTTTTCTCGGAAATCAAAAACACTCGGCCCCGGTTGCAGCGGACTGCACAAAATGAATCGAGTGCTAATGGAACCACACATGCAGTCGCCGCGCGGCCGGGTTCTTCATTTTGTTAAAGAATGCCGTCATATTTCCCGTCCCACAAAAGCTGAGTTATGATTGTTTCCGTTTTTTTGCCGGCTTACGATTGCTATTAATCCTGGCAACAGCGCTTAATCTGCACCGAAATCGACAGCAAAAACCATCGATGATGTCACGCTTCGTACGCCGAGGGCGACTGCATTTTAGTGACTTTCGTTGGCGTTAAAAACGCTACAAAAACATCCGAGCGACAATCAACAGTCGAACGCTGGTAGTCCCTCGTTGTCGTAGGGACCGAAGGAACCGTAACGTTCGTTCGTAACGCCAAAACTAGATCCTTGGACGGGCATGTGTGGCCGCCTCTCGGCCGTTCGCTCCGGCGTGTGTCAAAATATAAAACGTCAAACGGGCGAACGAGATGATGATTGTTTACGATGTGCGACCGCCATTTTTTGTCCCTCGGTTGCGCGAGCAATTTATCGTAACGGATCTGAGGGCACTTTTGGGAGCTACAAATCTGCACACACAACATAATTGCCAGCGGTTTTATTTCCGGGTTTTGCCGGTGTCGACACGGCACGGTTGTCAAAAGCTCCTTCGGCGGCGATGTGTGTGGTTTTATCTCAATCAAAATCCAATTGCACACGACACACAGTTCTTGCGGGGGGGGCGGGTCGGTCGGAGCCAAAACAGGAGCAACACAAACACACACTCCCCGTTTACGAGCTGTTGGCACCATTTTCTAGCGTTCCGCGCACGCTTTGCACGGTTCGTGTGCACGAAAGGAACGAATCTGCGGCTCTTATCGTCATCCCCTCGTTGCAGGAGTGTTGCTGTCAGCGCGAAGGACGATGATTATTGTTGCCAATTTCATTTACCACACCACACTCATTTACCGTTTACCGAGAAGAATACGATCCGAATGCGATTGTGATGACGAATGAATGTGGTTGAATGGGTGGCCGGGGTTCTGTAAACGTTTTCGGAACGTTTGTCCTTTTCGTCACATTTTTATCGTTTATCAACAGCGCGACAACGGAAGCTGACAATTGGCGCGCCGAACACCGGAAGACTGTTCTAGCTCTTCTTATTCGTTCCTTCGTCCGAGCGGAACTTGTGGGACGGGCGAAAGAAACCAATACCACGCGGGATTGGCACAAGCAGTCAAGGGGGAACAGGATCTTGGCTCTTGAACTGCGTTTAAAAGATTAGTAAATAATTACGATTTTTTGTGGATTGTTGAGAGAGTTGATGAGATTTAAAAAAATGAATAACAGCAAGAATAAAACTGTTTACATGCAATAAAAATCACATGAAATCAAGAACAACTGAGCCGATTGTAGTGAAAGATTGACACTTGTTTGTTCTCTGTCTTTTAATGTTTTTCTAATTGTTTAGATGTTCCGATGATTCCTTTTCCAAATGAACATGATATAAGATACGTATCTTATTCAATTGGGGAGATTGGTTAGGGGAATGAAATTTCCCCTTAAACAGTCACTGATGAAAATGTGTAACTTGGCGACACCTTAGCTGCCTATCAGAGCGCCTTATAGCTGATAACGTTCTTCGTTCTAGCTGATAACTTGATAATTGAAAAACATTGTTTGCGCCACAAGACGATGACGTTTTTTGCATTCTGATTGCCCTCCCATAAGAAGACAACGGATGTTAAAATAATTCTTGAAAGGGGTACAAAGTTCTTCACAGAAGACATGAAAGAAGCGTTAAATGATATTACAACATAACAAGTCTTAATTATGACTGGCTCACAATAAAGAAATGCGGTTTGGAGTATGACGAAATTGAATGAATGTCACTCTCGTTTTGGACATCTATTTAAATATCATTTCTTTAAAAAAAAGAACAAGCCCAAAATACAGCATAACCGTCCAGCGCGCAATAAACATGATTTGGATTCCTTAATTTGCAAACAAGACGCATCATTTTTCATTCTATTTCAATAACGCTTCCCAAATGGTCGCCACAATCGTTGATAAATCACTCGTTCACGACGCACATACACACGCGCGAACTCAAGGACCCTGCCATCACCGGGGTACCGTGCCGCAATCCTGTTAGAGCCATGGCAGTGAAGGCCGCTAGAAGCCAGACTTGGCTTCTGCCATGGCAGGGGAGATAAAAGGTGGTTGTTGTGCAGCAACGCTGTAAGGTAAGTGGGAAGAAGCAACACAACATGATTTTATGACCCTCCTCTCGATTGTGTTCGCTCAGACCATTGTGAGCGCGCGTGCGGTCGCCTCCGATGGCCGGCGATGTGTGATTGCAAATTCTTTCGCCGTCGCCGGTCACCGATGTGGAGGGCAAATTTTATTACTAACCTTTCGCCTTTTCTCTCCATCAGGACACCCTGATCCCGGGAAGTGTCCTTTCCGAACCGGTGACGGTGCCGTCGACCTTCGTCGATGCCGCCTCGAGTGGCTTCAAACGCTGTGCGCTGGGCGAGTATCGAGGAAGCATAGAAAAGGACCTGGCCTACTGCGGGCGCCAGTCCACCTGGAGACTGGAGGAAGCCGCCCACGGTCCATTCGATACGCCGGATGTTCCACTGGGTTTCTCAGTTCATGAAGCCTTAACCGACCAACCAACCATACGACCAACCGGCCGGCCAACGGAGTCCACGTATCTGCCTGTTTGCGCGAAGCCTCGCCGAAAGTTCGCTTATCATGCACCCAGCATCATCATCATCATTCGGAACTACATCGACGTGGTGGAAGTCCCCATCCCCGGCTGCTGATCCCCACCTGAACGACGAAGGACCAGCGCGACGGACCCACGGCCCGGCTCTCGTAGGAAGCCCTCGTAAAGGTTCATATTTCATGCGGCTAAAACATGTGCCGAAGCGGGCATAAAGCTCACCTTTCTGGGTGTGCCGGGCCGGTCCGCTTGTTGGTTTGCGGGCATGTTTTCGATATACGGTGCCGGTGCGCACTCGCCATCATTCCCGCAGCCCGGCACGCGGGGATCCGCAAAAAAGCGCACCAAATGGAAAATGGTAATGTACTTATGAAAAATGAGCCCGAAATTTTCAGTTGATTGTTTTCGCTCGTTACACTGCGAACGCGAGAGCGAAGAGTTGTGGTTATGCGTTTTAGGTGCGTTGGTTTTGTTTTTTCGCTTTAGGTTGTGAATTGAAGTGGCATCCGTTGTTGGTGATGCTATGCTCTTCTTTTTTTCCACATCCGTGGCACTTGTCGAGCTCTATTTCAACCCGGAACGGACCGGAATATGTAAAAACATACGTTTTCCTAATGTTTTATCATTTTCCATGTGCGAAGCAAAAAAAAAACGCAGCTTGCACGACGCAAGCAAATAAATGTTCGCTGTGGCACAGCATAACCACGCTGGAATGGCCAGGATAAAGGCCGGGCGTTACAGAGCTGTGTGGCACAAATGCCAAAGTACAGCCGACGCGTTGTCGAGTTCCTAGTGAGCTAATTGAGCAGAGACTATTCAGGTTCGAGTCGTTTAAGGTTTGCATAACTACAATAAACACGGTGTCCTTCTTCGTTCACGGTACCTTGAGACGAGAGTTTTAGTGAGGAATAGACGCCCATAGTCAGTAACTGTTGAGGTCTTGCAATTTACTTTCGCTTTTAAACTTAAAGCACTCAAGTTAATGCTCTTTCAGGGTTCGATTGAGAGCTTTCGCTTAGAAACCGATTAATCGGTGCAGTGCAGACGGATGATCTACGGACGACCCGTAAAACTAAAAATAATGTTGGGTTTCGGTCAAATTTGCGGTGTTGACAAAGTCACAAGGTAACAAATTGTTTATAATTCACAATATTTGTGTATCCTCCTGGTAATTCTGTTGAATTTGGAGTGTTTTATTCTTTAAAATTCTCTCCACACCTTGAACAGCTAAATATCAAAAGTATTAGTAGAAGGAAAGTAGAAAATTTGAACCTTGTGGTTCAAATTTTATTGAATGGATTCTCTATTCCAAGACTAGGCTAGCTCTTGTACAGGGTGAGCAAATTAGTGTGCATTTTTTCATTTGGTTATAAAACGAAAACGGCTGAATATTTTTCGATGCTTAAACTTTTATTTGAAAGGTTGATTCCTAACATTTTTTAATGTAAAACAATTTTGGTAAAATGTTTACCACGATTGGCTTGGCAGTAGCTTCTTCGGTCGACCAATTTTTAAGTACATTTTCGATTGTATGTGGTCCTATTTCCTTAATAGCAACTTGAATTTCGGTCTTAAGGTTGTCAATAACTGCTGGTATGTTCGCATAACATAAATATTGATTGTGGCTGTCACTGTATGGCACGTAGCGCCGTCCTGTTCAAACCAAACGCCGTCCAAGTTCTCAGCTTCAATTTCGCCGAAAAACCAATCACCCAAAATCCGCACGAAACAGTCACTCGTTATGGGTGCATTGGCTTCTCTTGTACGATTTATGGCTTTTCCGAACCACAACAGTGCTTGTTAACATAGCCACAGAGGTGGAAGTGATCTTCAATGAAATGTGCTTTTGACGAATAATTTGACGGTTAATACTTTGGAAATAATTTTTTCATATTTCCAAATGTTCTGCAACCAAAATTGTATTTTATACATAAATGTTAAGAATCAACCTTCCAAATAAAAGTTCAAACATCGAAAAATATTCAGCCGTTTTTGTTTTATAGCCAAATGAAAAAATGCACACTAATTTGCTCACCCTGTAGTTTGCTTACAAAAATATTTATTAGTTATTTTTAACTTACTTACTTACTTACTTCATACACACAATACAAGTTATGAATTGACATCAAGATGTAATTGAATTATGTCTAAAAACACAACTACAAGACCAGCAAACAAACCAAGCAAGTTCCCCCTTTTACATCGGCCACCGTACCGATTGCAACAGGAATTCAACAAATCTTCCACTTCCACAACAGTAATGGTGGATCGGACATACGGGGCATGGGGAGGGCAACAGCGGCATTCGGAAAAGAAACCGGGGGCAGAGAATAATAAAGATACCACGTTATGCATCATTCGTGCAATGTTACTTTGTCACGGAACGTAATAAGGTAGCGGTGGCAATAAAAATCATTTACCGTTAGCAGCGAGTGCCAACTGGTGCCACACACACACACCTGCACGGAAACGTAAGGACGACTTCCGTTTCTTTTGTGTTGCCGACGAGCGTCAACCGAAATTCCGGATGTCCTTTTTTCTTCTCTGCCGAAGGGAGCTCACGCAGTCGCGCGTACCGAACCATACGTAACGCATGTCCTTCGTCGGCGCCTTCGCCTCGTGCCTTCTGCCTACGCGAAAGCAAGGAGCAATTATTCATTTGTAAAAGATCTACACCTCAAATTCCGCCTGTCCCGCAGCTCCCCGAGACTCCCTGCACGTAGACGTGTCACGAATTGAAAGAATGGATACCTGCGCTCGTTCCTCGCTTGGTTGTTTGCGGGTGCCTGTACGGCGGGCCATGGGGGTTGCCATCTCATTCGTCACTTCAACCTACTAACCTGACCGCCTCCTTGCCTTGTCTGTCCTGCCGGCACGCCGGATCGCCGTATGCCGAGACGATGACGACAACAACACTGACAATGGACGCTACTTTTGCCAGGGGGACGCGTGTAGCGGTGTGTGGAGCTCTCGTAAGCGACGGTATGCCGTGTATGCCGTGTACAAATGGACGTACAAGACAAATAGACATTTCTTCGCTCGTTTAACCCATTCATCGTACCTGATTTCGTGCCTTCCTCTGCGCACATCCGGATTCTCTGGCCGTTGCTTTCTCGGTCGTCGGAAATTCACCCCGAGGAGCACACGGGGGGCGCATTACACGAGCTCCACGGTGGTCCACGTAAGTCAAACGGCATGAGCAGTCCTGTTAGATACGACCCATTAACGTTTCCAACACCGTTCTGGGAAGCTGCACCGAGTTCCGGGCGCCTTGCAGTGCTGCTGCAGTGTTTGCACTCGTCAATTAACTCGCTGACACTGTGGAAACCCACTCAGGAGATTGAAATTGATTTGGCCTTCGGGAAGGATTCGATACGGAACCGGTTCATTACCTAATGGGCCATAATGGAGAGCATTGTGATGCGTGCAGTGGTGAAAGAGTGCCGTCGGTTTGCGCCGCGTTGGTAGTTTAGGCGTTTGACGACTACGCAGCAATTTTAAAAAGAAACTATAGAAGCTATAGATCAGTTGAAGTACGTTTATGCGCATTTCATTTGATCACTTCAAAGATCGAGCTTCGTCACTTTGATTACTCAGAGTCTTGGTCAGTGTCGGACTTGCCATAAAGGTTGAATGGTGAACTGAGAGTTGAAAATAATACCAAATGTAATGACTGTTCAAGTTCGACTTCGACCAACAATGTAGCATTTTCAACTGTTCGTATGTTGGGTTGCTCGGCAGCTCGGCACTGATGAAGCCCTGAACCTGAAGCTTGCACCTGAAGAGTCCTACAAACCGTGAGGTGGCACGCACAAAGGTGCAACAACCGCGGGTGGGCCCTTGTTTCATGAGAAAAACTCTGGAGCATGTTTTATTCATTCGCTTCATTTTCTGCACGCCGGAAAGGGCCTCGCAAAAAAAAAAAACCCGAAGTACCGGACCTTTCGCTCGAGAGGGCATCACATTAAAAATCCTGCTAGTTACGCGCCGTGTCAATGCCTCTTGAAACCGGGCGCCCAGAGAAGTGGGAACCGTGTGGAAAAGGACGTAAAGGCCGCACACACACACACACACACACACCTCGGCCTGGTCGGCCTCGTGAAAGTTGCCCCGACTCATTGCGTCATTTCACGCCAAGCCGGAGCCGTGTAAGCCCTTCCCATCGACGTCCAAGCTGGGCTGGGCTCCAGGCGGGGTCAATTACCCGGGCGGTGACGGGGGTACGGTGGGCCGATGTACCGAGCGATGTTGCTGGGCGAGAGGAGTTTGCGAATAAAAGCGCACGGCGCAAGTGGTGACCCTCGGTCTCGGTGAATGTTCATGTTTATTTAAATTTCAGCTCTTCCCACGAAGGCTGCAACGAGCCTGCGGGGCTCACGTGCCCGTTAGTCATATTCAAAATAGTGGTGCGGCTGCACGCAACCGAATCGTGCGGCTCAGCCCCTGCCTCGGTGGAACCGTACCGAAGGGAGGTGAACTGTGTCCGTCCGTCGTTTCGTCAAACATCTTTCCAGCCCATTGGGCAGGATTGGGCTGGTGTGACACAATGGCGAGCCCGAAAACGTATTACTGCCGATGATGCCAATGCTGATGATGATGATGGTGACGGCGGTGACGTTGATGATGGATGGAGCACCGTGAAGTCTCGTGAATTTTGTCCTTTGGTCGCTTTGGTTTTTTGGGACCTCCCATCGTACCGTGCATGTCACCAACTGTGCCGAAGCGCGAAATTTTTATGACTTGGTCGTGCGTTGCTTTGATTAGAATGGCCTATAATCCGTTGGGTCAATACGGGTTCACGAAATCCGTACACTTTTTTGTGTGTATCTAAGAATATCTTAGACTCATGAGTGTCGTTGCCCGATTGGCCCAAACACGGTGAACGTTTGATAGAAGCAGTCAAATGAAATGAACATTAATGTACGCTAGCGATGAATTAAGTATTCTTTCATTTAATTGAATTAATGAAAGAAAGAATTAATGAAGCACTTGGCGATGAATTTCTTATAATCTCATAAGAGACTTAAACTTTGGGTACGATCGAAAATAAATTAGAAAATAATTGAAAAATAAGAAAAAGAAATGATAAGCAAGACACCAGCAAAAACGTAAGAAAAACAAAAGAACACCACGCTCAAATACGTACTCAAACCAATGCAGTAATTTGCAGTACTATTTGCATTAGTTTGGGCAAAAAGTACCGAGACTTTGGCCGTAACACTCTTTGAACTTTGAATCTAACTTTCAATCAACGTCTTCAGATCACCAACCATTCTTTGGTTTAAACGATGTACGAGGGGTGTTCAAAAAGTAATGATAATTTTGCATTTACGCGGGCTACATAAGTCCGATTTTCGATTTTTTTGTGGCGATAAGTTACTACACATATCAGTGAATTATGGTGAACAGTTCGGCCATTTTGAGTAATCGGTCAATTTTTGACAGCTGTTTAGCTTGGACAAGATTTGACTCATCTTCGATTTTTGTCTCTTCCAAAAAATGGATGGCAAAGAATCTTTATAAAATTTGGTGTGAAAAACGAAAATATTCGATTGGACGCAATCGATTTGTTGACTGTGGCTTATGGTGAAGCTTTTAAGACCAAAAGCATTGCTTATCGGTGTTTCAAATTTTTCTCAGTGGGCCGAGAAGATGTGAACGTCGAAAAGCCTACTTTGATCGATTGTGAACAGTTTTGCTTGCAGTTTTCTTCGATTGCAGGGTCGTGTTGCATCATGAGTTGTTGCCAAATAATAGAACGGTCAATAAAAAATATTTCCTGCAAGTTATGCGAAATTCGCCCGAAGCAAACCGTCACAAATGTTCGGATTTGTGGGAAACCCAAAATTGGCTGTCGCGCCCCTGCTCACACGTCGTGGTTTCTGCGCGAATTTTTGACCAAAAAAAACTTAAAATGATACCAAAGCCACCGTATTCTGTAGATCTGGCCTCCTGTGACTTTTTCATGATCCGGAAACCAAAAGGAGGCATGAAAGGACGACGCCACGATACGATTTAGGCGATAAAGACGGCATCGAAGATGAGTCAAATCTTGTCCAAGCTAAACAGCTGTCAAAAATTGACCGATTACTCAAAATGGCCGAACTGTTCACCAAAAATCACTGATATGTGTAGTAACTTATCGCCACAAAATCTAAATCGAAAATCGGACTTATGTAGCCCGCGTAAATGCAAAATTATCATTACTTTTTGAACACCCCTCGTATACCCGGGATGTAAAGGTCTCATTGTTTTTGGACCGCGGCACATTTCATTGCAGCCTTTAGCACTACGGAACCCAGCAAACGGAAACAGTAAAACAGGAACGAGTGGTGCTTAACGGTGGACACTTTTCTAACAATAATTATCGTTACCACCTTGTAACGGAGGCACCTTGAAAGCGATGCCAACCGCTGCCATGATAATTAGCTTTTTTGATTGAAGGACTCCCCAGGATTGCGGGCCGTCGATGCCCAAGAGAGAGCGTACTAACGTTGTCGAAGAAATGCATCTTGAAGTGGGTGCCAGTAACACGTCAATGCCTCGTTCTCTCTTGCTCACCCCAGTAGCACACGTGCCGCGTCTTAAGGGGCTAATTAATCCACCAGCGTCCGTTGTACCCATTGCATTGCGTACCCAGCCGCTCGCTGGCACACTGATAGATGAACTAGTGTAAGTGTCGAAACAATTTCGTGTCTCATGTTTCTCGGTGAGTGGTAGTGAAAAGTTTCCGTTCCGTCGCTGCACCCGTACTTCGGGCGAATCAAACCAAGGATGCTGCTGCCATGGTTGGGTGGCGTTTGGTGCTTGGTTAGTTAGTTAGCCGGTTGAGTGGGCCGCTGGTGGGTGCTCTTGAAATTACGTAACCAGCAGCAGCCACCACCAGACCAGACCGGAGCCACGGCACCATGGGCAGCAGCCAGCGCCATGCGGGGCACGCAATTGCACCGCACCGAGACTGCGCGAGACTTGGTCCTCCTGCGGAACCCCGTTTTCCTGGCGCTTAAAGTTTTCCAGACCATCTTGTTTATTTTCCAGTTCGTTTGCGGGCTAATAATTTAAATTTATGCTTCTTTTCTCGCACCTTCACTAGCCACCGGTTGGTCGGGTCCTTCGCCACCCTGATGTTTTTTTGCTCACCCACAATAAACGCGTCGCCGATCAGCGGCAGCAACAACGGCGATAGCAGTAATGAGAATTGCTGCTTGCGCCGAAAACGCTTCGCTGCTCGCTGCATCCGTTCGCTGCAATTTGCATTCGCTGCTCGCTGCAATTTGCCATCGGCTTCCGTGGAAACGGTACAAAATGACGGCCGCCAAGGAGATGTTCGTGCACGAAATGTAAACGATTGTGAGCCCGATGGTGAGAAAGCTAATTTCACAAAATGGCTCCCGAAAACATCTTTCAATCATTCGCCGCCATTCGCCATAAAAAGGTCACCGTCGGTCTGGCAGCTGAATGCATTCACTGTGTGTGTGTGCCGCACTTTTGTGTGCGTTTTGTGGCAAATGGGGTCGACTGCGGCGACGTAAACCGTAATAAAACGCCGTTCCAAACGAACAATCAACTTACAATGATATAATTTATCGGCTCCACTTATGAACGGAGCGGTGAAAACCTGAGGGTCCTAAGCGTTCTTGGAGCCGCCACCGCCAACGACTGCACCGCACGGAGACAGTTCCCGACGGTGGTGTAATAAAATTTACCACCCTGGCCAATAAATTACGAATCGTGCGGTTATCGGTTTCACGGTACCGACGGGCTAATGCCCGGCCCCTCGATGCGATCCCGGCCATAAGCTAATGAAATCTCTGGGACGGTCTGGGACGATCACGGGGGCCGCGGTGGCCATGCCGGATTTCCGCCACCCCCCTTCGGTCAGGACCATCTGTCCTGGATGGTCTTAGATCTGGCACTTTTTTCCTAGGGCACTCGTGCGGCTCTCACGTAGCACGTGGTGAGAGATCGGAAAATTTTATTTCATTAGTTCCATACGAATGCGCATCGGAATGCGGACCGTGCGGCACTGATTGGGGCGGACGGGCCCAACGGGTGAACGGGTGGTGCATCGATGGTTGGCCGGCGACCCGATGCGAGCCTGTCTGTCCACCGAAACCATCCGGTCCGGTGGAGGGGCTCGGAAAAGCTCATTTGCATCGAACAGCAATTGGATGAGCTCGGCTCGGAGTGGGACTCAGTAATTCCGAACTTTCGCCTTGTTTCATCCCCCCATCACTCGCTGGCCGATAACGGTAACATGTGAAATAAATGTAGCCCCCCTTCCGTGTCATGCTCGCTCTTGTCTCTTCTGTTGGTTTTTTGTTGCCTTCTGCATCTCAATCTTTTCATTTGATTTCTCTTTCGGTCTCTGCTTTTTTTTCTCTCTCTATACCCCGTGCTCCCGGTTAGGGTCCTTGGCCGTAGGTCCTGCGACGGATCACACGATTCGACCATTCGAATTTCATCGTCCTTTGTTCGATGACCACCGGAAACATCCGAACCTAGACCACAGATACGCGCGGTCGGGGCGGATCATGGGTGGCGTAGAGGGCACGGCGCGCATAAGCATAGCGGCATCATCGGACGGCGACGCAAGGACCGGCGTCCGTGCGGGGAACCCGTCCGTGGTTCGTGGTTCGAGATTCTCGTAATCGACGATGTCGCCACCGTGGCCGCCGGCAATCGCCGTTATCAGGATCGGGAGGGCACAGGACATTCGAGCGACTGCTTCTACTCGAGGGTTTTATCATTATTTTATAGAAAGACATGATTTACATTGCAAATTGACCTCTTCACGGAACCGTCTTTTTTCTTCTTCGGTGCCACGATCTCAAGCGGAGCGCGATGGAGAATCGACAATTTTTGGCTCTATCTCCCTCTCTTGTTCTGGCTCTTGTCCGCTTCTCTCCGCTCACTGCTTCACTTCTTTGCCAGCGCAGCTTTTGACTGTTGGTTGCAAATTTCGAGAAGTCTGATTGCTCCTGGAAAGGATATCCGAGCTGACACGGGTGCTCCGCCCTCGGTGGGGCCACCCAGAGCGTGCCACCCACGGAATGTGGATGGCTGTGCTTTGAATAATTTAATTTGAAAAAGGTACATTCCAGCGTTGCGGCATGATTTATTCAAGAAATTGTTGGGAAAGATGTTTTCAATCAGGCGGAGTTTGCGGGTTAAAGCCAGTCAACGGTGGCAAGTGGTTTGCATTTGCATGCCTCGCCATTTATGGGCCCTCTATTGATTTTATCACCCTCTCTTTTTATCTCTCTGTCGCGCACACACACACGTACACTGCAAGTTGCACTTTTGCCACAAATTCGAAAGGGCACCGCTAGTACCTGCATATCGTTGGGCTCGAGAAGTGGTGTACTTGGCAGACTGCTCGATTAGTGGCATAAGCTTGCACTGGTGGTCTTCGTCCAAGTCAACGATCGGTAATTTGCAGAAATCGCAAGGAACATAAATTAAGAAGCTATCTCTATAGGGGTTAAAGAGTAGTTTTTCAGGACATAGTTAACTTAGCATACTTGGGCTTTGATATGTTTTTCCCCTTTTTTTCGAATGGATAGAGCCTTAATACCATCAATTTAAAGTTTTGTTTTCAAACTGATGCCCTATTTTTAGATTGATGCCGGGTTAAAAAAATCGATGAAGCGTTGTCGAATGATCTTTGAATCCCCATAACATTTAAAATAAAAGTCGTACAGGGTTTAATCATGAAAAAACAAGTAAAACACATAATAAATTGCATTCATGGCCTAAGCTTTTAGATTTTTACAGTATGTATTGCACTAAATTTACTGTATATTATAATATTAGGGCACCGAAGCGCTTCAGAATGGAATAACAGAAGTAAGAAGAATTTGGAATTCAAGTTTCCACAACGGAAGTAGCTCATACTCATTGGTTAGTGCACTGTCACACATAATATGTATCATATCAGTGCCTTCAGCCGATTGGGAACCGCACTTTCATCATTGTCTCAGCAAACAGGCTGTCCTCCGACCGCGTACCTACAATTTCAGCACAATTCGTGGCCCATGATAAATTGTAGAATAAATTGCGGATAAACTTCCACACCAACACACGACCGTTTATCTTCTGCTGGTGCTGCGGTGGTGTGCAGATTGTGGCAATGGACCGGAACCGAACCCTCAGCATCCTTCACGACGGAAGGACGGAAGTAAATAAGGTGCCCCGTAACCCGGTTCGAGCTGGTATCGACCATTGGACCGGACCATCAGATTAGAATTAGCCGTGCGGTGGTGGGTGGTGGAGGTGGTGGTTGTCTTAAGGCGCAGTAAGCAGACTTTCGACTAATAATCGCAATTTGCCCGTTGAAACGTCCGAACGGAGCCTCGAGCTTGATCGAACGCTGCCGTTCAGCTCGAAACGATCGTCCATTTATCAGCTGCTGGCCACCGGCTGACCGTTCCTGCTGCGGCGAACATGCTCCGAAGTAAACAACCACAACACGGCTGACCTTGCCCGATAGACTAACTTCACATGTGTTTGTGTGTGTGGAAAGCGGACTCTCGGGAGTCCTTAAGCGCCCTAGAACGACGGGCAGCACGAAGCAGACGGCTTTTATTAATTTCCTACCGCCGTAACCGAAGGGCTTCGTGACTTTCAAGTTTGCTTCTTCCTGTGGGTCTGGCTCCGGAGGTCTGGCTCCGGAGTACCACTGCGACGAATGAAAAATAACGTGATTTATCGATGATTGGATCAACTGACGTGTATCTCGATTGAGCAGTTTATTTACTGTGGGCCGTCCTAATGAAGCGTTCCCCGATAATGAGGCGAAGGACACGCGCAATCCGCACCGAGTGGCCGAGCACGTGAGAAAACAAAATCGAAAAGCGAACACAGTTTGAGGCATGGAAACGTATATCCTTTCGCCAAACGTTTCGAAAGGATAATAACATCACCACTAACTAACGACCACCAGTAGCAGCAGCAACAAGCGTAATGGCACGGAACGAAATGAATTGCAAGGATTCGAGCCACTTGGCTTCCGCTGACCGTGGTGAAGCTAACGGTATCAGTGGTAAGCCCCGGCATGGAAGTGCAATCATTTACTGCATGCAACACTTATTAGTAAACGGGATCACGGAGCGAACCGGGCAGAGCGACTTCCCCCTTTCGCCGAGAGATGTACGTTTGCAGTAAACAAGCGATACGAACAGGGTGTGGTCATAGGAAATTTTCTGAAGCTTACCCAAAACTGTACACAAAAACAGCAATGCGATTCATAGCCATTTAATAATTAATGTAAATTCTAGCTACTGAAGCGTCATGCAATTTGCTTTAGGATAATCATTTCTGTTGCGGTTTACATTCTTTAATCTGTCAGGATTAGCAAACTTTTAAAGGGATTTCTTCTTTAAGAAGAGCCCAGGAAATGATTTGAGGATGAGTACTATCTGGTTGACGATTGCTTCAACCTTCATGACGAGAGTTGTAGACCAAGTGGTGGTTCCATCGAATCTTAACCACTTGTTTCTTTCTTGAACAATTTATGCACTACCTCAGCGTAAGCTACATTTCGTTCCTTGCCTTGCCTTACATTGTCTAGCAAATATTAACTTTGCGCGTTTGTGCTTAATTAATGCGTACACTTTGAGCGAAACGAAAACTGGAATTGAAAATGAACCCCGAAAATATAAATATTGCAAAGATTGCCAACAATTCCGCACAAAAGACGTGCAAAAAGGGCATCTTCCGGGTCAGGGGGATAATTATATGCCAATAAATAAAACACTCCCAGTGTGTACCGCTCGGCAGGACGGCGGGCAAACTTACCGCACAACGGCACGCACACCTCGGAACCCCCCCGGCCGGCCGGTCAATCGGAAAATATGAACAATTTTCGAAGCAAAGCCTTCGCTAGCGCCACGCTCACCGCTTGCGGCAACAAATCAGTCTAATTTGTAGCAATTTTTCAACATTCTCAATCCACCGCACCGTGGGTGCCGAACCCGGGGGTTCCGGGAGCCTTGCCCGGCCCGCCACGGAACCGGAAGCTTGCCGCCAGCTTGTGCGCCGAGGAATTTATCAAACGGAATTTAAGTGCCTCGCATTCCGGTAATAGACCTACTTTCCTGCTCGGTTTTCGGGCGAACAAATTGCAGTGGACCACCCTGCCATCGCCCTTACCACACCCGTCCACCCTTCCGGCGGGTTGCTCCCAGGGTCCCAGGTGAGGGTGGTCTTATTAAAAACCCAATCGTTCTCATTTAGGGCCCCTTCGCCCGAACCTGGACATTTGCCCATGAACTTGCCTCGCCGGCTCCGGCTCCGGTCTGCGCCGGGAAGGGCTGGCTGGAGCATTCGAATGGGAGTTTTCCACCCTTCGTTTTTACATCGTTCCGGCACACACGTAACGTCTAAGGTTTTTTTTCGGATGGCGCACGACTGCTTAGCACACTCGGGGTTTAATTGCACATAAATTATCGCTGCCACCACCGCGCCGCCTCGCAAGGTTCTCGGGTTTCTTCCTTCCACTTGCATCCCCACCATCCGTAGAATTGGCACACAACGCAACGCACTCGCACAGCCCAGAAGCCAACGTCTTCATGCCGCCCGAGGACGATGTGTAACTGCGAAGGCCACACGTGCTCACGCGACTCACGCGAATCGCAACCGGCGTCCAGGTTGCAGCGTGCGATGGCACCGCTGACGGGGGGCATAGGGCACCTTCACGCCACCCCCTCTGTCATTAATTTTTGCCTCCCCCTGGATGGCGTCCTGAGACGCGCGCTCGAGTTAACGCGTTGCTACAGCGCGCTACGGTTCCCGTTGGCAACGCCGGGCCTTCGCCCATTAGGGCGTCACGTTGGCTGCCGGTGTAAGTGGCAGCCTCGCTCGCCGTGCCCGATTTAGTGCCGACGTGGCAACTGCACCGAAAAGGTGACAATGACTCTAGCCCGAGCCCGACCGTGTGTGCAGTGATGCATAAATCAATCTTCTGCTGCTGCTGGTGCTGCCCGGTCCCGGTCCGTCGGTCGGTCGGTTGTCCCGGTTGCAGACTCAGCAAACTTCGGCGACGGTGCTTCGGTGCCATTGGCGGAATCTGCGGATTGCTGGCGGACGAAGGACGAGGGGTCTTGACGCCCACCGACCGCGCCGGCACCACCGATGATACGCTGCTGTGGCGCGCGCACTAGTGGCGCACATAATTTATGATCACATTCGCTCACCCACTTACCGACTTGGGACTTGCTTAATAAGATGCTGGGCCAAGGTATCGCGCCCACGGCTGGCGTGCCCTCGTCACGGAACTTACCTAGAAAGAGACGGAAATAGAATGGACCGAGCATTAGCACATCTGCAGGATGATCGAGACCGGTCCGCCGGCCGGCCGTAAAATGGAATGACCACCGGGAACCGCGTAATGCCCGCGAGAAGAGCGCGAAACCCCGTTCCCGGCGCCATTGGTCACTGTCAATTAAAGCTCACAATAAAGTGGCAAATAAAAGAATTTTCGTTCTCTCTTTGCCTGCAGCTGTCCGTGGGGAGGACGGAGCCATCCCCGGTTGATGGGACGGAGTGTCGTTCGACATAATGATTCTACGGAGAATTTTTCATTAACTTTTTAATCAACAGCTCAATCGGGTGACGAGCCACGGGCCGTACCGCTGTTGAATATGCACTTCAGTGGCACAGCGTTTGCCTCAGATTGTTCCGGTTGACAAAATGGCGCCCCGGTGATGCGTTACAGTGCTACAAATGTTTGAAAGCAATCGATCCTCTTTCTGTTCCCTTGCAATGTTCGACCCATTTTATGAGTTATGAGCCTTGGAAAACTCGCGAGGGTAATTGGCAATGAGACTAATAGTCCCGAAATGCCGCGTAACGGTAAACTTTATTTATAAAACCGGATCGAAAACCCATCCCATTAATAGTGGCCTGTGTGCAAGATTTAGCTAGCAAGTGTTTCAATTGGTTAATTTTTTACTCATTGAAAGTAAAGAAAAGGATAAGGAAAAGGGTCTTCTCAAAGATTGGTTAGGTTTCTAGTCGAGGCACCTATTAGTGGGAACATTTGTTGTGCGTCACCGTCACTGTACGAGGAACGCGGCCCTTTGAGCGACCAGGACCAGCAACCGAAAGCAACTCAAACCTAACGCTTTCAGTCGGTTTCCTTGTGGAGGTGAAATCAAAGAATAAGCGGACCACCGCCAGGCAGTCCTCAAGTTGGCTGCAATGAAGTGGTTCAACTACGTTGTAGAGAGAAGTTTCAAGGTGAATAGTAGCGGCACTTATGACTTCCCATGAAATGGTGGTGGTATCTTCGTGTGTATGTGTGTGTCGGGCCCATTCGACTTCCAATCCTCTGCCCTTACACTCGACCTAAGAGCACCGTGAAGCATGGATTTACTATTACCTGCGGGTTCACTTTCTTGGCCTTCGCCGGATCGACAGCCACCAGGCGTCTCCATTGCAAACCCCACTCAGCATCTGGCCTTCCCCGAGGGTTCCCGAATCGCTTGCCAGCGCTTACAACGGCCCGGAGAAGGGCAAAAGAACGAAGAAAAATCCGCGCCCGCACCAAGTGTCTAAGTACAACGCGAGCATATGGAGCTAAAGTATAAAGCTATTAAAATAATGCCAGCAGCCATTACGTGCTTGGACTGTAGTACCTTTGTTTGAGGCCCGGGGCAACCGGGGGGCCACTTGCAACCACTGTTTGATGGCAGCGCCGGTTGACAATAAGCGCCTTGGCGGAAACTTTCTTCCGGAGGATAGGAAAGGCAAGGGGGGCGGGAAAAGTTCCACCACTTCCTCGCTGCCTTCGGGCAGGCTCTTTTGGGGCAGAAGTTAGGACAAAGGTTCAACGAGGCGTTTTAAACTCTTTACCGTTCGGCGTGTGTGTGTGTGAGTGTTAATCAGCCAGGTTGGGAGCAGATACACTTTTCTACCTCACATTCAGCCGTTCTGGAGCGCCTTCCCATTCGAGAATTGTACGTAATGGCGAAAAGAACATTTTCGAGCACGTTGCACCGCGTAGCCCCGAGCGAGTCTAAGTGTCTGCCGTTCAGTAATCTCTGTTAATGCAATGATGCACCAAATATCAGCTCAAGTTTCTGTTAGATTTTCGTTATAATATAAATAGTTTTTCCTACCAATAAGAAGGATCTAATAAAAAAACAATCATCACTTATCACGAGTCGATCCGTTTGTTCGACAAAGACGAGTAGAATTCTGGAAATGTTTTATGCTTTGGTTCTGTATATACATGCCATGAAATACGTGATCCGTGTTTGATCTGTTTTGAGACACACCAAATAGTTTGTGATTATCTTTTCCATACCGAAACGTAAAAGCATTAGTATTGCATAGAGTCGTTAATCCATTGTTATTATTAGCACTAGCAGTAGCAGTAGTGTTATAAGTACTCTTTATTACCCTCAATATTGACCGAAGGGTTATCATGAGGACATGGTGTAGTGGGATTAGTGAGAGCGAGCGTTCCACACCAGGGAGAGCTCGACCACTCACCTAAACCGCTTTCACTACAATATAACTACAAGCATGAATAAAGACCAGTGAGTCCCCGCTGATAGAGTAGTCAGTAACGCTCTTCGCTGTCACGCAGCTAGCCTGGGTTTCGAATCCCGGGATAGGTTGTTAGGCAGCTGGCCACGGTTTCGAATCCCGATACCGGCGTGACAGGGGGATTGGCGCGGGGCTCACAATCCTGCCCGTAAAAAAACGATCCGCTACAGAGAGCATCAGAGATTAACATTGTCTCTGGGGCAGGCCATGACCGCGCAGCGGTTGTAGCGCCAAAGAAGTAGAAGAAGAAGAGTCCATTGGGGACATCAACACTGCAAAATTAAACAACGCGTCCAAATTGCATCGGAAGACTCATACGATTTCCTCCAGATTGCACTCCATCCTAGAACCAACACAATAAAACGTTTCAAAGATCGATAATACTGCAAGCCCTAAACAGACCAACCACAAACCTAACTCGGAACCTATTAAATGCGGTCATAAAAATTAAACGCCAACCCCACGAATCTGCAATATGAATATCAACGGCAGGGAAAGAATTAGAAAAATTCAACGATACATCGAAGATCACACGAAACTTGAGATAGGAACATGGGGCCAAAATTGTAGAACGAATATGTGAACACTAGAGTAAATCCCAAATAAAGTCAGATATCATAAGCTACGGCACCCTCTGGTCTTGAGTCTTTTTCTCTTAGCCTGTTTGGTGCAGCAAACTGAGATCTCTCCGGATGTCGGATGACATGCATTGTGTGTGTACAGGGTTCAACACAGTGCCCATATCACAGCACAAATACATAAAATATATCACGCCAACACAAACCCAAATCATAACCAATATTAGATTAGTCGTATTTTCGGAACCTGCACCGAATGGATTGATTGAAAGGGTTGACCGAGTTTTAATCATTCGCTTCCAGTTTTATGTCAATCAAGAGAGATAAAGAGACACTGAGAGAGAGAGAGAAAGAGGGCCAATTCGCAATGCATGTCGCAAGCGGCCAAATATTTGCCAAACCGTAAGCCAAAATCAGAACACATAAAGTAATGCGGCATGCCAATTGCGGGACTTCATCAGTTGGTCCTCAAACACACGGATTAACCGTTTGAGTGTGCACAAAAATAGCCTACGCATATTGGCACATACAGGTCACCGATGGGGCGTAGTGGCCCCCAATCTGCTGCCTAGTGTAGAATTCCCTTTATTTATGTTTAATTATTCGACTGCGACTACCGAAAATCAATTACAGCATCAAACACCGTCGCTCGATGGCTGGTGACCTAGGACATTTTCCCCCCAGTTTTTTATGCTGATCCCAATTCGGTCGCCGCAGTCGGGACCAAACAGAACACTCCCCGTAACCAACGGGGAGTGTTACGGGGAACACTGGCGGTTGAGATCAAATCGAATGTCATTTGCCATCACATTAGCAAACTATACAGGCCACCGTGGATCATTCGCGCCGCTGTCGCGAGACCTCGATTTGGTGGTTCGATTAACGACTGTACGTGGACTATGATAAACTATGATGTCATTCAATTCGTTGCCAGATGGCAGGGCCGGCTGGTGCGGGCGGATAATTTTATGCTCTAATGCTCACTTTTCCGGTATCGTTTCGTGGCGATCACGCGTCTCCGGTTACCAACACAGTATCGGTGTTTAATCGGATAGATTAAAATTGAAATCGGGTCAACTGCTCATTGCTGGCGTTTGATGTGCCAGCGAGTGCCACAGTCTAAATTCATTCCGAAAATTATGAAACAAATATCAAGTTATTTGCCGAAAAATTATCAATAATTTCAGAACGCGCTCGCACTCGGCACTTCGGCGCTGCTTGGTGCATCATAATGATTCACCACAAAACGGACGGGACGGTGGCACCCGCCACCCACCAGCCACCCACTGGAAGTGTTACGTTTCCCGTCATCATCACCGGCACGGCACGGAATGTGTCGTGTGCGAAAATGGCGAATGTTTGCGCCGGAAATTGGTTACCCGGCCACGAGCCGGCGATCGGATGGAGGGTCCTAGCAACCGGCAACCAACCCGGGCCACTGGATTGGAAATTCCTCCGGGTTTTGAGATTGAACCCAAGCGATGGTCATGCAGGAGGGCGGTCACCACACTGGCACGTCCGATCGCACGCACACACACACACACACACTCGTACATAGTAACGGGAAATTAAACTCAACAACACAGAAGCCGACCTTTGGCGCTCGGCGATCGATGGGTTGGAGGAGAGCGGACCGCAACGTGTTGCTTGCAGTGCACCGCTGCACCTACGATTGCGCGCGACTAGATTACGAACCCTAGCACCGTGTCAGATTGGTGGTTTTTACGAGTTCAGCCGCGCCACCGAGCGCGCCGTGCGCCGTGTTCTGCGCTGCGAAGGATGCTCCTAAACCATCCCGATCCGACTCGAGCAAGGTTGCGTATCCGTGTACAGCGTTTTCGATTAGCACTCCACTCTCGCACTCCAGTCGCACTCCAGTTGCACTCCCCGGTCCGGGCCCGGCCAACCGATTTATGACTTTTGGTCTGGGATCAGCACCTGAGCGATGGGCTTCCGGCGAGACAGTGCCGAACTCATTCGCGTAATTACTGGCCGGGTAATAGTCATTCCGCCGAGAGGGTGGATACTGGAACCGCGCAGACGGGCGAGGGGCGGGGGCGGAAAAATTAACTCCCCAGCGGTGAACGATGGAAAATAATAACCGAAACAACGCGTGCTCGGTGTTCGACGATGAGTTTTGGGGAGGGCAGCAAAAATTAGGAACTAAAATTGTTTGGCGCTTTGCAGGGCGTACTTTGTGCTTTGTAGCCGGTAGCCCAACCAAGCTTGTTTAAGGATTAGGCGAACCCGGGGGCTGCTCGTACGTTCGTTGCTCGTTGTTCAGTATTCAGAGAATATATTACAACTCCCCGACGGCGAGTGCAGCACGACTGCAGTCATAAGTTGCCGCGGAAAGGGGCATTGGTCATAATTTAAACTTCGACGTCAAATATTGTGATCTTTCGAGTTTTCGTTCATACATTTTTATTGAAATACATAAAGTAGCATCACAGCTAAAAGTATGCTAAGGCTCAAATTAAACATTTTACGATAAAGACGCAAACCTCGATACTTTGTACCTAGATTACATCCATCTAGACTCCTCACTGTTGCAGTAACTTGACGAAAATACATTAAAAACTGGATTAACTTTCTTGTGGATCATCCGTCAGCGCAGCACCGATCAATCGGTTTTTGTGCAAAAGACGTCAGTTCGAAACCTGACACTGTATCAACTTAAGTGCAAAACTTTAAGTTGGTGCCTAATACGGCTCTGTTTGTTTTAATAATAATAAAAAATAGGATGAACCCTTTCATGTAAAAATAACGTATGCCTATGATACATGGCAGTTGTCCAATGGCTCCACATTCAGCCTGTCCCACAGCTCTCTGCCTGCCGCAAATAGATCGGCTCTGTATCGGCATACCCAACGGTGCACGACTTCATTTCACGTCTCCCTAAACCTGACCGGTTCCGTCTGGCAAATTAATTGTTCGCCAGGCTGCAAGCCTAGGTTAAGCGATAGTGGTTCAACCTAGCCTCGGTCCTCGCCGCCGTCGATGTGCCGCATCTTCGGCTACCCGTGAGGCCCCGTAATTGAATCCCCGGTGCCCACCGTTCAACCGGAAGCAGCTCGGTTTGCGTCGGCAGCGGACCCAAGGTGCCCCCTCCCCACCCCCCCTTCACGACCAGCACTTTTCTTTTGCCGCCCAACTCAGCGGACGAACGATGGACGGCGAAGCGATATGCCCCACCGAAAACTAATGACCGCAATTAAACCGAACAAATGATGTTCATCTCCGCACTAATTGTCGCTCTATTTCTGCACGGCGCATTGGGTAGCAGTGGCCCGGGCCCAGGATGCTGCCGGGCACCAGGGTCCAGGGTCTATCCTCGAAGGCTCGCGAGTCCTCGCGTTCGGACGTTCGATGATGATTCGGTTTTTATTTTCCATTCCATGGCAGAACCGCTCTTTGGAGCGACCATTAACCGGAAGGTAGTTCGCGATGCGCGATGTCGCTTATCTTTATCCGCGGCGATTTTCCTTCCAGCTTCCGGGCGATGGCTGTGTTTGTGTGTGGTGTGTCACCCGAGTGGAAGTGTCCGTTACTTTGTTTTCACAAGCACCGCAACGGGTGAACCCGGAAGTAGACGCTTGTTGACAAAACCCAGAAAAGTGCAACAACAAAAAAGTAATAGACGGCGTTGAGCCGCCAACGGCCGACATTTCCGGCGGCGAAAGTGATTCGACCATGAGCCGAAAGGGGGAAAAATGTAAATTTTTGACCGTTCACTTTTTACGACAATAATTATGAATATATTCCGGAGCGAAGCCCGTAAAACAGTGAACGGCCGCTGCGTTCCCAGAAGGCCCTTACCTTTCTGCCGTTGATAAGCCCTGGGACGGCAAAAGCGTCCGGCTTCTTTAAATTAAAACATTAAAGTCCTACCTTTCTCACTCTCTTTTCCTCCCTCAGTGGCTCCATTAGGATCCCAAGAAATCACCCCGGTTTCATGGTTCAATCATTTTTCCGCATCATTGGCCACCGGAGCAAAGAACGGTAAGCTGAGCAACCGGCGGACTTGAGGGCATCCGGAAGAAATCTGCTCCCACTTCCGGTGCAAGCCGCCCCGCTGCCTGGCACGTCCGCCCACTTGTTTGCTTGGTGGCGTTGGAAAGTCGCTCGTTCGGCGACGGAACGGAAATGGAAAAATCCCCAGTATCGGCGAAGCGCTGCTCTGATGAAGACAATGATTACACCGGTCTGGTGGCGGAGGGCACGGGGATGGATGGGGACCCGTCCTAGACACAACTTGCTCCGGGACACAATTTTGAACGAAAATCCTCACCCGACTCGGAGGACCCCGGAACGGCAAGCAGTAACGATGGACTGTATAAATACCCCGCTACATGAAACATCCTTTCGAGCCCACCCCCCGGTGGGTGGTTTTAGGGCGCTGGGTGGGGCGGGGATGACGACGACTAGGACCGTCGAGTGCTTCACCGGTTCGGATGGTTTCCATGACCATGAAACGGATATTTACCGATGAACTTCTAATATCCTCTTTGTTTAGGATCTTCTTAAAACGGACTTCCGCTCCGGGGGGCGTTCAAAGCCCGTGGCCCACCCGTGCCTCCGCTACCCGTCTAATATTTCGTCCCCGTTTCAGGGGCCAGAGATGGAGAAAAGAGCATAAACCTCAACCCTTACGTCGGCGGCGCCATTGCCGAAGGCGCGCGGTGTGTTGGTGGTGCCGTAAAACAAAGTTCTATTTGTTTTTGAAACTGCATTTCGAAGTCGAATGTGCGTCTATCGCTCTTTGGGCGATAGACACGGATCCCGCCGGTACGTGTCGGTGCTGAGGCACCGAACATCTTGGCATTTCGGATTCCGCAGCCCGGGGCCAACCGAGAGAAGGTTATGTGGTCTCCCTCGGAACGGGTTAATTGCTGGAAGGGATTTACCTCTCACTCGGCGAAGATTCCACTTCCGGTTGATAGTGGATGCATGCTGTAAGATAAAACATCCCGCCCCACAGAAAAGTGTCGTTGCTATGCTGGAGGTTGTGAAGCAACCGAAAACGATGCTGGAACACGTTTCCGGGCACCAAACTTTGGGGTCTCGTATTTTTCGCATCAACATCGAATATCTGATCGAAAGCGTACCAACGCTAGGTTTTTTTTTGTAATACCCAAAACATATAAAAGGACGGTGAAAACATTCCAAACACCGGCCGAGGGTTGTTTCGGGCGAACCCATTCACATCTTGAACCCATAAGGAGTATTGAGGAGTTTCAAAATGTTCGCTCTAAACAAGCTCCAAAGTCTTTCGTGCTTGTAAAGATGGCCTGTTTTCGATAAGAATTGCTGTTAAGTAAGAGTGTTTGGGTGAAGAAATGGTTCATTTAATTAACCTATCTTAATTGAAGCCTTTCGGGCTTAAGTTTACCATCTTGCCGCGAAACGACCAGTAGGTACACATTAGTTAGCCCCTTTCTCTTGCAAAATAAGGGACGACCTCAGCGAACTGTCACCTTCCAATGTTAGCATTCGCACAAGTTTTACGGCTTGCCGTTCGTTCCTGCTCATTGCGCGGCTCATTTGTTTCCGGGTTTCGCCGGCTGCGGATTGCATTCTCCTAGCGGCTAGAAGGGCGCAGTGCATTCGCGTGCCCCGGACCCGTAAGGCCACCTCATTTACTTCGAATTATCTTCGATAGACTTGTTACTTTTTTTCGTCCTTTCGCGCCAGCCGGCCGTGGCGTGGAAATGATTTTGTTTATAGTGCAATTACAAAAGTTCCCTTAATTAAGATAATTCTATCGCAATTATAGCGTTCTTTATGGTTCCCATGCTTCTCGTGTTGCTCATTTTCTAGCTTCCTTTTCGGGCGTACGACAGAACGGGCACGGCCTTCCAACTCCTGGCGGAATTCACTTTTAACTAGTTTTCAATACGAATGGTTTTCCGGTGCGGACGCCTATTCGGGAGAACAGTATTTGTGTTTGTTTTTATTGGCCCAGAAGCAAACTTGAGTTTAATGCACTTTGGTGGAAAATTTAATAGCAGTGAACATCCAACACGAACCGCGAAGAACGCCTTGAAGGCTCGATTACTCGATTCCTCTCAGATGCCAAAGTGGAATGCTGTGGTTTCATCATCCGTGCGACGGGAAACCTCAAAACCACTGCAATCCGACGCCTAATGCGCCCGACGACGGGTTTCGTGCGGTTCGCGGCGAGCAGTAATGTTACTGACGTCTTGTTAATGGTTTCGCCTTCGACTTATCCACCGCACACACACACACACACAGACCTTGCTCCGAGGACCGACTGTTTGATGGTGCCTCAGTGGTGCCCAAACCAGCAACCAGCATTCCGTTAATAACTCGGCTTGATTTGGGTTTCTGGTGATGGTTGCTCGAGTGACGTTGACGAGCACACCGGGTACGCACCGCACAAACTGATACAGTAAATTACAGGTCCCGACACATCAAGAAAGCTTGCCATTCGATAGGGAAACGAGCACTTCACTAATCCTCCGGTCGGGCGGCATCGAAGGCGTGAAAAATGCTTCCGGATGTGTAGAATAATCGATGAAGCTGCGCCAGGTATTCAACCTTCAAGCACACTCAACATACCGATTTCGTTCCCGCCACCAACACCAGGCGATGTAATATTGTAATTGTTTCTCCTGTGATTTATCGAAACTAATTCGATAATAAATTAGCGCCAAATTATTGGCCACCCTTGAACTCTCTGGGTGCGGTAGCTTCCCCGGAAGCGAGCTATCTGACGTGGGATTAGTCGCCTTGGACTGAGAATGTCCGCAAAAGTCCTGTCTTCCCACAGCGCCCTAATTGAAATCGTAAATTACACACGTATGTAGCCGTTTGGACGAAATTAGCCGAAAGCTAATAGACTTGCTCGTGTCTATGGCGTGTGCGCTCGAGAAGTGATTTATTTGCTACGTAAAAATATGCAAATGAACTTATGATTGAAAATTTTAATTACTTCAAACGTATTGGCGAACGCTGTCCATAGTTTCAATTTGCTACAATTACATTGATCATGGATTGGGTAGTCGATTGTTCATCAATTTAACTTTTATCTTACCGTTTTCGGAATTTGGTATGCTTTTGTGCTAGATGATTAAAATGAGAACATTGTGTATGATGCTGGGCTTCCTTTATCAGCTATTATTTACATATTCCTTTGATTGACAGCTTTGGAAGTAACTTTGACTATTTTCTCATCTCTCATCTCTATTTAGACCGTTAACGGTCGTTTTGAATTCCAATAGTTTATTTAAAAAAAGATGCTGTGTGAACGTGCTCCACGTTACATCGGCTGTTCGTATAGAGTGCGTATGGCTGTGTGCGTGTTGCTTTGAAAGGAGTGTACGTTAAACATAATCTGATCTTGCAGAGCGAGAGCGATAGAGAGACAAGAATTGACCGTGCACATGAGAGAGAGAGAGGGGGAGAACATTGGGATAAATCGTAGCGTCGCAGATTGCTACGCAGAAAACGAATTGAGAAAAATCTTTGTGCGTGAAGTTGAAACTTATTTGTGTTGCAACTTAACTCTTTTTTGGTAAGAATACATAATCTTCTGTAAGTGCCATTATTCGCATATTACCGCCAGACTGTATCTTTTTCTCCAGCTAAGAAAATGCCGGTTACATGGCTCGGGCTGACTTACAACGTGGAGCATATAAATGGTCAGTGCGTAATCGGTCCGCCGGCCCAGCTCGATCCGCCGGATTTCAATGAAGAACTGTTTTTTAGCGGCATCCCGAAACAATATGGGCCGGACGAGCTGGTGCCCTTGCTGTCGAGTGTAGGGCGCATTTACCAAATACGGATGTACCTGAATTTCGATGGTACCAGTAGAGGCTTCTGCTTCGTGCACTATTGCTCGCCGGACGCGTTCGCGAAAGCAAGGACTCTCACTAGAAATGGCCTCTTGGACCGTAACCACTGTTTAAAAATCCGCCCAAGTAAGGACATTAGTTGGGTTAAAATGCGGCGAGTGGATAACACCTTGAGTAGAGAGAGGATCGAATCAAGGATACACGATGTCACGAAATTGAAGGGCGTAAGTATGGCGCTGAACCTTAACCTTCCGCTTTCGGTTTGCGCAGTCTGATTGTGCGTTGTTCCGTTGTTTCCTCAGTTTTCGGTGACGCTGCAAAGGAACGTCCGCCAGCAGGACGCGAAGATCAAATTTGCTTCCCACGAGGACGCCATCAAGGCGCTGCGTATTCTTGGCAGTTATAAATTTATTTTCGGTGCAGATTGTGTGATAAAACTTTGCAATACTCACGACGTTTCTTGAAGGCTGTATAATCTGAATGACGTGTTTTGAACAGCTTCAGACGTTTCATACTGAATGATTTTTAAATTATTTTAGCTTCTTTTTAGTTTGGCATCAGAACGGACAGAGCAGTTAAAGCGTTCCTTTTAGATTATTATTTCAAACTTTTCGTCCTACCTAGTGTTTGCTGTACTATTTATTATAATAGCATTTTGACCATTTCCGACGGCAATAAAGTTTAAAATATTCCACTTTAATTGTATGGTCGTGTTGGAATCATTCAAAACGCAATGCAATGACAGACGCTCGATTACTAATTCTGTGCACGGATACTAATAATATCCTAATGGGAAAGTAGTTCGTAAATGGCCTTTTCATGTCTTATGAACTTAAATTTTAAGGTATGGCAGAGGCGTGTAATGAGTAGCTCCATGTTCATTTATTGATCCTGTCGGTGCTATTTCTTTTTCCATTCTGCTCAGAATGTATTGCTTCCTATTTACTTTCAATCAAGTTCAAGCTTAATGTGCCACTTCCAAAATGCTGCTCTTTGGCTGCGTTCAAAGCATTTCAGACAATTGGTTCCATTAACGCGTAACAATTAACAACGAAGCGACTGGGGCTGGCTAATTTCTCAGCGCTTTCGCACAGCAACTACTGCTCCGGAGGCTCAAAACAAATACCAAAAAACGGAACGATAAATAAATCTTGACCCTAATTTATGACGAAACATTAACAACAGACCTTAGCTCCCATTAGGTCCCATCATTATTCAGGATCCGAGGCTCTCTGTATGTGTGTGTACGCGTGTTTACTTTCTCTAGGCACGCCGCCCTTAAGCACTAAGGACTCCAACATTCTTGGTTTTTGCCATTTAAAATTTGGGTTGTGTGTGTGTGTTTGTACGTCTTTTGTTTGTTTTGTTTTTCGGCCACTGGTCGGGTTTTTATCACTGGCCCGTTAAGCGCCGCGCCATGCTCTGCCGGACCGAAATCGGAAGCAATTAGTTTAGCGCCCGTTTCGATAATTGAGCCCTTTTCTTGGCAGCGTGTCTCGCTTGTGTCTAAATTAGTCAGCATTGCGCTTGCATGAAGTTGTCTAAGCCGTAAACGCTCGTTAGTGTCGTAAACGGAAGGCGGACCTTCTTGCAAGTTACTGTCGAACCTTCCGGGCTTGGGGTGGCCGTTTAGTACCTCGCATTGAGATTACTTAATATGGAACTTCAGTTGTTAACTGAATGATGTATGCTACTTTTTGATAGTCTTCGGACGCAATCTAAGACTCCTTCTCATATTTCAATCACCGTTTCTTGTTCATACCCCGCGAAGCCCGATTCTTAGCCAGTTTATTACGTTTTGATTAAATGAACTTCTCGCTTGCATCCTTGAAGCAGCTCGCATCGCAAGCGATGGCCTTCGGTTGCCTCCGAGGAAATGACAGATTTAGTCCAATCTCCAGAATAATTAACCCACAAACATAGCTCATCATCGTCCGGCCAGCGGCGTTTTCTCGTTGGCGTGAACAGGAACAACGTCATACGACGACGGGCCGTTAAGGGCCGCGGAAGCTCTCCGTCAAAACGCGTGTGACACAATGTATCGTGCTCTGGCCCGGTTCGATATCGATTCAATGTGAATGAATACTGTTTGCTCATCATCAAGGGCTGCGATGTTTGAAGACAAACAGACACCCAGCGGAAGCAGCAGTCTCGCGAACAGGCGCTGGATGATCCGGAAGAAAGCATGGCACCGTGCGTCTCCATGGTTTGTCTTCGGGCCCTCGACTTCTCCAATATGCCAGCACTGGCGAAAGCTTCACTTGACATGACAATTTGAAAAATATGATTTTATTTATCTGCAATCACTTTCACTCGCCTGTCGGGCTCCGGGAAGTCCCGTCCGCTCCGGGCCCATGCCTACGATGCGGGTGACATGTGGGCTTTCGAGCTTTGCTCCCGGATTTATTATGCGGGAAATTTTTGATTTGTGTCCGCAACTCCCGGCCGGTCGGTTCGTTTGCTCACCGGAACAGGTTTATGTTCTGAACGAGAACCGTTTGGTTCTTTGGCCTTGCTGCAGTCCGAACAATGGGCCGTTGCAGATGGTCAAAATCCGTTCGATTTGAGTTGATTATGATAGCTGGCTGTGGAATCGTAGCAACAAAATAGTATAAAAATACTAATAATATAAATTTCCCAAGTAGCGCTCTTATCTGAAGCAACCTGCAACCACATTTTGAATTAATTCTGGTGTTTACTACATGAATAAGTAATTACGAATTTTGGTTTTATACCAAGCCACTCGGCAAAACGTGTCAGACACGGTCACCTTTGACACCTTGATCCCGGAATCTGGCCCTTATTTTTGGCCAATCGATTGCCGCCGGTTCAAGTTATTGTAAAATCATGCCGCTTGACTTCAGATTCCGTTACCGGAAATCAACCGCCAGCACCGGTGCTGGTCCCCTTCCTTCGCGTTCTGTCCAAGTGGAAAAACGTTTCCCAAGTGGGGCAAAGGGCCACGGCGTGTAATTCGTATGCAAACAGTACGTGATACAATTTACTACACGCCTCGTCGGGCGCTGAAGCGGTGCGCGCTCCTCCGACAGCGCCGGCACGTGACTGTCTCGCGAGTCCAGGGGCGTGATATCTTTACGACCATCGAGGAGCCGGCAGAAAATCTGATCGAATCAGATGTAACCGGGACGACGACGACGGGGCTGGCGTCGATTTCGGTCGACGGTATTTTATTTGATTTTTCTCTCCATTCCGCGACCGGAGTTTGGGGCAGGATCGTGAACGTATCGACAGATTTGTTTGCCGTGTTCATAAGAGCAGCTAATGTCTTGTTTGATATCTGCTCGTCCCTATCGCTGCCTAGGACACGGCCAGGTATATCGGCCGGGCCAGCACGATGCAAAGGGTTTCCCATCGGTTCGTCCTGCGTTTTCTTATGCTGGGACCGGGGTGGCATTAGCATAAAAATCGAACGCTCACCACAAGATCGGAGTTCCCAGAAAGTGTTCGGGCGGCCCACGGCGACCCACAAATGTCCCCGGTCCGAGGCGGACTGAATAAAATGTCGTAATTTATGCACCGTCGCTAAATTATTCAATGAGCCAAAGGCTTGGCGCTTAGCCACCACGAGGCTCTTGACTCTTGAGGTGGATTCGGTGGCCCGGACCCGAGCGTGGTGCGCTCTGCAAAATTTACGTTCGCACACCGTGTCATCGTGCCGTTTTACAGGACCCGGGCGAGCCTTAAAGTGACGGAGCGCTCGCCATTGAACAGATTTGACGGTTGTTTCACCTTTTATTTCTTCGTTTTCCACTACAACCCACGAAAAGGATGACGTCTTCGGGCGCTCTGGCGCTGATTTATGGTAAACAAAATTATCAAACCATTCAGTTCGCTTCGGCGGTAGGTCCTCGGAGGAAGGTAGGCTTCGTCGTCGTCGTCGTCGTCGGGCGTGATGTTGGTTTTTGAACCGAAACCGAGAGGTTGATGCGAGTGAAAGCGAAAATTATGCAAATGTTGCCACGCGAGCAGTTGTCAAGATGATTTTAATTTCGTGCCGTCAACTTTCGTCAACCCGCCACCGCCGGGAGTCGTTATCATTCGCTCCCCGTCACCCGTCGTCGTTGAGGCGCGAAGCGGTCTTTGTAGTCTGGCTGGGGCGCGAGCGGACGGGTGTGTGCCGGTTGGCTGGATGGCGATGGCGGACATCAAAAAACCGTCAAACATCAATAATGCATTACGCGGGAGCCATTACCACGGGCAGCGAAAACCGCAACCCGCTGCGCAACATCCGCGTCATCATTATCGTCTTTGGCGTGAAACTTGTAATGAGCGGTACACTCCGCTTGCTCCTCGGGTGCTTTTCGGAGCAACGCCCAATGGATGGATTCCTCTTTCGAGGGCCACCGAGGGAGCGGTACTCGGAGAACAAAGAAGCTTCCTCCCAGCCGGGGCTTTACGGGTGACGATAACGGTCGGTTAATTGATACCGGTGCGTAAATTTCTGGCCCAGGTAAATCGCACCACCTGGAGGACGCCGGAGATGAGCTGCACCCGATTACGTTCGCTACACGGAGGGCCACGGAAACTTTTCCAGTATCGCCCTGGTCGTGAGATGGATGGCACTAAACTTTTCACTCTTCCACTAAAAGCATCGACGCTGGCATGACATTGGCGTGAATTTTGATGTGCAAATGGGGCCGGTCTAAGGTATCCCATTAAAGGAGATCCATTGCGTACCCTTCTGGCAGGCAGGAAGTATCTCCAAAGCGATCATTTTCCCTCGTTCTTCGTTTTCGTTACCATCAACTGCTCTACGTTTTATTTTGAGATTTTGAGATTAAATCACAAGAAATATTGGAGTGATCTTCACTGAATTGGAATCGAACCAAGTTTTCATATTTAATTTTTAATCTTACAATACGTACAAAGTCCGCACATTCAACATGAATTAGGAGGTGCTTAGTCTAGACTCTAGAGATAGTTCTGATCTCCATACGGTATAGCACGCCTATTATTTTCTACTTAATGAGTGGCAGGATAATAACAGAAACCCAGATAAAAAATGGCAATAGCAGAGACCCTATAGAAGACAAAAATATCCTGCCAATTAGCGCTAAGGGATCGGAGCATTAAATTGAGAGTATCATTTGAAGAGAAAATATAATATACTTGACAACGGAAACTGAGAGTCTAAACTTTTATCAACCCAAACATTCTATTTTTAATTATTATTGAACATTCCAAGAATCGGATAACTTAATACAAACCACTCAAAAGATTCACAACTGAACCCGATCGCATAGGATCACGATTGCACAAGATTCGATTCTGGATTCGGTTTTGTCATAATTTTGTCATTAGCTTTAGCTACCGTACCGCCTGACAGTGACACAAACGCCATTTTGCGCCCAATTCATTGTCGTGCACCTACAACCCGCAATGCACTCTTCAGGGGGCGACACACAGTCCATTGTCACTCCATTGCATCAATGTGCTAATGCTGTGCGTACACCAGGGCACAGCGGTGGGACACCATGTGCTAAAAATCATTTATTGGATGCCGTTTGCATCGGAAAATCTAAACACGGCCCTGCCGAAGCGCTGACAGGATTCGGCGCAGCTCTGCTCTGCTGGTCTGCTGCTGCTGATTATTATGCACCGACTCCGGTCGCTAATGTTAATTAAATTGTGCTCCGGTGGCACGGCGGCATCCGTGGTGGTGCAGTTGCAGTCGGTGTTGCAGTCAACGGCCAACGCTTGTACGTTTTGCGCCTCGATGTGCACGATACGGCGTCGCAAAAAGCGGCACCACAATTTTCTCCCATTGGGCAAACACAAAACCAATGCTGTGGCCCCCCTTTTCCCGTGCTTCATGCCAGGTTCTCCCGCAAGGATTTATGCTCTAAGCAGAACGCAAACACAATCTGCCAATGCGACTGGAGCGAGCGAAAAATGGGTTACGCGGTGACCGGTGGCTCTGCTGCCGCAGTTGGCCAAAATATTTGCTTTCCTGATACCCAGCGGTATCAGCGGGGCGCATAAAGCACATTTTAATCAATAATTTAAACGACACAACCAAACACACATCAAGTGTGCCAGTTAATTTCGAATGACCCTATACTGCAAGGGCCGGGAGGAAATGCTCGTTGCGGCAATCCTGTTCCGCGGGGCCAGCTCATTAAAGAGATGGTACGACGCTGGACGCAGTTCACAGTAGAGCTGCGTGCATCGGCCAAACTCACCATTGGTCAGAAGCTAATCCATGGTGTGAGTCGTTCGGCGCAATTGCACTTGTATCAGTGCAGTTGATGCTAGTGAAGGAGTCATCCGACATCAGCATTGACTGAGGGCAGTTAAGGGATGTATCAGATGCAGTTGCACGGCTGACGGATCCAAACTCGACAACAACGATGCACATGGAAAGGGATGATCCGGTCTAATCAGAAGATTCAACTAACCGAACAATTCCCCTGTTAGTTTCTCGTTTTTGCTCTAATCAGAACCGAACCGCTCTTGATGAAAAGATGAATCTTCATTCAACATGTTCAACAGTTTGACGTAGTTTAGAAAGAAATTGAACTGCGCTTCAGCAAAGCAAAATAATCAGCAGCTAATGTACCTTTGGCGAATGTCTGTCTTAGACAATAGTAAAATGTCAGTTGTTCAACGCCATTGGAGCAAAAATTTTTATCATAAACAATAAAAATAAAGTGTAAAATAACGCTTTCAAGTAAAACGTGCAACTTTTGAAAGTCTTTGCTAAAGGTATCTCAGTTTTTGAAAGATTTAATTTGTTTTTTTTTAGAAATCGTTTCTGTACTATTATCTAGCGCTACTCAAGGATACGCCATTCATTGGCTCGGACTCGCTAAAACCGACGGAAAATTCCCACTTTGAATTGTTTAAAAGTTCGCGCTCCTATCAGGGTTCCTTCTTCGACTTAAACAAAACGATCGCTACAAATATAAAGGTATTATTATGTTTAAAAATGTGCTATCATTCAATGTGTCAGCCCTGCTGTCGCTTCAAAGTTTCCGTTTTATTAATTTTCAAACACCGCACCAAATTTTGATTACCAACCGAGTACAACTCCTGCTGGGCTGGGCTGATAATGAGATATCATACGAACCGGAGGACACGAGAAAACTTTTTTCTGCCACAGTTCCAGAGCCAACTCCCGGGCGTGGCTTCAACAGGGGGCGAGCCCCAAACCAAACATAAGCTTCAAGAGAAAAATGAACCACCAACATAACAAACAACGATCCACAGTTAAATTTCAATTACATTGCGTCGCCACGGGCCCCACCGGCACCGGACAGCGGGCAACGGAAGTGCAAACCGTGCCGGGACCTCGCGGTGAAAATTCGCGAAAATTCGGGCTGCACAACTGCAAAAAAAAAGGTAGAAAATAAAACCCACCACGGCCGCCCACCAGGTCGGGAAGCCGGCCAATTTGGAAAATTAAAAATTCAACTGCGAACCATATTCATCCATTTAATGCCTTCGCCACAGCCGAGCATCGCCTTTCGGCAACATAAGGACACACTGTCTCCCGGTGGGAATGAACCGTAAAATATCTCCACCAGGACACGTGCGCCGAACTCAGGTCGGTCAGGACTCGCAGGAACGGCAGAAAAGGGGTGCACGGACCCGAACCCGGTGGCCATCGAGAGGTCTCTGGAGAAGGGAAACAATAAAGAAAATAAAACAACAGCAGCAAAACAAAACAACAGGGGTCAAAACATAGGCTCAACACATAAACAACAACGCAGCTGAACATGGTTTTAACAAAAAACGGGAAATCCGTTGTCACACAGTGCGCCCCGGCACAATTAGCGCCCCCGGTTCTATTGTTCCGCACATTTGGCAAGGTCTAGGGCAAGGAACATTTAGGGCCATTCGCCGGAAAAACTCATTTTGGGGACGGAGACTCCGAGCTTCGATGTGGATCATCTCGGGTGACTTTACATCACGGCATTCGGCCTCGGTAGAGTAGCGTGTAAACATGGCTTTTGCTGGTTTTGCTTTCCTCTGAGACGACCTACAAAGCGCGTCCGAAGCGCCCTTGTGTTATGCTTTTTTTATGCACAGCATTTCCGTTATATTTTTTCACTTTTTTCCTTATGGGTAGACAGAGATGCAGAAGGCAAAATTTAAAAAAACTGCACGAAATGATACTAAAAACTCCCTCAGCACCGCCGAATGCCGAGTTTTAGTCGGAAGCTTTTGACCAGTCAAACTTTTAACGCTGGTTAACATCGTCAATTTGCTTTCATTTTGCAATTTTATTTCATTTAATTGTGGATTTCTCACAATCTATTTGTTGTTTGAGTTTGGTGTTCGGTTTGCCACAGTTTGAAAACTATTTAATGAATCGAGAAAGCACGCACGGGATGGTTGCGACTCACGCATCAACAGCTGCGCATAGCGTAAAGCAAGGCCGGCACATGGGGCACGTTTCCTACCGCAGTTTCGACTATTGTTTCACATTCGAAAACTTTTTCTAAATTATATTTAATAACATATTAAACGACACCCGGTGGCAACAAGCACGGTCGTTTCGAAGTTCGAACGGGACCCGACCACGAACCGTACGGAATTCGTTCGGCCAGGGTGACCATTCGGGTGTGGTGACAATCGCAAAATGATTGTGATTATGGGTAGGTTTGGAGTTTTGCCGCTCGTGTTTCACATGCCCACCTATGTCTCGGTGCACGGCCACAACTTGTTCACACCGACGTGCGTAAAAGAACGATGATATCGAACGAGAATTATAATGAAATCAGGAGATGGGATTGTCCGGCCCAGCCTTCCGGCCGCGACTATTGTTTGCTGCACTTTGGTCGCCTGTAATTTGCATATAAATATTTCCCCCTCGTGCCCCCCGTAACCGCTGGCTACCCTGCCGGTTGTTCGGCTGTGTGCGAGCACGCAAACCATATCCTATGCCATTAAGGATCAGCTGTGAAATGTGTCCGCGTCCTTATTAGCCTGGCCCCTGGTTTCTGCTCTACCGCGCAGATCACCACAAGCAGTTTTGTGTTTTGAAATAGTATTTGCCAATAGATTTAAATAAATGACTTTTAAAAATAATGTTGTTGAAATGATGTATTTATGCGATTGATGTGACATTTGCAGTTCTTGGTACGGTACGATCTTATGCATCTCATAACGTAGTTGTTGATAGATCCCGTAGAATCATTAGATGTTTCTAATCTTTTATACATTGCCGATTTTGACGTTGAAGGCCAATTGATTCGGCGAGCATTTGATTGTATTGTCGATCATAATATAGATAAAATTATTCTCTTTCTCTCTCGTCATTTCTTCATTCAGTGTTAGATATAAGAAGTTAGCACTTTGTTTTGTCCTAAGCTTGCCGTAGCAATATTCTAACTTAAGTTTCAACAATCGCCATAGCAAAAAGCACATGAAATGCCCCAAGCACCATCGTTGAGCATGCTACACTAATTTTCAAGTCGTGTAGTGTGTCCAAATGCTTTCATGCTTTTGCAAACTTTCTTTTACGACCTGCAGTGGTGTCTTATTGATTAAGCAACCAAGAATGGCAGAGTACAGAGACCATAACATTTAATTGCCCTTCTTATAGCGCTGCCGACGGATGGAAAGCGTCGTAAAAATGTGCTCGCTTTAAAGGCATTTAAACTCCTAGTTTTGGCCCCATTAAAGGCTACCCAAGACTAGAAGGGACGGCCGAAAGGGCACACATCAACCAGGAGCAAGACAGCTATCGGGCCCGTCGGCGGCCGTAACAGCTGCTTCACACGCTTTAAATGCCCGGACCGATCGTCGGCCAGATATTGGGGCGTTTTTGGGGTCGAAACGGTAGACTTGCCAACTACTATAAACCCAATTCCCGTTGTGACACTGTTCCGATAAAAGTCTCCTGTGCCCGCCAGTGCCTTATCAGTCACCGTATGACCTCGCGTAGTCTTGGTTTTACGACGCCCTGGCAAGGCAATGATTCAAAGCTGCCGAAATCGCCACGGCCCGACGGGTGGGAACCAGACTGGGGCCGAAAATGATAAATTGGCTGGGCCCGAGAGCGCGCACGAGCATATTTTTCTGGCGGTCCGATTCTTTCTTATGGAACAAAGAAAGAAGAAAAACGACACGATGAAGAGGCACAGTTCCGTCGCATCCCAATTTTCTTTTCGGCCTCGGCCGGTTTAGAGCCCATAAGAAACGATTGTTTCGCCGGATGCAAATGGTGTGGCCCGGGCCACGGGTGTGAAATGGCCACGGAGCGCATTTTTATTCTATTTGAACTTTTATTGCACCGAGCGGCGGGAGTTCCGGGCTTCCCCGGGAACGTATACAAAGTAATGGAATGAAAAAATATATCTCCCACGACCCAATCAGACGACGACCGAGAATCTGCCCCTGAGCCGAGCGCAGACAGGCCATTTTCATTACTACATCCGGAAGGGGTTCCACGCTCCCGTTCCGCAGCTCGGGAAATAAGCAAGGCGAAATTACGACTGAGACCGGAGCACGGGAAGCCTCGGGGTCCCAGGCCGCTAGCAGGGCGGCCCCGAATCGCGAGCACCGAAGGACACCGAAACCCGGGAATACCCTGGGCGGGAATAAAACGTGCCCTCCCGCCACAATGGACAAGGAAAACCGAAAAGGAATGTTTATCGCTCGGCGCGTTGTTTGTTGTTGTTGTTGTTGTTGAGGCAGCTCAGTCTTGGCGTGCGCTTTTCTTCTATCATAAGTCGTCGCCAGACCCACCAGTCGTGCTGGGCTGCCGCTTTCGTCGGCGCATATAATACGTTTTACTTTTGTGTTGGCCTTCGCATATCGCACTGCACAGCTTCCGCCACGGTCGCACCGGAAGCGATGCTGTAACCGACCTCGCGTTGCGCATCGCGGAAGGGCGAGGAAAGCACGTCCCCGAAGGGCGGCCGCATACAGGGTTTTCATCCTTTTTGTTTTCTTTGGAGAATTCTCACCAATATTTGCTTTACGCTTCTCGGCTCTGGTGGGCAGCATTTTGTTTGTGTTTTGCTCCGCTCTTGAGTTGTCTTTGTATTATCTGTCGGATTTTTGCTTTAGTGTTCCATTTTCCACATCCTTGGTGTTAGTTTTCCGCGTTAGAATGATTAATCTCTCAACACAGCATATTTCGTTAAATGGAGTTTTTCTATTCAGTTTTTGACATAGGTTCGTGATTTCCTAAAAATTATAAAGTAACTTCAGAACTATACGCTTCAATTAAAATACTTTCACGCCCTTTTCGTGCATAAAGCTCCCCGGGACGAATCAGCAACTGGGGCATTTAGCGAGTGAAAAGCACATTTTGTACGGACACTTTGCGACGGACAAAATGGCGGAGAAAATTACTTGCCCTACAAATGGATTTCAAATTGGCTGCTTCGTAGCTTCCAATCAGAGTGCGCGCGCGCGCGCCGAGGTCCAGGCACGATCAGCACGAGATCTGGGAAGACGGAGGACTCGTAGTGCCGATTCAGGGATGTGCATATTGCGCGAAGTAAAGCCCTCGCATCGTTCGAAAGTGCGTTTGCGTTCCTCGACGCTAAGCAGCTTTATAGAGTTGCCGGTCCGAGTGAGGCAAATCCAATCAACCGACAGATAAACCCGCATCGGAGAGCACCCATCTGGCCACTGCCTCGCGAACCAGAGCCGTCTGTCACCGTCTCAAGCTGCGCGATGACACGGACAAGCGAACGGTAAGCGGACGGGCTGCAAGATGCATAAATAAGCTTAAGCTTCTGCTTTCGATTGCTTTCCAAGACCACCGTTCTGCCACCGAGTCGGGCCGAGCAGCACTGGCAGCACTTCTGCAACGACTTTTCTGTTCCGGACGCGATGGGACGAATTGTTATGATTATTACATTCACTGTCACCGTGGAATAGTCCAGTCCAGTCCTTCGCTTCTATCACTTCCACGCTTCTTTCCTATGGGGTTCGATTTTTAGATTCTTCGCCTTCGCGGATAGTCGTAGTCCCTGATCGTACCGGGTATTGGGTTCGATTAAAGTGACGCTAACGATTGCACTGCTGTTATCATTTCCAGTCCGTTCGAACCGGTCTTTTAATGGTGTGCTGTGTGTTTGCTTGACAGCCAAATTGCGCAGAAAATTCAATAACGAGAAACTATTTCGTACCACTTGTGCAAGAATCTATTGGCCCCTGGTGTAGGTGGCACCGCTCGTGCCGCTGAGTGGATGGTCGGTGGGTTCAATTTCCGTTGCCATCGTGAAGGAAACTGGAAGTTCAAATCTATTCAGAAACCCATCCAGAAGGTTCCAGTAGTCTAGACAAGTCAAAGAAGCGGCATATCTGGCGACATTAGTTGTCGCACCAACTCCGCAGTGTAACCACTGCAACTGCGCTCCAGCTGTGCCTAATACATGCGAGATAAAATTATGCACAATTTACTAATGAACGTCCCACATCGAAAGATTATTCCCACATCTCTATCCAGCAACTTTGCATACACAACTTGTTATGCGTCAAACTGAAACTTGTAGTAAATGTTGGAAAAAAGGATTTAATAAAAACGATGATTTGAGTTCATGCTTCGGAAAGCAAACAAAGCTGACGCCGCTGATTTCTTCAGCAACGTGCCTCATAACAGGCACAACGAAAGAACACACACATCGTCGCAGGAATTCAAACATCGTCCTTTGCCCTTCGTCCCCAATTCCTAAATGCAACGCATCGCGCCCCGACACAGAGTGCATCGCGATCGAGAGAGAGAACGAGAGAGTTGGAACGCAAATCGTAAGTGATTGGATGGCTGGGTGACGGCACCCGGGCACAGTGACGTGCAAACTTAAGCACATCCTCGTGCACGGACCTACCTTGCGGTCTGAGATCCTGCAAAGCTTTCCAATGTGGAAAACACTTACTTCTTTTCACGATCGGGCGGACTGACGAACCTAAGACTTAAATGATGTTACTCGTCGAAGGTTTCAGCTTAACAATCAGCACGCGACGACTGACTCCGACTCAGCCGCAGCCCGACTCTCTCTGACGGTGTCCCGTCAACTTTATTATATATATATAAACTTACAATAATTTGGTCGCCCTCAGTTCACGCATACCTTATTAACTCTATCCTACTCTTTCACGCTTCTCCAATGCAGTTTCCCTTAGTACGTTTTCCGGGTCCGGGTTTCCGGGTCTCACTATGACATGACCTAGTTGCGTGTTACGTTTTTCGAGTGCGGGGAGGTTCCAAGTGTGCCCCCACTGTGCTTGACCCGCTCCGATCTCCCTGCCGTCTGTCAAGGTTGCGTCCTCCTCTATCGCGCCGTCATAGTTGGCGCGATCGCCGACCTTTTTCCCATTTCGCGTAGCGATTTCTCCTACTCGGGAGCGCACTCATGTTATACCTTATGTTATTTTCCATGTCGCGAGGTTACAGTTGCTTTGTTGACCGCCGCTCTCCCCTGTCGCTTGGCGGTGTCGGTTCTCGCGATCGTCGTCGACCGGTGGTTCTAGTTGTGCTGCGTTTGCGTTTTTCGGCATATGGCTCGCTCGGGGTGCGCGTGCCGTGTTAGTACGGTTCTTAGCTTTCTACGCGCTCAGCCATGCTTCCGTCTCACTCAGTCGCTCGGTCTCTCGCCTGGAGTCCGTTACTTGGGTCATCGTGGCCGCGTTGCGTCAAGGTTGTGGAGCGTCAAGGTTTCGGCCGGTGCCCCCTTAGCTGTGTCATCAGTACGTCGTCATTGTTGTGCTTAGCGGCAGCAAACGTCCGCTGGTACACACATTGGGGTAGGTTTGCTGTGTGCTTCAGTCCCGTTCCGTGGTTGGAGTTCCGTAGACTCCTGGGCGCTACATCCGCTTCTACTCTTCGAGCTGGAGGATACTATTGGCACAAAAGTATACTCCAGTGGATTGCCGGTATCACTTGGGTGCGCTAGTTCGTTGGTGGCACCTGCTGGATGAAACAATGGATTTGCACGGGGCTGGGCTCTGCATCACATTTTCCTTTTTTAGCTTGAGGATACTTCTGGAACAGACGTGTCCTCAAGTGGATTGTAGGTTTATCAGGCGCGCTAGGTCTTAACTTTCGGGTTCTTATCATACATGGGTTCTTTTTAGGGCGTGTGTCTGAGATGGGCGTGTCTGAGTGGGGTGTACAATTATCTTTGTCTTATTCGTATAACTGCTATCTACTAGTTGATTCCGGTCCTTCTATTTTCCGTGGCGTTGCCTGCCTTCTTCATTCTCGCACGGTTCTTACCTTGCTCTAATTCATAATGCTACGTTCGTCTTATTTGCTATATCAATTACAATTTTCGACCTTGTTCTTTTACAATGTCCCTGGCTTCGTGTCCTTTTCTTATTTCTGTAACATTTTCCGTTCTGTTATATATGTTAAGGTCGCGTTTAGTCACAATTCGCAATCTCTTATTAACGTTCTATTCGAATTTTCCTTTCGTAGGTGCATTATTATCTTTCTTATCTCTTGTTTTTCTCTCTTTGCAATCTTTCTTCGCCTTCACCTTTTTCTTCTTCCACCTTTCGCCTAGTGTCGCCTAATGATTGGGACCGGTTATGACGTGAATTACGTTCAAGGTTAAAATCCGACAATTCCCGACGCGGCTTACTTTTTCTCTCGTAGTGTATCGTGTCCTTCGTACATCCCATGTAGAGAAAACAAAAACAACACGCTTCTTCGAACAAAACCCTCGCACCCTGCCGACGTTCGTAACGAGAAAGTCACGCCACGTGCCGTGGCTCGTGGCATAAAGCGTCATCGTTAACATTGTGTGTAAGTCTGTGGCACTGTCACCCGGGCCCGGACACCGTGCGCCAGTCATCAAGTCAATCCATTGCGCTCACCATAAACTGGCATGTAGAAAATAATTAAAAGCCTAATCAAACAGATTGTTATCTGGTTCCCGAATGGTCGTTCTCGTACTCCGGCCGTGTCCCGGGCGACCACAGCAGCAGCACCGCCGCAGCAGCCACGCCGGCACGGCCGAGGAGCCTGGTGACGGCCCGGCCCGGAGTGACGTCAGAATGTGCGATGCGTGCCGGAAGAGCAATTGAAGAGCCGGGGTGTCGTAAGTTTGGGCGATTAAAGCGATTCTCGCTCGGCTCTGCACCATTTCGAGCGCCCTAATCGGCACTGCAAGGACCGACGCAAGTAGATTTTCGGGTGACACCGCATTGGGGAGCTTGCTTACGGTCACAAAACGGTCGATTAGGGTGCGAAAATAACTTGCCACACGTAAGCATACCGGGTTTGGGGTATGCGAAAAGCATGGAAATGTTTTTTACATGACACCACCGAGCTGAGAGTCCTCGTCGTTTGTTGGTGCTTTTCTTTTTTGGTTTCCAAATTACTATCCAGCGTGCGAACTGTTATGTTTGTAATGTGCCCAAGAGGTTATCATCATCAAGCTCAAATATCTGCAGTAAACCATTCAGCAAATCCTCAAATCCATATTGCAATTATTGAGCTCAATTGTGGCAGATTCGTAGTTCGTTGAAATTGGCCGAAAACCTACTGCTCTGCAACAAGAAGCTCCACGATGTCCCATAATTAAAATTGGAGGCTCACCAACTTGTGAACCTTTCCCACATCATGCGAAACGGTGTTTTCATAATAAATACGTTTTTTCCGTAGTGCTCATCGTTCCAAAGTCACAGCACTGAAGCCAAGATCAATTGAGCTTCACCTGTCCATCAACTTTTCCGACCCAATTTGGGCCCCCAGCTCAGTACACCGGTCGGCTTCTTCATGTTGCTACAGAACACCCTCGTAGCTGCCTCAATATGATTTCCTCAGCTTTAAATAGGAGCTTCATTCCCGCAACCGCTCGGCGCAGCGGGAAGCAACTCGAACGTAGGCACACATGGATTCAGCAGAGGCTTCGGAGCCAGGAGCCTCCGGAGCGATCCATCCAGCACACGTACGGTGGTCGCTGGCACACGCACACACCTTTCAGCCGAAGCACCCGGGTTCGATAGTGCCGGAAAAAGGAAGCGAGCAAAAATCCATAGATAATTTAATGCATCCTCAACGCTCGTATTGTGCATGCTTTATTTAGCAGCAAACGCTTCTCCTTCGATGATTTTTCGCTCGCTTGTTTTTTTTTCCTCTCTCGTACCGGGAACCCGGGTACCGTTCTAGCTGAAGACCGTCACCGACGGTCTGCCTGTGCCGGTGGCTAGGGTGGCGGAAGTCTCAATGGAACGGAGCCGGAACGGGCGCCATATATGTTCCGCCGTTCCGTGTCTATTTATCTCTTCGTGTGTGTGTGCGAGAAGGTTGCTGTGATTTCGCTTCCGGAAGCCCGGTTTACCGTTTCCGCTGCATTCAACAACGCCCGGCACCGATGGTCGGGCGCGCAAGGCATCTGTCCATGGGGCGCTCGTTATCATTCGATTTTATTCGTACACGTTACTACGCCTCCAGCACCGAACAAACGAAACGCGCCGTTCGGTGCTCGGGGCGAAAGTTTTCCATCGACCGTGGACCTGCTCCTGGCACGACCCCGGGTGCGGTTGTGGAATCGAACAGGAATAAAAATCTCAGCTAACGCTTGATGGAGGCGCATGGTCCCTTTCGATGGAGGCGCATGGTCCCTCTCGATGGAGGCACCCGGTCGCCCGTACTGGAGGCGCAAGAATTTGATGAGTTTGAAATAAACTTCGCCTACCGGGGACTTGCCAGAAGCCGGAGAGGCTTTATAGAACCCCGTTCCGTGCGGTACTAAAACGAATTAAAACGTTTCTTCGGGCCACATTCCATATGCTTCGGGTCCGGGATGTGTTTTAATAGTGTAAGCCGTTCGTCAACCGATCCGACGACGACGGAATAAGGGGCTGCGATGGCAAAAATTTCCACCCCACCCGCCGATCTTGTGGTCCTGTTTTCCATACCCATATAGAAGCATATTTTTTGACAGTTGGCAATAAAATATACATATTCATAACACCAACCCAGCGCCAACCCGGAGCACCAATCAGCAGTAGTGGCGTGACACTCTTGGCCCACCGAGTCAACCGAGCCCAAGCCGCTTGATTTACCGTTGTGCCCCCGGGTTCCATTCGTACTGACTTCTGAACCCTCACACAACCCGCCACAGTTTTAAGGCTCAAAAGGTGGACCAGCGGAGCGCTTAGAAGGAAACCGAAAAGAACCAAATCCTTCAAGCGAACCGGAATCACATGGGCAGGAGGAAAAATAATACTCCCCGCAGCACGATGGCCTGGCTCCGGTGTGACGGTGGGGAAACCACAACTTTAACAGCGGCACCGCCAACAACATCGTGCCAATCAACACAACAGGGAAACCGCACGCTAGTGCCCACGGTTGCTCGTAGCCCGGCCGAAAGGGTGGCCACAACCACCACCCAACACCAGCAGCAGCACCACCACAACAACAACAACAACAACATCGGCGTAACCTCCCTGCTGCCTGCCTGCTTGTTCGCTTTTTCCACATCAATCAGGTGGGCCCAGGTGAGTGAGCCGTCCTCCCCCCGCGATCGGTGTGGTCGCTGAAAAGAAAATGGGCCACGGTGTAGTAAACCGTCGTAAGCTATTGATTTTTCCGTTTTGCTTTCCGCTCAACTACGCGGTCGCGCTGTGCCTTTTCATGCACACCCCCACAGGCACACGCACACAGCCTCGGTCACGGACACGGGTTTCGCAACAAGCAGCCCACCGAGCCACACGTCTGTGAACGTCTTCACCTCGTGACGTGCATCGATTTGTGGTTTCTTGCCGGGTTACGGCGTATGTTTTCGGATTTGTCGGGGTGCTGCAGTCTACATTTGTTTTTTGGGTGGTATCCTTTTGGCTGAACATTTTTAGGAAACGATCTTCGGATTCCGGAACCATTACCAGCGATAGCATCGCCCGCCTGGGACCGTACCGACGGAGGGCTGCTGCTGCTTTGAAACGATGACGACAACGGAACCGGTCGTCCGGGACCGTGCATGTGTCAGCAGTCTTCCTCTGCAGAGTTCAATATTCAAAGCAACCTCACGCCACGGCCATTCGGCTCGGCGGCACCACCGCTGCGGGTTCTCAGCAGTTCGATGAATGGTTTCGGAAGATTTTCGACTGTCCACATTTTAGTGTTCGTTTCAGTGTGCGGCGCGCAGAACTTTGCCCGGGATCCATCGCTGATGATCCTTGCCGATCCGCCCGGCTTCCTCTGCGCTCGACGCAACTTCCGGCAAACACCCGGTCGGACCGCCACATGGCAGTGGGGCGCTGGGAACGACATCGGCGACATCGATCGGACGAAGTTTATGTTACGAGCCACCGGAGCAGACAACGGTTGACTGGGTCTTTTTTGTGGCGCTTCGGATTTTGATGAAATATGAACATCTTTTGTGGTTCCGGTTCCATCACGACAGACCGACCGACCGACCGAGCGACGCAGCCCTCGACTCACTGGACGTCTCTGTTTGTTTCGCCTCGGACGAGGACGGACGGCACATCAAATGAAAACTGGGTCACAGCTAGACGGCCGGCGAACACCACGCCAATACCGGCGACCGGAAAGACTCGCTTTCAGCCAGGCTCCGGCTCTGTTTGATTTGACCATTCTTGTGCCAATTTCTTTCCATGATTGGCTTGATCGGCAGTTCCGCTTTGGGTGTAGCATTTCGGGTGCCCCCAAAAGGGACACGTCCGCAAAGCCCAGCGTTTTTTGTTCCCTCGACAGAATATCAGCCTTGTACATCTCGGACCGGCAAGGTTTATTTGTGCAACTTCGGTTGCAGTGCACTGTTTCGAGTGATAAGGAACTCAGTATTTTCGCTGGTCAGAATCAGACACTGTTCATGAAGCGAATCATCGGGTGTCCCTGGTGACTAGGGAACTGTTTTTTATTTGGAGGAATGCATTTTAAAATTAGGAATAATCTGGATAAATCATGTAGCCAGTCTGCCAATCGGAAGTATCTCAAGCATAAAAAACGCTTAACTTTACACACAATTTAGCCAATCGTTTGATTGAGTGACTTGTCGTAGCATACATTTCCTGTTCGACATTCGACCAATGAGAAGTAAAAACTTTGTCACAAACAGCAATCAACCGGGGAATGGATCGCAAAGAAGAAGTAGAGAAATAGAACACGAATGGATTAGAGCAATAAATAATGTTTTTATTGCCGTTCGCTACATTTTAACGATATAAACAACGCCACTGACGGCACCGGCGATGGTGGCGACGTCCGGGAAGCTCCTCGTCAGTCGGAAGGAAAAACTGTCAATCTCAGCTCACATCGACTGTCATTTCCGGTTGCGACGCCCGGCGAGTGAAGGATGCTCCGCCCCTAAATGGACATTCGGTCCATTTCCGGTTTTAAGTCTGCACGAAGGCTAGCGGCGAGCGAAACAGGGAACACACCAAATGGCAGCAAAACTAATACCATCGAACAGCTGGCATGATTAACTGCATATTTAAATTCCGACGTGAAGGAACCCCAAACAGCTTACCTCGCGCGCGTGCTCTCTCTGTCTTGGATGAACCGTATTTTTGTCAACGAATGCCCAACATCTTGGCCCCCAATGCTGAGAACATAAGATTAGTGCCCATCTGCATTGTGATACACTCGTGACATATCTCTGTTTCATTCAGTCGCGAGCTTTCGGCACCGCGGCGGAAGACGCTGGCATGGGCCAAGAAATGGACTGACGATGGGAATCATTTTTCATCAAAACAGCAACGGAAGCAACGGAGTTACGTGAGGAACCGGGAGAGGAACCGGGTGCGGAACACTACGGATCTCTCACGGCCCGCGGAGACAGGCAGTGCACCCAAGCGACGTTACGCTGCGCCGTATGCTATCGAAGGTGCCGACAAGATGGACAGGTTTTTCTTGGAGGTGAGCACCAACGGAACCATTGTCAACTATCTGGTGCCGAGCTACCGCCGGTGCGCCAGGATGATGTTGCTGAAAATCCTTCCCGGTCCGCGCGCTAGAGATGGGTTTTTGTCCCAATTCTCGACGGCCAACCAGCAACGGACCAGCACGGACGGTGGTGGCCATTTTTCTTCCGACAACCTTCTCAGGAAAATCATTCATCTCACCGCACGGGCCCCACGGACCGAAGAAAGTGAACCCAAGGAGGGGCATCAAAATCCTTCCCCGAAAACCGGGCGCCGCATGTCAATGTTTTCCCAGCCCGGCCCCAGCCCCATTGTTTCTTCGCGGCTTTCTATTCCGTTATCGGTGAGCGGCCTCACCAGCAGACTCCAGGGCGGAAGGACCGCTCGAAGAAGCTCGAGAAGCACCGGAGCGCGTCCGTCGCGGACTCTGTCTCCGCGAAAGCGCAAGATTGATGAGATGCTATCGGAATGAAATTGAATAAAAGTGAACCACCGTCCCGGGTGGGGCACGGGATGAACACCGGCAACAACTAGCGAAACTGTCGTCGCCGGTGTCGGTGACGAGCGGCATAAGCTTCACCAACAAACGCGCTCCAATCGATCTCCGGCTGGGAAGGTAGCAGTCACTTAAATATGCTACCGAGCGTACCAAAGGAGGAACACTTTAGGGTGAACTTTGAAGTCGTGGAGAGCTTATAACTATTATGACAAGTTACCATTCTTCAATCCAGTGCATCTCGGCCATAAGAAGCAAGTATAGCATATTTTTGGACAATCTGTTTTTTTTCCCGGACGAAGTTGGAACTCCGATTCCGACGATTCTGGATGAAGTTGGAACTCCTTAACCAAACAATGGGATCCTTTTTTCACCCAAACCACTCGGGCGCTCTCTCATTATTTCTTTAAACAATTAGATTGGGGGTCAGATTATTTATTTTACGTTTGATGATCTTAGTGATGGGGCCAAACCCAACCGAAGCTCATAATCAAGGTTTTCCATTTAAAGCCAGCAGAATGCCCATAAATTAGTTTCTGTACTAATATTGAAGCACCATAACGGTGTTTCACCTCAACAGGCCGTGCTCCGTAATGCCCGTGCAGCGCGACTTATGAGACGCAAAATAGGGGTTCGATGTTTCGATGCTTCGCGGATACGAAAAAGAACAACAACATCAATGAAATGCATGCATTTCGGAAAGTTCTCAAACAGAGCGCCTTGTGCTGCAAAATCGATGACAAAAACCGTTAATGTTGTTGACTTTTTCTTCTCTCTCTCTCCGACCGTTTGGTGCCAAACTACGAGCCCTTTCCAAATAGATCTCTAGTCGCAGTTCGTACCAGCATCGCGACTGTTAAACAAATAGTCGTACTGAGCAGCGGACGACAAACATGAAATCGGATGCCACCTTTGGCGAGCGGCTGTCGCTATCAATTAATAAATAATTCGACCATTTGTCTGCCAGGAATTATTTGATATTAATCACACTCCGCATCCTCGCGCCAGCAAATTCTAGGCGGACCGGGCTTAGAAAGTTTGCGCAGCCAAAAGTGCGCGGAGGTTGAGCGAGGCCTAGAGGGGCAACCGATTTTATGGCTTTTCGGTAACGGCGCGGCGAACAAATTTGCAAGCATCCACCCCGCATGGAAAACCGGGCAGCCCATTGGGACCAACCGGGCCAAGCGAAACCGGGGCAACCGAAATCGTCGAGTGCAACGGGTGCAGCGGGTGGAAAACCGGAACATTCCGACACCGGGCAGAACGTGCACCTTCGCGCACGGGTGACGTTAAATCACGGTGCGTTCCCCGGTATCGTTTGCCCTTTGCTCTATCTCGCACGATTGTTGGCCTCAAATCGGTCCTTAAAATGTTGGCCAAATATGCAACGAGATAATGGGGCCGGCACAAGTGCGCTCCCAACAGTCCCAACCGGGCGTCGCGGTTTTCGGTGGAGAGTTCACCCAAAAATTAGCCCAACCCGCAAATGGCTTCGATTGTGTTTATCAGTTTCAAAACTTCGGCTCCGGTGCGTTAATTAGGTTGCCGGGACCGGGACGTGCGTGACACTTGCCGGGGCCCACACAATCGAAAACAACGCACCCCGAGCCTTGATTGTCGAGGGAGGCAGCATTTTCGGGACCACAGAAGTGGTTATCTGGCGGTGGTAATTAATAAACTTAGGGGACCATGGCAAAAGCATAATCACACAGGCAGCCCACGCCCACAAAAACACAAAAAGAAAACATTGCAATGATGATAAAAGAGACACAGCCAATTAAAGTCACTAAACCATACACATGGGAAACAATAGGGCGACAAATTAGATCGAAACCGTCGGGTAATGGAACTGCAAAAATCGGCGGCAGGTTATGTTGGTTGGGCCGAGGGTGGGCAAAAAACGGCAAACAATCGCCCGTTGAGTTGGGCGGAAAGCTCATTACAGAACATCGGAAGGGGTCGGGCTCCGCACGTCACCGGGCGGCGCCGGACGGTCGATTATAGTTTATCATTTTTCAATTTCAATTAAAATTGCAGCTAATTATTTGCGGCTTAATTATTTACCATTGACCATTGGCCGGGCCGGGCCGGTGGGCTAGCCGCCAAACTGGGGGAGGCAAGAGGTCATGTCGATCACTTTTGCACCCATACACTGGACTTTCTATCATTATGTTGCGCCCCGAAACCAGTAAACGGCATATTAAAATGCCCGTCCGGAACTAGACCCCTATCTGTCGTTGCATAATAGAAACCGGAACCGCCGGAAGGGTTGAAGGGGCAGCGTGAGAGAGAGAGGTAGACACAGGGGGAGGGCCGGGGAGAAGCCTCGGTGCTGGGCGACGTAACCTCACCGATATTTAATATTAATTTGATCGGATTGCGATCACGGAGGTTGGCATATCGAAAATAAAAGATTAATGAAACTGATTCCATGCCCCCCGCCCAAAGTGCGCGCCAAACGCCCACCATTGGCACCCGGGATGCATAATGCAGGCCACAATTGCGTTGCAGTTCGCCCGAACCGCGGATGTCGATTTCAAACCCAACAATATGCTCTATTTGCTAACGGTTTTCGGTTTTCATAATTGTGGGGCTAGAGCGCCGGCCGTGCGATTACACGTTACGCATTTGTGCGTTTGATGGATGGCTATTTTGCCGGAACCGACGATACGGAGCTGACCGAGCCGACCACCAACTGCATGACTTTTTTGTTTGAGGCTCTGCGGCTTGAAATGTCGATTTTTTTTCGCCCAAGCATCGATTTATTATCCCGCTATTTAATACTTTTCAATTTGTAACCCTGATTTGTTGGCAAAATCTTTCTTTCTAGTTTTAAACTTGCGTCACTACTATTGCGGCTGCACATTATGAATTACAGGAATTGGAAAGGCTTCAAACTGTCAGCTCATTTGTTTTGAAAAATTGTCACTACAGTTGCACAGATAAACATTTCTAAACAAAGTTAAGTTGTCCGTTTGATAATTTGATGAAGATCGCATTTGAAGTTGTTTCAATACTATCTATCTATGACTGATAAAGCAATACACCTTTGTGAAACTTTGTACCAGTAGTTGACCGGGTTTCCGTATGTCGGCGGTCGGTAAAAGTCAAGTCGTTAAGTAGCATACTTAAAATCTGAGTGATGGCCACCCAAGTACGACCGTTTGAATCGAACAAATGAACTATAAAATAAATTATATACGCTATGTTTATCCTACTTTAGTGAAAGGATGGTAAAATGAGTTTCATGTCGGTAATGTGTAGTTAAAATGATTGGCAAAACCACTTGAAATGTTTCAAACGAACGCCGACAGTTGGATTCTCAAATGAATTCAAGTTGCTTCAAACTTGCTGCAGATTGTACGGTAGCTATTCCTTTAAGCTGTTTTCAAGTTTTTTCTAGCTGTTTTCAAGTAGTTTGTTGTTGGCAGAGTCAAGAGTTGAAAACTTTACTACCGGGCAACCCGAGAAAGAGTGTTTAACGGTTCAGTTTCAACCTCTTGGCATCGACACCGATGATTGACTTTGTGTGAACTTTTAGTTAACGTTAGCAACGGCGTTAACTCTCGGTCTGTGCCATAAACCGTCTGTATCATCTTCCATCGAACTGCTGCACCATTTCGGAGAGTAAAACCTGAGAACAGGCTGACGATTTTCCCGAAATGCCTTTCGCAGAATAGCAAAATTATAGACCTTGGTAAGAATTTACTGCTGAAGAGTCTCCGGCTCAGCGCTAGGCGAACCAAAGTAATCCGAGGCCCCATTGTGAACGGGGCGTTTAACTTAAAACCCGTGTTTAAGCACTGTAACACCCTGAGCCATCGCAAGTCACACCGGGCACCGGAGAGCACCCGGCCAACCAGCATGATAATGATGGTTATTATAGCAAGTGGCACCAATGGTATCCCTTTATTTATGTTTTGCCCTTTCGAGGGTGCATTTCCGGTGCCCGCAGTGACTCTCGCGCAAGACGGATGGACGAGTGCCAAAAATTGTGGCGCTTTCTGCTCGAAGGCACTGGCACGGCCCGCCCGGCCGCCCACATAGCACGGCCGGAAGGACGCACTCGGCGTGGCGCACCGCCGTCTGCACCGGAAGTAGTAATCACATTACGAAGTGGGTCGCGAGCCGCGGCTCGAGAGGCTCGAATGAGTCGCGGCTCGAGCAGCACGGAATGGAACACGGAAGCCGAAACCGTGGCACTCGGCAGCAGCCAAAGAAGGACCAAATTCAATTATGGATTCTTTTCGCTTGGCTCGGTTTTTTTTTCGAGCCCGGAATGCCCGCCACCCACGAGAAGGGTGTGTCTTCTCGGCGGGACCGAACGATGCGCCCTGCATCTTCTTCCGGGGAACCCGAATCGAACTGTGTTTGCTTTTGGCCACACGTTTCGACCGCAGACCCGCGGAACGGGAAACGAAAATCCCGCTCCCATTTCGCTCTCTCGCTCTCTCAGTTTTTCGCGCGCCAAGCGGATGTCATTTTCGATCAGCTCACGGACCGCCGGAGGAAGGATTTTTTTCCGCGCAACGAGAGCGACCGGGTTTTTGCCCGGGTGTTCCTGGTGGCAACCACGAGCCGGGCACGCTGCGCCGGGACCGGAAATACATTTTTCATAGCCCCAAGCGGCCACCAGTGTTCGATGCCAGGATCCGCTGAGCTTTGGGTCCAATAGGAAATACCCATTCGATTGTGCGGCACTTTCCCGACACCTTCTTGGCCAATCTGCGCCAGCCCGGCCAGTGCAATCCTTTAATGTTGCACACATTTTTCCCAAAGTGTTGCCGGCCGTATACTTTCCTGTCGGTACTCGTCCTTCCTGATCCTGTCTGGGAAAAATCCGTGGCCGAACGGCCACGAATCATTCATTGCTCGGCGACTGCCACCAAGCCGGACAGTCGTTTTTTTTTGTTGCTTCCTTAAATAACCCAACTCACCTCGCAGCAGAAAGCCTAGCTCGGGGCGCCTACAAACACGATTTCACGATACGAACGAGTTGCAGCGGGAGCCGGAAAAAATTGGGCTCCACTGCAATTCGAATGTCCGCTGGTCCGGCACACATCGCGCGCAGATCAAACGTGCAACGACAATTGGTCACCGACAGAGTTGGGGCTGGCGAACGAAATCAAAGGCCGCATCGAAAAAGCTCTTGAGCGTCACGGAAGAAATGAACAGTGCGCTGTGATCCGATCAAAAACTGGTGCCCGATGAGTAGTACACTTCACTCGATGGGTTTTACCGCTGTTTTAAACATTGATAAAGAACCATGCCCAGTAACCGGCCGTCGCTCTTTTACTGCCATCCCACGAGAGACGATGCGATTGCAATCGCCCCATTTTTTTTTTGCAGGCGCCATAGCGTCAAAAGATTATTTTATGCCGGCCGCTGTCACTCGGCAGCGTGTTGCGGGTCTAGGATTTCACATAGAAATATTCATTTATTTATGCCCTCCGATGCCGGATGTGAACGTGGAGAACATTCGAGAATTGCAGCATTGGCAATCGAAGCCGGAGGAAGTAGTTTCCCGGCCGCCACCGATCCGAACGCTATCCTTGTGGCACGGCACGGCTTTTCGCCTGTTTTGCTCCACTCAATTTTCATGATTCGCGCTGCGGCTGCGAACCGGAAAATAGAGAAGCGGAATGGAAAATCATTTCCCAAACTGGCGGGAGGGTTTTCGTTTAGTGCACTTCGCGTTGCTCGAGGTGGTGTGCTCGAGACTTCAAAACCCATCCGCGAGACCGCTCAGAGTCTCGCTATCTGCGTACTATCCGAAACGAAATCCTGACAAATGCGCCGAGGCCTCTAATCGAGCGGAAGCGGAATCGGCACCGACCGGTGGCGCAAGAGAGACAGAATGTGGTAAAACTGAATTCCGAATGTCCTAGTGGCTGAGGAATGGATTTTCTTGAAACCACTCTGGCGGAAGTGGATCCCGAAGTGAACGGAAGGGCATCCGTGCATCCGAACGGCCAAACGAAAACGAACTACGCAAAATCCTTAAAAATGTCGTCCGCGAACGCTAACGAATTTAAAACAGTCTGCTTCTCGGAGCCCGCTTTCAAGGACCGCCTCGCGTGGAGGAACTGAAGACAGACATCCGGAGACATCTCGACTCCGATGCAGAAGACGTACTGAATTATTGTAGGAATTTGAGTTTTTATTAGCGTACACAATTGGTTTTTGGGTGCAGCCTCCGGGAGTGGAGGCTGCACCCAAACACACCATTCGTCGTCTACAAAAGGACATGCCATGGAGCACGAGATTCTTCAACCGATTCGCCAGCAACGATTGTGGATCGCGGCGAGCGAGAAGTTGCATTTGGCACGGGAGGAAGAGTTATTCAATTTGCTTCCCCGGTGCATATCTCCAACGCTGACGCTAAGTGTGGTGAATCCCGACATGATAGACGTGCATCAACTCTTCCGGCCGGACCTGCCACCACCCCGCCAGGGGGGGACCACCAGTTGCGAAGTTGATCGAGGACATCCTCGAGGCTGCGCTCGGCAATTCCACATGCAGCCGCCCGACAAGCGTATGCTTGACGCTCGACGGAGGGCACAAGAATTTATTGACAATCACGGATCACAGAAGCTTAGTGTTTGACAGTTCCTCGGTGCAGCGAGAGATACAGAAACCCGCTGCCGCCGCCACCGCCACGCCGCCGTAACACTTGCGGCGCGCGATGGTACCACTTTTGATTGCATCGTTTTCTTCGCCATCGATCGACGGACGCGGTCGTAAAGCATTGTGTACGCGGGCGGCACTCTTTCGAGGGATTGCATCACTTTGGACGGAGGCGTTTTTTGCCACCCGCGGGGCCACCGATGGTTCCCGGGCTTCGTCGATACTGTGCACACACCAATCACGGTACGACAGCCACGATGTGATTGCATGTTCACTGCCACGAACACTGCACATCCTGTGCGCCCTTGCTGGGGCCACCGGCCGGTCTGCACCAGTTCGGGAACGGCAGAATCATCCATCCTTCTCGGGCACATTCTCGGGAGCCGCCACCGCCCCCTGCCTGGAAAGAGCGGCACTCGCCACGGCAAACAATATCAACAGCGTTTGAACTTTGGCCGCTTCCGCCTTCGGAAAACGAAGAACAACACTCTGCTCGAAGGACTCGCCGGGTCGTTTGTTCGACATAAACAGACAGCCAACTGTCTTTCGGTCGACAGAGGGAGAGAGAGAGAGAGCGCCTGCGTTCGCCTCCAGAGGTGGCGGTGTCGATGTAAGTCCTTCGCCTTCGGTACGGTGACTAATTGTCCTCCTGACATGCTGATGGTAAAGTGAAACAGTTAGCACTTAGCCAAGCGCCACCGATGGACGATCTCGTTCCGGGTTAGGCTGATGGTACTGCTGGTTCCTGGTGCCGTCCTTCGCTCTACGGCCCCGTTCACCGTAATGGCGAGGGGCGTCCGTGGTGGCTGTTAACGCACCACTCGCTCAACAAGTGTTGCAGGAAGTGGCCCTCGACTTCCAGACTCTGTGCGGACCGTTGGCTGGGAAGCCAAGTCGGAGAAGACTTCAGAAGGACCGCTACCAAAATATGCAGACACGAGCCGTAGTTGCACACCTTTCCCTTGAGGTCTTCGTTTAACACCTCGAAACACACACACACACCCGCACGCACATTCTGGAACTGTCTGGCTAGCGGACACGTGTCGATCAATGCCAGCGCGTTGAAAAGGGGTTTCGATCGATGTTCGATTACCTACCGGGAGTGTCTCGTCGAGAGTGCGAAGTAAAACAAAAACCAACGACCTGGCCGAAGGGAAACAATCCTACAACACACACACACACACACACACACACTCATACAGACACACGTGTCAACCACAACGCCAACAGTAGGCCCGGTGCTTCAAACGATAATGTTTATAAATAAAACATCAAAACAGTAAACGAGGTGCCGGAAAAATCTAATCATATCGAACACGGGGGCCGCCCCAGTGACGGGTGGGCTGACGGGTGGCTGGTTACCAACGAGGAAATTGAATGAACCATAATAACAATACAGCTTGGCTACAGGGCCGGTCGCGTCGCCAGAAACTTCCTTTTTGGGGGCTCGAGTGGCAGCAGCAAGGACTCGTTGGCCAAAAAGCACCCTCGTTGGAGCCACGAAGGCAATTGCGAAAAAAGGGGTTTACGGGTACGGGGGTCGCCGGGTGGTGGTGCCGGTGGGGGACGCCGAAGAAGCCGTCAGGAGGAAAATAACAATCAATCGACACCTACATTCAATTTCGCCGCCACCGCCCCTCATCTACCGGGATGTTACGGTTTCGTGGAGAGGATTCGATCCTTCGTGGAAAGTGGAAAAGAAAAACTCGGAAACTCGGAAGAGAAAGAGACAACGTCGGAGCCAAGTGAACCAACAACACCTTTTATCGGCCGTCAACAGCTTCGGCGGCCTTATGTGTCGTTCTCCATCGCCTGGGCTGGGCGATTTTCGATGCCACCCGCGCCCACGGCTGCGAGTGAAGCAGGGAAAATGTTTGCAAAGTGACACACACACACACGCACGCAGATTGGTCGGTTCACAATTGTGGTCTATCCTGTGGAGCACGCAGATACAGCCCGGCGCGTAAAGCACGGCCATTAACGCTGAGTTTGCATCTTATTATGCTCTAACTGCCGGGAAAACTGTGTTTCGTTGCGAGTTTTTCGTTATCGCTTTTCTTTACGGATTTTTCAATACGGCAATCAATTGCGGGGCGTACCACAAACTTTACCCACACACAAACAGGAAAGTGATGGAAAAGGCTGTTCTTGCGGCAGTTTTGTGCGTCTATTTCACAGCCCGCAGCATTCCGAGCTCGACTATAAGGCCATCAACTTTATTGCTTTATTGCCAGCGCCCACGCCACCCGTGGTTTCATTTTGCATAGGAAAAAGGCACCGACCGGACCTGATTGGCGTTCGCTTGAGTAAGAGTAAGTCAACGTCGCGAAAAGTGATTCAATTGCCAAACATCACCTTTAAACGCCTGAAAGTATGCAACGGGTTTCTTAGCTTCGTTTTGGGTTTTGTTTGGGGCGCAACGACATTGACTCGAATCATCACAGGTGGTGGGCGAGAGCATAAAAATAGACCGGTTCTGGATGCTGTCGTCATCAACAATGACGTCGGGCCATGGTGCACCCCCAAAAGCCAACGCCCTGCCGCGTATCCGGTCGAACGGGTCGGAAAAGGTTCCAGAAATCGGACGCCTAACCTTCGCAGAATCCTGTGACACGTGCCTAGTTCACCTTGACAGTAACCATGGTAACAAACGAAAATTGATGGACATGAAGCGAATGTGTGTGTGTGTGTGTTGAGCAATGCAATTAAAGAGTTTGATCAAGTGCCATTGTAAGCTTTCCATCTGTCTTCATAAAAGTCACCGTCACTGGAAAGCGGAAGGATCCTTGGCCAATGTGCACGTCTCTACGCTCTGCACTTAGGTTTATTTTCAACTCAAGGGATTCCGGAACAACATGTGTGCCATTTATGTCCCAAAAGTGTGCTCTTCTGGTAAATCGGCGAGTTTTTACGAAAACTTGAAACATTCTCAATTGAAATGGAAATTGGTTTTTATTCTTGACATCGCGACACCACTTTACCAGTCTTATGCAAATATTTTTCTAACGCAACAGCTGAACTGAAAGCCGCCGAAAAGTCGGCCGTCTCCGACTTAAGCACCCAGTGACCCCCGGGGCCTTTTCGCAAAAGAATGCCGGAAAAGCTTGAAAGCAAAACCAGATGCCCGCCGAAGTGTTCATTCATGATTGAATGACTTTCCGATGGCGCGGGGGTCCGGGTTCCGGGAAAACACAAAAATCCTTTTCCGACCGGAGCGCCCATCATTTGCCATAAATTCGCACCACCCAAAAAAGGCGGAAAATCCGTGAGATGCCACGGTATGAGGACGCACTCAATCACGGCACGGCTTCGGTACTCCGGGCTGTTTGCCTAATCCTATAAGCCGACCCCGTCGACCGATCGCTGGACATGAAAAATCATTATCTCACCCTTCGCACACACACACACAAACAGAGACACTAACGAGCCGGCTAAGAGACACCTCCGCGGTACCGAAACCGACGCTTCCGGCCAAACGGACGGACGAAGGACGGCATTTTTCGGATGACCCCACGATCCTACCCGTGGCCACCCGTCGGCTGCTTTAAACGCTTTGAAAAATGCTTTGCATGTTGCGCATGGCTGCAAGCATGCCAAAGTGAAATATGTTGTTTAACGAGTTCCAATCCCTTGCCATCCCTAGCCGCCATCCCACCCACGGTGAAAAAGATGTCAACAAACGGAATGGCCCTAGTCCGACGGCATCCGGAGTGGCGATACTCCGACAGTTGCTTCGGACTGCGGTCACCATGGGAGCGTGAAGGCAAATCGCCAGCTGTCGTCGGCGGGACCCGGATCCGCAAGCCATCCTCACCGCACCGGTTCCGATGGAATTCCGATTTTTCGCCGGCAAAAGTTTGGAAATACTGACACCATCTCGAGTCGCAACGGGAAAGGACCGGTGTAGGCCGCTCGATGCTGTGTTATCTAAAAAAAGGACGAATCACATCGGGATCGTTGTTGATTTGCTGCGATGATTGTTAGCTCATTCCGGTGCACCGGAGGCACTTAATCTGCTTGCCTGATTGCCAACAACATTCTTGGAACACTTTCGTCGCACGCAACCTCGGCTGACAAGAGGTTCTTACGGCAGGCTCTTTCTGGTAGGTTGGTACGTACCTGTAACGAACGAGGGAAACAAGAAAAGTAAGGATTAGTGTCAGAGCCCATTTTCTCACCTAGCATTCGAAACGAATAACTTTGATCTTCGAAAAACAGGGAGCCTCTTCTCGCTTGTGAAAGGCAATAGCGATTCTGCCAGCAGGTATCGGTTTTGTTCTTCAGGAAACATCGCTCTACTCCTCGCCTCGCCAGCATAAGTCTGGAAAGACTCTTGCCCGCAACCTTTCAGTCGACCCCCACGCTCGACGTAAACGTCGGTTCGCTTCCATTTCGGAAGGTGTTTGCGGCGAAAACCAATACATCCGCCCGAGCACGACCGACGCCAGGCGAAAGGCTTACGCTGCTGGGGATTGTAGCGACAGCGGGTGTGCCGAACAAACCTCACAAACTGCCTCCTTGCGAGGAGTTGATTTGAAAGCTTGTTTCAATTAGCATTTTCAAACGCCTGCCCGAGCATCAACGGGCGCCTCTGACCTTGGTGCTTCCCAGTGGGGCCACCTCCAATCAACCGTGAGCTCCACATGGGAAATCGACTCAGGGCACGGCACGGCACGGCATCCGGCGCCAGCATCCTTGCGTGTGTGGGACGTTCAAAGCCAAAGGCGTTGGGCGACCGGGCGATTTTGGGTAGAATTTAGTGAAGACGGTTTGACGTGCCCTAAAACACGCACTTGTGGGCCCTTTCCGCGGAAGTGAGCACGGAGTGGGGTTTCTTAGGCCCCGTATTGGGTGTACTTAAAAGTAATGGCATGTTTTGGCAGCCGTTCATCGCGTATTCGTTATTAAAAGGGTTTTGCCATAGTTTGCAGTGTTCGTTTATCAATTATCCTGCTCTCGCCTCAGCCATATTTTGGACGTACGACGTACCTTTAGTTTTGTATCATCGAACGAAGCAGTATTGGGTAAATTTAATTTAAGAAATTGCAAAGCGATAAAGTTAAAAAAAACCATTACAAGAAAAAGGCTTGTGTATTGTTTCGCAAATCAAGCTGCATCTATTCATCATTGTGAACACGGTTTTGTGTCTATCAAAAACTACATAAAATACCTAAAATCTAGATCACAACAAAGAGAAATCCGTCGTTGCTGTCGAGGTGACCCAATAAAATATGTCAAAATGGAGGCCACCACGAGAAAGGGGTTTCCAAAATTTAGGTCTTCCGAAACGCTTACGGGGCCCGATGCCACCCGGACCGGAAGTGAACAAATAATTCAAACCTTCTAGCGTACCAGAAAATGTGGGCCGCAATTATACGGCCATCTTCTTCGTGGCCATTTCTTACCAAAATGAGATACCACCGTTACAGGGTAAAGGTGTAGTGCTCGTGAATAAAATCAATAGACACGTTGTTTAAGGCCTACCACCGTTTACGGCGGGTGTCGTTTGTGGCTGGCATCAACAAAAAAAAGGACCAAGAATTACTTCACTAAATCATACACACACACACACGAGAAATCGTAAGGCGCGAGGCGTTTTGCTTGCCATTTTCGCGGAACCGAGTCCGAGGAATAAATTTCTCAATTTCCAACCACCAAAAGTATGCCTCAGTGTGTGCGGGCCAAAGTGTGTGATTCCGTGCGATATTCATCAAATTAAACTTCGAACGGGGCGTGTAATGGCCCCACGACTACGGCCCGAGTTGGTTCGCTGAAACCATTTATCATATGCCATGTAGCACGGAACCAAGCCTGGAACCGTTTAGAGGTGTTATTACAATAAATTCCTAATCATAACGTACCGTTCGTCCCCGAACACACTGTACCAGGACACACCGTCTGGCATCCTTCGAACGGTTTCACGAAGCCCACCCGAACAGGGGCTGGCCAACCTTCGAAACGAAACGGAACAAAGCGCGGGGGGGGGGGGGGACGTTGGGTGGAATCGAAAAATATGCAGCAGCAACTTCGAACAAGCGTTACTACATGTAGCAGCAACCGCACCGACACCACTCGAGGGTCCCGCCTCGAGTAGTTTTGCAGCGTCGAGTAGCAGTGCTTCAGCGATGTACTACAAACTTCGGGCTAACAACCGGCCTCCGTATACAGGGCAGGCAGTGCTTCCCCGGGACGCGTACAATTCGTCCTGAGAAACCCATTCGCAGGAAACCAACCATTCAACAAGCTAACCACCGACCGGTCGACCCGGACCCGCATGGCGCAGGGACTGCCTGCGCCTGGGCCGGGTAAAATTATGCCACTATCACACCGCTGGCACGCTCAAGGCGCGCGCCGAAGGAAGTGGGGGCGCGGTGAAAGAAACGCCGTGGAGCGTGGAGAAGCTCATGCGAAATATGTATATGTTTCTGGTGTGCACACTCGTCGGCCTGCAACAAAAGGGGAGTTGTCCCTGGGATATGCATACCGCAGTCGGAGCCGGTAATCGATACGATGGAATCACTACTGTGGGCGCCGCAAATGGTCGGTCGTTGCAAATGGCAACGAAGAATGAAGCTGCTGATAAAATAACCACCAACTATCATTGCATAGGACCATTATGCTTTCCTGTTTTGTTGCACAATTTATTGCCGTTTATTTCTTTAAAGGACCTTCAGAAAACATATTTAAACTACTGGGGCTAATTCAGCAATATGATCGAATATGCGACATAGTACGTACTGCAAAAGGAATGTCTAAGGAAACGCTGGTTTTTACAAACCCCAAACAGCCTTATGCCCAGCCAGCATTCGGTGATCAAGGCCGCACCAGCAAGACCAGTATCCCGGGTGCAGAGTGATTCGAAAACGATTTGTCACGTCGCACTACGACCGAAGCACTGCGGGAAAGTGCTTACTGCTGCTCTGGCGCCGCACCTGAGTGGGAGCTCTCGGCGAAAGGTGAAAACGATCCCGTGAGCAGTTTTCTGCCACCGACCATGGGCCATACGATGGACAATGGGCGACGCCCAGCTGTGTGCTGTGCCGGCGTTGAGGAAGGTCAGCAAAGTAGGACGAAGACGGTGGCACCCAAAGTAGGGCCCATCGATGGGCCTTTGCCGGGGTGGGCGTAATTTATTACCGAAGGGCGCAAGTCGACGCCAGACATCGTCGAGGTGTGCAATCAGCCAGTGAAAACCATGCTTTCCCGTGTCCCAGCTACCTAATTGTCGACGGTGTAGCTGTGCCGTTGAAGTTATGACCCACTTGTAGTGGAGTCTTGAAACGACGAGGAAAACAGCAAATGCGCAGAGAGTTCAGCAGCATTTGCCGATGCCTCGAAGGATGTGTTGTGTTGTCAGGTGTTTGATGTGTAGCGTTTGAACTGCTTCCAATCTGATCAACTGTTCTGACGAGAATATAGTAGTAGAGTAGATAGTAGATGTGTACAAATTCGATGAAGTAACGTGCAATACGCAAGAGAACCACTTTATGAAGATGGGATCGGTGTTCCTAGTAATCGCTCTACATACTGGAAACGGTTTGGTTTTTAAAGGATTTCGATAATTCAATTTATCTCTGTTGGTTCGCTATGCCACACGTCAAAATCATAGCCTCGTAATCCTGTTAAATCGCAAAATAATCCAAAACGAGGTATAATCATATCGGGCTAGCAAAAAATCCTTCCAACGGAGCAAACAAACGTTTTAATTAATCTTTCATTACATTCCGCCATGCACGCGCGCGGTGCTGTCACATTTATAATCTAATTAGCCGGGCGTCGATGCCGTCGAAAGCAGTGAACGCCCAGGGGCCAGAGGGAACCAGCAGCAAGTGAAGATTACAGAGCGAATCGTTTAAAAAAGGACCCTCAAAGTCCGTGTACGTAAACATTATAACGGCGGACTGTGTGTTTTTGACACGCTGTAACCCGCAGCGCACACGGCCTGCAGGGCTACGGACCAGAGATTCTAACGATGGCAGAGTCCCTTTTCGGATGAGGCCTTCAAAAGGAAAGGTCCAATCTACGCCCTGAGGTCGGGCTCCAGACACGCGGCAGGTCTTGCATCGTTTGCTTTCAGCGCTGCTGCAGCCGTCACATCCTCAGTTTTATCATCAACAGCATATCAGCCGTGGCCTCATCTCAGCTGACCGACGGACACAAAAGGGCCAACACTGGACTGGACTACCACCATGTCCGGCGCAGTGGTGCGACCAGAGTTTTTTTTGTGCTTTCGTGCGGGCACAGGCCCAGGCACCTTTTATTTGCAAAAGTTACCCTGCCCCTGTCCCTCTCTCTAAGCCCTTTGTGCGCCTTGCCAGTTTAGCGTGCGTCACAGAAAGCCGTGGGTCGATATCGTCCCAATCACAGATTTTTTTCCCGCTCGATTATCCGGGCACTTCTTACTCGTCTTCATCTAGCAGCGTCGTCTAATTTTCAAGATGTCGCTGTTTTAAGCCGCGGTCGTGCTTCTTTGCGGCTCATGACTCTGCTCGCCCGATGTCGGTCCACAGAGATCTGCGCAACCCGCGCCTCGATGTCGTCGAGCGCTCCCTGTAGCCTCATTATGGTATTGTCGTCAGCTCCAGTTTTCCTTGCAGTGAGCAGTGCCATCCTAGCACTCAGGCGTTGCTCCCTGACGAGTAAGATCGAACAATTGGGTTTCACGGCCAGCTGACGGTCGAGGCGCCGCTTCTGCTGTCTAAGGTTGACGCTCTCTCGCCGCATCTGTTCGCGGAGGACGGCTGCTGCCGACGTCCGTTGTCTTCTGCTTTGCTGTTGCTGTGCCTCTGTTCGAGGGTTCCTCCTCTGCTCGTCGTTCCATGCCTCCTGAAGCACGGTCAGGATCCTCTTGGCGGCCAGGACGATCCTACTCCACGTCTCATCGTCCCTCAGGAGCATCTCCCCCAGGTTGTTGCTGTTGATTTGCTCCTCGTCCTCTGAGTACCCGAGTAGTTCTTGTAGTTTAGCGACCAGAGTAACACGCCCGTTATCACAAGTTTGCGTTATCAAATTTCCCTTTTTTTCATTTCAATTTCGTTACTTTGTTTGCTATTTTTGGGAAATCATAGGATCCATCATTGGTCAAAAGGATCGCGCGATCAACAAGGAGCACGCAGGACAGTGTTCGGCCTGTTGCATGGACCGGGTCGCGAGATTTTAAAGACTTTTTTTCCCGTTTTGACTGTTTTAAATCATGCCACAATCCCGATTGGCACCGTCAACAGATTTAAATCCACGTCCCGGAACCCGCCCTGGAACCCGTTGGGACACTGCTCTGGGGCCGCCGCGAAATCCGCGCCCTTTTGGTGCTTCACATCTCCATCGAGTCCTGTCAGTGGGCGACAAGGGCGCAAAAATCAATGTAAATCTAATGGGGAAAAAGCGTACCAAAGGCGCAAAAAAGCGTAATTCAATTAAGGCGAAATTACATGCAGAATAAATTTCTGCCACCGGCGAGCGTCAACGGTGGACAGCGGGCACGTCAGTTTCTTCGTCCACAGTTTCCAGCTCCCAGCAGGAGTGAAAAATGTTAAACCAGCGTCTGGTTTTGCTCTGCTACTTTTCCGCTCCGCAAAAGGGATAAGCAATTTCCCGGATCTCGGATTTTTACCTCCCCCTTCCGTGCGTCCTGCTGCGCGTCGCGTGGACCTCCACTTCTACCGGCCAACGAAGGGTAGCTTTTTTCGCTTTAATTTCTGCTCCATGCTTTTCCATGCTGCACATTTTCTGATTCGCTCGTCGCATGGTTTTGTTTTTTCCTCGCTTTTTGGCCACGCCGAGACAGGGCTCCTGGTTGGTGTAAACAAAATATCATTTTTCTGGCCATTTCCACAGGGCCGGGCCACTGGTTTGTTATGCTCTTTCGTTCTTTTTCACGGGAAAAACTTTAAGATGAGAAAATAACAACACAAACAAACTCAATCACGGCTCCAGGTGCTGGAAGCTGTCCTTTAAAGGTGGCGATTGCTGGGCGATTTCATTAACTTCCGCTATCTGGACCATTGGTTTTGAAGGGTCGATGCGTGTGTTTTAAGACACAATAGGGATCGGGAATTGGTTCGTTGCTTTCGCTCGTTGTTTGGCGCCAGCAAAACGAGTAAAGTTTCAGAGAGTTCCCATAGGCATATTGCAGTTGCTTTACTAAACGGGTATCTGATTTGTAAATCATTTTTTTGGATGGAATAAAGGACCTAAAAATGAAAACATTTAAAAGCAGGACAGTGATGATGATAAACATTTCCCAGCGAACTAAAACTAAAACTAGACCAAGACTAAAGATAGTCAATAAACTAAAATAGAGCAACGCTTGTAATCGAATTTATCTCGAATTAAACGGTCTGTTTGAAGCAATCAAATATAATGATATTGTGAATTCTATCTTTATAAAAAAAAAAATTAACAAGAAGTTTTTATTGTCAATTAGGCTAAGTTGCGCGTTGACTGTTTCAAATAAATAAATAAATAAAGAATATTCCTTAATGCCACGCTTCCAAATAATAACCTCAATAAATGTGATTCTGAAAACTAATTGAAACTATGTATCAAAAAGCGCACTATTTAATGGTTCTTTGCGTGCTTAGTGTTTCATATACCACCAACATGTCCGACAAACTAATATCTCAATTTAAAAAATCGTTTCAAAGATGAAATCAATCAAAAACTTTCTATTACTCCAAGACGTCCATCAACTGTTTAATAATTTTGACTTCTTTAAAATCCTACAAAATAATGTGCTCAGCAAGCATTCCAGATGTACGACTTTCTATGCATGTTTCTTTCATACAATACCAGTTGCGTTTGCCGTCGATTACCTATCGAAACACGCACGCAAGTCCCCGAAGTCGAGGTCCACGCTGTCTGAAGCAGACGGGCCACAGGTGGACCAAATCTTCGTTTGCCCAAATCGGCACCCGACCGATCCGTCGTCGACCTAAGTGCTTTCGGCCATTATCGTCAAAAATCGCAATCTACGACCGGCTTCCCGTTTTGGGCAAGAAGAAAGAAGGAAAGCAGCCATCCCGCCCCCAACGCGCTATGACCGGGAGTCCTGTCGTTGATCAAGTTAGAGAGGTTCGATTGTCCTTCCGCGCGCGCCGTCGGACAACGGAATGGAATCCGTCGTCGTTCCACCTTCAATGACGACAGATTGCGGCCGGGATGTTGGCTCGGGTCCGCTGGCAGTTATAAAGCTAATGATGATGAATGGCTTTAATGTACAACTCATGTGAGCCTCGCCCGATGTACCCTCGGGTAGCGTCTTTTCAATACACTTCTTTCTTTTACGCGCCAGCTAATGCCCGTCGGTGTGCGCGCCGTTTGAAATGTGATATCTTTGCCGCTCCGAGAGCTGCCGCCAGCTCTCGTTTGGGCAAGGTATGTCGCGAGTGTCCTTGCCGTTTCGTGGAACCAAACGACACTCCATGGTTTTTTGCATACCATTAACGAGTGCGTTTGCGAGGGGAATTAATTATTCATGCTTATGCCGGCCCATAAAATGGCACTCAGGCCGGGCAAGAAGTCCGAAACTACGGTGCCTCATGCAGATTATGAGAAGATAATTTTGCGCCCCGCGAAGCGGCGCGTCCATTCGTTTGGCTCGTTTCGCTTGTTTCGTGCTAAATTGTTCTGAAACAAAAACAAAAATCGAGCCAAAATTACGCTCCATTTTCAACTGGAGTTTCTTTCGCTACAGTTCGTTCTAAGTAATGTTAATGACATTCGAAGAAAGCTTTGTGGCACTTCTTGTGCAAAAAACAAAACGCCAAAAAAATGTGACAAAATAAGCTCATTACGGTGCCTACATGAAGTACCGGCGCGAAGTCCAATCGAGTGCCGTGCGAAACATGCTGTCCCGTTCCGGACTTTGCGTTTCATTAGGATGTTGCGAGAAAAAATGTTACGAGCCATCGTGCACTGCGGCCAAAACCGTACCAACATCAGCATGGACAGTTTGGCGTCAATTTCGTCAGGTGGTAAGCAGCCGGGCAGCCGAAAGATGTCGTTTCCGAAAAAAATGTTCCGAATCCAAAAGTGACAAAAACTGACCAAATATGTGAATAAGAAAAAAACACGCGAAACCCAACGCTGGATCATTCGCAGTAACTTTCGGCTCGCTTCTTAGTCCGGGCTGTGGTCGAGTTTTTCCCACCATTACAGAGTCTGGCTTTGGGTGGCCATTACCATGGGTGGTGGTTCACCGTAACAAAGTTCTTCAAGCATATGTTGATCCCTCTTCCTCGTTGTGCTGATAATCTGGGGCAGTAAAATGATGACGACTCCCTCCAGTTCCGAACGCTCGGTTGCCGCTCCTGGGGATGCTTTAATTTTGCCGTCTGCCAAACATCGAATTGAATTGCTACCATTTAAATCACCTCGAAAAGTTGGGTTTGTCTTTCGGAAATAGTGTCAAATAATGCAATCAACAGTCCACGCGTGTGCGCGCGCGCGGCCGCGCGTAACAAATGTCCCGGAAAACCCGGGGAAAATGCGCTCGGTAAATGCGAAAACGAAAAATAGATTGCAAAATTAATCAAACCCGTACGCATACAAACGCGAGGCGCAAATTTGGAATAAAATTTGATTCGATAGAGAAAAGTGTACTTGTGTGTGTGTGTGTGTGTGTGCGCTGTACTGCAACGTCCCGAAGCAATGGTTCGACCCCCTACACACCAACCCCGTCCTCCCACCTAGCGGTGACTTTTGATCCGTTTGGCTGCAATGGTTCGATTTGAAATTCAAATTCATTTCACCATTTTTCACTGGCTTCTCCCGCAGCCGAAGCAATCGCGCCCTGGTCCCCAGGGGGAGCCACCGGTCCTGAATATCGAATAGGCTTTTCACTAGGCCGACCGTCACCCAAACTTCCTGCCTGCCGTTTGCCACCAAAAATCAACAATGTTGAGAAGGCGAGCGAAAATAGTGAAATACAACCACCGTCAGTGGTTGGGAGCCCGAACACGAAAAGGCTTCCGAATATAATGGCCACAGCATCGATAATGAGCATAACGGTGCGGTTCTTCTCTCCCGGTCTCTGTTTTGCTCGTGCGAAAGCCACCAGAAAGGTCGACCATTTCGATCAGAAATATATTGGAACCAATCAAAACAACCCGCAGCCGGAAGCCGGCAGCCTGAACCGGAATAAATGAATATCTTTAAGCCACTCCACCGAGACAGAGACTGAGAGCGAGGGAGAGCGACAGACAGGACGCACTTCTAACACAAATCCGGCCACTCTTCCGGGGCGCACACAAAACATCTGTCAGTCCGAATATCCGAACAAACCGGATGGTGCCGGGTGGTCCAAGCCGCCCAAAACCATCGAACCGGACCCCTGACCGGGAGTGATCGGGCATTTCGTTGATTTTATTGAAAACTTTTCCGGTGCCTTCGATCATATTCGCGCTGCTCGAAGGCTCCGTACGATGTCACGAATTTGTAGCAATCGCTCATCGGTTTTCTAATCCCACATCCTACACAATGCTCGGAGCGCGTTCCAAGTCACGCGGCTGAAGATTACGGATTGTGCGCCATCATTCACCGAACGCGATGCGCACAATGGACGGCACCGATGCAACACTGCAGCCAGCGCACTTCTGCACTGGCCAGCCGATGCCGAGCGACAGGATGACCGATCGGAACGCCGGCCCCGATTCCGGGGAACTCGCGCACACTGAAGCACAATCAAATGGAGCGCTCGTGGTGTTGCGCTGTTTTCCACACAAAGGCAGCAACAATAGGAAGAAAGTGCGATTTGCCCCGGAAAAGCGGTTCACTACAAAATAAAACATTTTTCCGCTCCCCGGTGGGCGCGGGTGGCACCAGAATTTTCATTTCCAATATTCGCATCCCCGTCGGCCCATTGTGTGGGCCGACGACCGAGTTGCGTTGACAGAGAGTGGAACAGAATAGAAAAATGGTCGCTGCTTTTGATTGAGTCCAGGCGCTCGCTGCACGGAGCTCGCCGGGCTGGGCCGGGCCGGGCCGCGAACAAGACAGGATTCGCGGACGGCCACGTTGAGCGAAGAATTTATCTCGAGATATTTACATATTGATAGTATAAATAACATTGCACATTGGCCACCCGTGCGCTCCTTCGATGTTTCCCCGGTGCCATCCTCCGAAAGGACTCACGTTCGACGGCTGATAAGAGTCCGTGCAGCAGCGCTGCGGGGCCGAGCGCCGGAGCCATAACAAACAGAGCATGACATTTTCACCACCCGACCGGCCAGATCCGCGTTCCGGCCGCCAAAATGGACGCTTCTAACAGTTGTTTGCCAAATGCTGCGCCACAAAAAATCTCACTCCAACACTGCACCGCACCGTCCTCATCCGACGGGCGTTCGATCAAAACTCGATGTCCTCCCTCGGCGGGGTAAAGAAGCTGGGGCGGGAAGGCCGTGAGTGGAGCGTAACAAAACAGCATTCCATGTGGCCCCCGTCACACGGTGCCGATTTGACTTCGACCGGATCACGACGTCCCGGCGAGATCTGATCACCGTCCCAATAAAAGGATACGATTGTTGTGGAGCGACCCACGAAAGCGGGGACGGTTTGGATGGGACCGGATCCGGGGCCAATGTTGAGCGATGAAATGCGGCTTATCAATCGCCACGGACTGGCACAGCTTTCCCGGGCATCGGTCGGTTGTTGGTGTTCTCGGTTCAGGACCGCGACTCTAAACCGGATTCGGGCTGTTCCTTGACGGATGCCCGAACGGATCGACAAGTAGAAGGACTTGCCGGGTGCCTCGATGCGTGGCACGGATTCTGGGGACCGACGAGCGCCGACACTCGATACAACGGGAAGGTGATTAGATTTCCTATCGTGTGACAGCGTGGCAGCGTTATCAGGTGGCGCACTTGTTTTGGGACTGATTGTTGATTCATAAAATAGGTGTTTGGGGCTGATTACGAGCAAGAGCAGGCCCCCCACGGTATAATCCGAGCCTGTCGTCTGTGGGCTCCAAGTGGCTATGGCGAGAAATTTGATGTTTGACGGTTCATTCGGTTGTTTCGTTCTACTAACCACTGAATGGTTTCGATTATTATTTTCAACCGTTTTTCCATCGATTCTGGCAATTTATGGGGAGCTTCTATATTTGGCAGGCTTCGTCAATTTGTAATTGATTGCTTGCCTGCGTAATAATGCGTAATGTTGAGCCCACGAAAATAAACCCACGAACCTGGGAGAAGCGAAATGTCACTGAAATTTGGTTAATTAATGTTCCAAGCATCGAACGTGGTCACGACATTTTGCAAAACACTCATAAACATTAAAACTTTCTTAAGTTTTTTTGAAGTAAAAGAAAAGGGAAACCATTTTTAACTACCTATACTAAACTGTGAGTTCTGAAGTTTTCACAATTTCCTATACCAATTCCTTTCTGTGACTCAATAGGTACGCCAACAGGAAACTCCGTGACGTGTATGTTGTGGATCTGTCATGCTAACTAATATTAGTTTAGGTAACAGTAAATTATAATAGAGAGATCTGATTGATTAAACTAAGATAATAGATAGGTTAACACGTGAAAAACACTTGCATGGCGAAATGTAATACAAAATAAATGTAAAGTAAACTAAAGAGAATTAGGAATAACTTGGTTAAACACATGTTTCTGAATAAACGTGATCAGTTAGCGAACAGAGTGTATGACTAGCAAACTTTAAGGATCGTCTTCTTAATTGGGGATTTGTAAGCTCTACTTTTAGCGGATGACCAATAAGGGTTAGACATGTAAATTTGTTGAATACTTATACTAGCCCTTTTTGTAGCATATTAGCAGTTCATCCAAAATGGAACAGGGACAATCACAAACAAATGTCTTTAATATGGTACAGTAAGTAGATCAGTTGTATCATTTTATACACTTCGATTTGAAGCTCGTCTCAGCTCGGCTTTGAATTTCAGAATTTAGTTAAATTAGCGTAAATCTTTGCTTTTAATTTCACAGAAAACAATCAGAGTTCAGCTCTTTGCTAACTACAAGCGAACAACAATCAGCGCACTTCCAATCGCATTAGCTGATTATCAGTTCCACTGACCTTTTCTTGGCTTGGATACATGGCGTGCTTTGCGCACAACTTTCAGCACGCCATCTTGTCCACGCTGGCAGATAGTTGAAGTTCGAGCAGAAGCCTGAGCCCGTGAAATATGATATCGTAGGCGGTGCTCATTATGCAAAGACTTTACGAGTTTTTCCAATCTTCTCAAAATCAACAACAAGAAAATCGGCTTGAAAATACGCTTCTAGACGGCCGAGCTCTCCTGATTGGGAAAAGATCGCTTTGATGTCGCGACCAGCCTCGCCTAACGGAATGCCGGCCAGGATCACGAGCATCTATCATCCGTCTCGGATCAGAACGAACACGGAACGAGACACACGAAGGAATGTCAAAGAGTTCTGGCCTTCGTTTCGGCCAAAATTAGCGCCGAGCCGCCGTGATGGACGCCGTGATCTTGGTTGGCCATTCGCTTTCAAAGTTGCGGTGAATCAGGCCACAAAGCTCCCCCGTTTGTCCGGAAGGCGGTCCAATTAAAAGTGTCCTCGTGAGGTCGGTCCGGATAGAGCGGCTTTGGACCGTACGGTCCTCTTGCAGCTTGCGGTCCATCCGATTGTGTAAGATGCACCTCGATAACCAGACCCAGCGTGTACCGAAATGGCACGCGTAATTATGCCTCTCGATGACAGTTAAAAATGGTGATTCGGGAGTAATCACCCTCCGTCGAAAGGGAATATTGGATGTCGTTGGTGTGCTGGGTGCGCTCTATTCAACACCGCGCCAGCAACCGTACCAGGCCCCAGTGCATGATGCTGATTTCAAACTTCAACGCTCAACGTCACATCTGCATAATCTCGTCGGTTTCGATGGAAAGTCCCAACCCCCAACTAAAGCTCCGCGGGAAAATAGAAAGAAAATGGGAAACCATTCTCCACGCTATCTGCCCGCACGGAAGGGCCCACCGGTGGCTGGTGGTCGCGGGTTGGTAAGGGTGGGCCCTCCAGAATAGAGCTATTTGGAAAATTGGTTGCAATAACGTAAAGTGGTTCGCCCCATTCGCGACTTTTCTTTTCAATTCGCCATCGCCACAATTGAAAACAGTAACGGAAAACCCACCACCACACTAGCGACGGCCATCGACAAGGGGCCGGCAACAATCGTCATCCCGGGGCACTCGAGAAAAAGGATTCCGCCGAACGGGTCCTGGAGTGAGTGAATGTGTGTCTGTGTGTGCTGCGACACAACTGCGACCTTCTCAGGCGAGGTGGCAAACGAAAAGCGACGACTCACGGTTGGGTGGATCAAGGGTCACGAAGAAAATTTTCCCTCTCAACATCCCTATCTCTCTTCAACTCTCTGTGGCTCCGTCTTCCATTCCCGTTAATGTCCTCTAGTTTTCCAGATCCTGGCAGGCTTTAGGGGTTTTTTTACTTTCGCTGCTTTTGTTTCGGAAATTAATTGAATCAAATTAATTAGCTCCCGGGCAGTAAAACAACAGATAGCTATCAGAACCCGTCCCGCCACAACATTACCCACCCGCACCCGGGTACCCACACTCAGAGAAGATTCCTAAGAAGAAGCGGCACTGGGCCTTCTTGAGCGCCGTCGACGGATTCCTTCGAGGGATCGGCAAACATTGGAACAAGAAATTCTTTCTGACGACCTTTACATTCACCGCCCGGGAAGAAGTGTCCTTCTTCGCCCGCAGACAACGCCCGCCGGGACATTTTACAGAATCGTACGAACCCGTGGAAGGTCTCATCGCACGCCGGAAGGACCACTACGGAGCGTTGCCGCGCTGTAAAGTAAATGCTCGCCGTTTCACAACGGCGGACCACAGTGTCCGGCTCCGACAGGGGTGGTGGGTGGCACTGCCCGCACCGTCCCAACTTTGGGCTCCAAGAATTCGATCCGCCTCGCTTACGGAAAGTAACAGCAATGTGGTTTCAATAATTTGTTGGAAACATTCATTCGCACCGTGCGCCCCGAGGCGACCCGAGGCGAGCCTAAGTTGGTCCACTGTAACCGAGCTCGGGCCACGCCGCTCAACGGATTGCGGAATAACAGGCCCAATAATATTTTGCAACATGATTTCGTCGTTCGATCGGAGCCTCTCGGGGCGTGGGCAAACTTTTGCCCTTAGACAAAGTGGGTGTGTGTGTGTGTGTGAGTTGGTGGTAAAAGTTTAACATAATTGAACAGTTTTCATTGTTCGCAACAACTTTGGCTAAACAGGGCGCGCTGATGTATTTCAATTATCAGAAATTCTGCCACGAAAGCTCAGGTTCGGGCGCGTTCGCCGTGTCAACGATGGCGCTGCAAAATGGCCGAACAGATCGTGGTTTCGGGCTGGTTTGGGGTGGTCCGTCGGCCATTCTTGTGCTGATCAATTAAACATTGTTAAAGATGCAGAAGGACAATGTTCAGTGTCTTTGAATCACCGCGGCCCCCATAAGAATGGTAAGTTAATTAAAAGTGTGTCTGTTTCTCTTTGGTGGGTTATATCATTAGGGAATAGAGATTCGGAATTCAAGTTACTCAATGAAGTGATAGACTAATAGGATAAGTTTGGCGTGGTGTTATTATTATAATAAATGTGCAGACGTTTTATCTAATAAACTTTGATTAAATTTACAAAGAACTATTAAAACATATAAAAACTTTTTGAGTGACTCATTTTCTTAAAACTTAGACACTCGAGTTTAAAGTCCTTATAGTCCTTATACTTTATCACCATTTTTCGAAACATCGTGCAAAATTGACAGCTCAATAGATTCAGTAGTTGCTGCCTTTATGGATGGCGACTTTGTGAAGTTATTAAATAAACCCACAAAAGCAATCACAATAATCGGTATTTGGTCTTCAAATTGTCCTTAAAACGATTCCCGAGATTGTTTATGTGCAACCTTTAAACAACCAACGATCACTGCACTTCGCTCGGTGAGTCTAGCTCGAAGTAATGCAATAATAACGGCAACAACACCGTTGTGTTGTACCATAAAACGTCAACTGTGGACCAATCATGCCGCGGTGCATCAAGAAAATTGTGTCCTGGCAGGCGCACGACTGCACCGTTGCAGCGAAACCCGAGGATGGACGGTCGCTCCACAAAGTGCAATTTAAAACAACAGCAAAACCCGTACTCCCACGAGTGCGGCTGACTCTGATAGCTTTCATCATAAAATGAGGCGAGCCCTCTTACGGTGGCCGGCAGCGGAAAGTAATAAACCATCAAATTGAGACCCAATTCCGCGCTGACGGAACACAGGGTGGCGAACGTCGACAAGGGTGACAACAAGGCTCCTCGGTGGGCGGGTGGTGAATTGAATTACCTTTCGTTTTGCTGCTGAACAGAAAATTACATCGTCCCAGGAATTGAATAATAACCTTTATCCGTCACCCATCCGCAAGCAAACCGCAAGCGCGGGCGATATCGTTGTTGCGAGCTTGCTTCCCAGTGCTCCGAAAGTGTTATGTGTTATCGACAGGCCAACTGTTTCTTGGTTCGTCTGTTAAGCGACTGTTGACACCGGTTGAGTGGGTCGTTCGACAAATCTGAGCCCAAGTTGCGTTCCACTAGAAGCTCACATGACGGAACGCAATGAACTCGGGAGAGAACGTGAGAATTCAAAGAATTCTTACATCGCTTCAGGACGCAGTCGAAATTCTCAGAAACTGGATCAACAACATTCCTTCTAATTTCTTGTGAGCCTACCCCACGAAAAGAGGTGCGTCCCAAAAATAACACTTCAGACAATAATGAAATTCTAGAATACTTTGTCTAGCCCTTAAAAAAAAGATCGCGGCTCTAGTGGCGTAAAGTTGGAGCATGTCCGATTACAAGGGTCTACTAGCCGCGACCCTAAGGGTCTCACCTACGTGCACGAAGGCAGAGGACGCAAAAAAAAAACGAAAAACCTCGCTATGTGCACGGTATACACAAACTGACACTTGATCTCCGAGGGAAGCTTCGCCGGGTTCGGTTGAGTTGGGTAGAAAGTGATAATAAACTGTCGAAATTTATGCAAAAGGAAATTAACACCACGGCCACCAGCCTGGCTAGGGTGCCCTACGCCCCTATCTCTGAAAGTATGCTTCGATTCCGGCATCGAAACACCCGGCCCGGGTTTATGGTTGCCGGTGCCGGTTTCTTCGGCAGATTTTATGCTAACTTCGCTGGTCCTTCGAGCATAACGTTTCGCTGGCGCGGAAGATGTTTCAATAAAGTGAACCGAATTCCGCTAAATCGCTTCGAACTTCGCGATTGCTACCCAACCCCGTCCGTGGACCGTCCGTTTTCCTTGGTCTGGTGTGCGTAATCATCAATGGCCGGCCCCATCAACCTTACGCTCGCGACACTTACGCTGCAGTGTAGGCGAGGGAGAAGGAGTTTAGTACTTCTTCACTCGTAAAACAGCCCACTGGCGGCCGTGTCACGACGAGCCGCAGCCTTCCGGGTGCATGAATATTTTAAACGGGCTTTTACGGGGCTACTTTGCGCACCGAAGTACTTCCGGAACGGAGGCCCGCCGGCCGGGCCGCGTGGGACGCACCAAAAAACCAATGCCCCGCACGATGATTGGGCAAATAAAAACCGATTATCGACATGCTGCCGATGGAGCGGTTCCGATCCGGCATCTCCGATAGATTGAAAAGGGTGGCCGGATTTTAGACTTTCTCATCTACAAACTTCCGGCGGTGGGCCGTGGGCCTCGCCTTATTCTCGTCCATCGAGCAACAAAAAAACCTGAAATGCTTTTAGCATTATTCAACCAATCGTTCTGACGTAGGGCGGCTCCGTTGGCTTCGGCTATAGCCCATCAGCATGCGAGGAAATGCGAGGGTGGAATAAAGGGGCTGATGGGTCTTGGCGTACACCCCCGCACAAAGGTACCATCCACTTTCGGGCGGCCGATTTCGCTGGTCAGCTGCAGCACCGGAACACTGAGGTGATCCCCCCCATTCACGTGGAATCCAATTCAAGCACATTTCCATCTCGTTGTGGACTTCCGGTCCATCTCTTTTGCCAGCCAGCCAGCCAGTCAGCCATCTCCCAGGACGGTCATTAGGGATGTGTGTGAAAAGGGCAAAAACAAGTGGCCTAAAACACATCCCATCCCCAAAACGGATCAATTTTGCATCGGCGCGCCGGAAAGAAGCGCCGCGGAAAAATATGTTTTACATCCCGACCCCCGGCGGGAGAAGTGAGCCAAAGTTCACAACAAGACTGAAGGCGAACGCGCTGAGCGCCGGAAAGGTGAGCGGCGAATAAGAAAAGCAACCGCTTTCGAGGAGAAGCGAAAGTCATGGCGTGCACATTACGGCCACGATGAATGATGAATGCAATTCTGGGGTTTTCCACCTTTCGCCATTTATGTGTTGCCTATTTTAGCTTCGAGCCCGTGTGTTTGTATGTGTGTGTGGCGGTATGAAAAATAAATTACATAGCCAAATAAATCATTCCCGAATCCAGCTGACCGCAGGAACTTGCACCGGCGCAGGTTGCTTTGTTTTTGTTAAAGTAAATCCTGTAACCTTTGATGTTTGGCACACGGCTGGAATGTAGCTTTATGCCATCATTTGATCAAATGGCAAAGCCGATCGCCGGCAGGTTTACATATCTCATCACTCGAACGAACGGTTGGGTCCTTTCAAAGTTGAACGCACAGTGATTATAGGTAGTGCGCCGCTTACCGGAAAGGCTTCATATTTTAAGTGGGAACGGCATTTTTTGCCACCATCTTGAGGCGAAATGTGAAGGGTTTTATTGCTTTCGGAATTAGCAATAACGCTTTGATTTATTTCGCTCGCTCCCGGGAAATCGAAATAACCATTTTCCGATGTGAATAGGCATTTTTTCTGTGCTTTGCTTTTATTCGATACCTATTAGGCAGCAGTTTATGGGTCAATTGGCATGTTTCGATGGAAGGCTGCTGATTTATCGGTATGCACCGGGATGGTGTTTGATGAATTATGCGTAAACCAAACTGTGTCCGTAGAGCTTTTATCAATATTTCTCTAAATATTACAAATGAGTGGCTAGCGAAACAAAGTTTATTTTAACAAAACAAAAGATTTTAGGTTAAGCGAGGATAAACGATTGATTTTAGGCAATTGCAAATCAGTCAAATACTTAATCGTCGTATTGTCTTGTAAATAGTATTTCAACTTTTTGTAAGGATCATTGATCGACATGAAAAATGTAAGCTATCCACATTTAGAATCACGTAGGCTCTTGTGACATAAAATATAGTAAATTTTTCGAAATGCATTATGTTTTTTCATGCGGTTCTTTCTACAGCCCACAACACAAATGCTGTTAAATTACGTTGGGTCTTCTCAGTTAGTCACAAGGTTCATCAACGTCACGTCGCTTTGGCCGTGTCTAAGCGCCATTTGTGTTCTATCTAAATTGCTTGAAGCTCGGTTAAATTACCGACACTCTACTCCGCGCAGGCAATTCGACATTCCTTCATTTTTTGTATCGGTTAGTCTATCGGTAAGGGCTAAATTAATAACGTTTTTCTCGGAACATCATTTTCAACACTGTTCCGAAACTTCCAACAACTATGGCAACTAGTTTGCGGTGGCAAACGGGAAGCTCTTTTTCCATCACCGCTGCGACAGCAGTCGATGTTTGAAAATAAATGGAAAAGAAAATCGATATGCAATCCAATTTAATGGGCTAGTGGAAAAAAATTTGCATCCGGCTAATGCTCGGCACCGCCACCGGAACACATGAAGTGACCACACGCCGTTCATTCTTTTTCTTTCTCTCTTTCTTCTCTCTCGTTTTTCGGTGTCCCGAGCTAGCCATCACAGGATTGGTTCGTGCTCGGCGGAAATTTGAGCGGCTTAAAATTAGCTTTAAATCGATGTCCACGGCCGGACCTCTCCACGGAGCGATTGTGAATTCAGCGCGAATTCTTCCACCCCGGCCGTCGGCCCGGAAGTGACGGAATTTTCCGCCATAATTTTCCACCACGCCGACGGGCCACCGGAAGGAAATTCACAATCAAACGGAGATACGTGTTTCTGTTTCAATTCGTTTCCGTGTCTTCGATCCAATTTTGTTTCCGCGGCTTCTGCAGGATACTGCTGCCGCTATGTCCGTGGCCTTGGGAGGTTGTTTCCACCTTGACCGCCCTCGACGAAACGAGAATACGGTTCGCTCGAGCCCGCGTAGTAATTGTTTCATTCGCTTTCGCTCGCGTTCGCTTCGCAACAACTCGGCGGCGGCTTCGTTATTTTTGGAATTATCCAGGCTCGTTCCGTTGGCCAGGATTACCGTGCGGAGGGTGGGTGCCCTGAAGCAAACCGTCCCGCAGAACGGAAACGAACATCGGAAACCACCCAGGAAAAAGCTAAAAAAAGGATCAAGGTAAGGTAAAATAAGAAAAGGTAAGAAATTGGTAAAGCGTCTCGATACTTTTGCTTCCAACAATAGCGAGTTGTTTTGTTTTGGTTTTCGGCCGCCAGATGGCTATTTCCGGATGAAACTTAATTCTTTTTCGGTCAACCATGATCAGCGCCCGAAACGCATTTTGTCTCTTCGATCTGCTGAACCCGCCCCGACCTCGTTTGGCGCTTGAAGCCCCGCAAACCAACGGTGATAGCCATGTTATGGCTAAGCCTCCCTGCGGCTCCGGCTTTCCCCTTTTAATTGATCAGATTTGGGCTCGTTAGTCCCGAGCCCAGACACAACCTGGCCCCGGGCTTCGACAGTCTCCCAGGGCTGGCACCCTTTATTCTTTCCCCTCCTAAGACGTTCCATGCCCCTGCCCCAACGTTACGGAGATTTTGGACCGTCCTGATTTGACGGAGACTTTTTTTGCCCGGAAGCGCGCGGTTACCTCAGGCCCGCGGCCGGCACAACAGTGGACTAAATGAAAACGAAACCGGAAAGGCGAAAAGGCGGAACGAAAACACCACACCGTGAACGCGCGCTTCGTACGGTTCGAAGGAGCCTCCAAGCGCTGAGAACCCAACAAGAAAGAAAACCCCGTGATGTAAGATAAATGTTTTCACTGTGTACACACTCGGAAAGCGTCCTTTCACGTGCACTCACGCATTCAGTGCCTGAGCCGAGCAAACGGACGCGTCCCGAACGGCTCATGCGTCCGCCGCTTTAAAGCTCTTTATGTCGACGAACCGCAGCAATCCCGCTCGTCCTCTGGCGGGGTCCTACATCATCCACCCGCCGATTGCTGCGGCACGCGTGAGGATAAAGGCCACGAAACGCCCGAAGAAAAATATTTTCCTCCCAAGCTGCTTAAGTGAAATTCTCTGTAAAAAACAAACCGGGACCTTTTCCATCCCGGCGGCGACGGTGACGACGACGGACGACGGACGACGGACGATGGTTTTCCAATGGGGCACCGCTCCGAAGGAAAACCACTGTCTCAAGAAGGATTGAATTCCTTTCCCTTGTGCCGTGTATCGACGGACAAAGCATTCATGACCGGGTGCCCCGAGCTCAACACCAGAACCACGCAACGGTCGTTCCTTCGTTCATTTCATTCATGTCACGTGTAATGAGAAATTATCGTTCGGAGAGGAATCACTCCCAAGCTAGCTGATGCGTACGTGTGTGTACGTGTATGTGTGTGTGTGTCCGGAAAAGGTGTTTTAAGTGATTTTGACTTGCTCAAGGACGAGAGAAAAGAGGGAAAGGTTCTCGTGTGAGTGGTCACGTGTTTGGTGTTTTTGACAGAGTTGGCCGGGGTAAGTCATTAGTCGTTTCAGTAAGCTCAACTTGGCACACTTGTTATCACTGATATAACGGAAACAAAGATAATATTGTTTCACATTAGAGCAAAAATCCTGCCTTATTCATTAGTTTCCTTTTTCGCGGAAAAGGCCTCATAAAGTAAATTGATTTGAAACAACATTGTGAAAGTTCACGATTGACAATAAAGATAGTTTTGCCTCTGACTACTCACGAGAATCCCAGGCTTGGTGTTCTTAGCGAGAAACGTGAGGCAAAGTAAAAGCAAAGTACCAAAGCGATATAGTAAAGTATAGCCATGTATACTACAAGTAAAACACAAACACTTAAATTAAAGATTCAGACAACTCAATTGAAATCAACTAATAATCGAACACGTATTTGAACTTGAAGTTGAGAAACGCTCATTAAACATTATTTGTCTTATTCCTATATTTCAAAAAGTATATGTCCAAACCTTCATGAAATTCTCTCATTACAAATCTCATGTTGATTCTCTCAAGAACATATTTCCCTGCTCATTGAACGGAAACTTCTGGAGTTCATGAGCGCCAAATAGAGAAGAAAACAATAACATTTCCAATCAACCATGATGGGGTTTTGACTCGAAGTGGGGCTTTTTCAACGTTTCCTGAAACCACTACCGGCAACATGACATCGAACTTCCCGGTTGTCGTTTGGAGAGCTAAAGAAAAACAACGACAACAATATCGAAATAATGAGAATTAATTTCCATCGGGTTGTAAACTCGTTCCGGTGCATGATTCATCTCACAGCAAAAGTACAGCCTCCAATTATTCGATGACCGGGCCATTGGATCGCAACGGCGGCCGCAGCAGCCGCAGCGGCACGCCAGAAGCCTGCTGGCCAGAATGTTGATGATGCTGCGGATGACGGGGACGATGTGCCCTCGAGAACGGCCATCTCATCCAGCTCGTTCGCATTCATCGGCCGTTGAATGAACCGGAAACCATTATCATCCATCAACCGGCCGAGAGCCAGCCTCTGGCCGGAATGAGCTCCATCGGGCGGCGTGGCCGAAAAAGTGCTCCATAAATCGTGGGATTTTTATTATTCCGCCCGACAGCTATCGACCTCCCCACATGGCCTCCCGAGTGTCCTTGCCTCCTGCTTTTCGCGGCCCGTTTTTTGGGCGACTTCCGGAACATTTGTGCCTTTCCGAGAAGCTTTTCTTGACCGATGATCCTCTTCGATCGCCATTACGGGAGGTGACGTACTTGGCCTCTCGTGTGACGCACATTATAAAGTAGCGGAGACAGAAGACAGAACCACACAATAGTCAAGAGTTTTGTCTTGCCCTGCCTGTCTCTTGATGATGTGGCTCCTATTTGCTTTGCTACTGTCGCCCATCTGAGTTGATTTGTAATGCAGAAACAATTCGATAATCGAATGCGGCGAGAGAAATAGACAGAGAGAGAAAGAGAGAGAGAGAGAGAGAGAGAGAAAGAAAGAGAGAGAGAGAGAGAGGGAAAAAACATGTTTTCCATCTGGGTCCTTTTATTCGGTTCGTCAAATAACTTTCTTCCAGGCCATCTTTTCATTCCACGATGGCCATACTGCTGGGAAGGCCCGCGGATGATTATTAAGAATGCTTCTATCACACTGGCCCGGGAACTGTTGTTGTCCCCTAGAGTATGCCATCCCTGTTTCGGTTTGTTTGAGCACTTTTTTTACAACCCCCAGGGTGATGTGAACTGCTCTTGCTCGGTTGGATATAAAGTTGCAGAAAGGATGTTTCGTGACCACAGGACTTGTCACGAAACCTCGCAGCGAGCAACTGTCGGCCAAAATCAACCACAACCTGTGCCTATTGTTTTCGTGGCTCACACTGTCGCACACCCGCTGGCTTATCGGTGCGAAGTACCAACACTTGTCTGCTACGGCGCGTTTCCTAGGGCCCTTGCCGGATCCTGAACGGGTGAGTTTCTGCACTCGCGACCTTAATCGCTGGTTAAAAATACGGGTGACCACCAGCAAGTTGCGCCCGGCCGAATGTAGCAAAGCGTTCAGCACCACGCAAAGCAGCGCCACTCTGCGGTGGAAAATGTAATTAGTAAACGTCATTCACGCTTATTGTCCTTGGTCGGGTGTTTTGGCCTTTTTGTCCCGAGTGGCTCTTATTCGGCGCTTCATCCATTCATTCTTTAATTTCGTCCCTTTTGCAACGGCTGCCACACTTCACTGCGATCTGCCTCATAAAGGACCGTTTCGCCGTTTTTATTCCCCGCATTCTTTCGCCTCCTCCATCTTCGTCAGCCATCGCGAAGGCGTGTCTGTAGTGAGCCCTGTGAGGCACCTGAAGTGCAGTGCCTGATGACCGCCAAAGGGGAAAAGGGCCAAAGCGCCACACTCACTCACCGCCATCGTCCTTGTGGGCCGTTACGAGCCTCGCCAAGAGTCGCCGCAAAAATGCGACGACCGAGGGTCATCCGCTACTAACAAGGACCGAGTGGAAACCACAGCGGCAAAACAAAATGGTGCAAATAAACGGGGGTTTTTCTGCAACATCAACCAAAGTGCCCCTAGTGTCAAGTAAAAAAAAGAGTTTGCGTATTTTTGGTCTAATTTACAGTGCAATACTGGTGAAAGTAACTAAAATCGTTTCGAATCTTCCCTGTAGAATGTCTTTTCATTTCTGATTAATGTAATATTTTTCATCAATGTAAACTTTATGTATCCTTTCATGTACTTGAACAAGTTTGTTTTAGTGAACGAATATTTGTTTGTTTTGTTAGTTACTATTTGTGTTATTCTGCCCCTAATGTTCAAGACCAGTGCATGCTACCTTTTCCTACCAATGGTTTCTTTATTTCTTTTCTCCACTTTAATTTCAGTGTTTAGGCATTTTATTTGTTAATGTTTTGTGTATTTAACTTTAAAAACACACATAATCAAAATTCCGTTCTTGGAAATCCTACTTTCTTATTCTTGGATGCATCCACTTTTTATCTTATTTATGATTTTTCCAAGCACGTTCTCAGAGTGCAGCAAAGGAAGCACCCACTGAACCCCTGTCGGTTCATGTATCTGTAAACTATCAGTTTTCAAAGAAATAAACCCTTGCACTTGAGACTTGATAAACGCCATTGACACGAACAGAAACAGGCTCGCCCACGACCTTCTCGCTGGCCGAGTAGAAAGCCAACGATAAGACTGAGTCCGAGTCCAAGAGGGCGCTTTCGAGCACATAACAATGGGCGGATGTAGACCGGGTGCCAGGACATTCTTTAGCGCAACACCGCCCCTGGGCGCTAATAAGTACTAGTTACAAGCACCTCTTTCTGATGGCTCTCGTGGCGCGAAAAACGGTGGCGACAACCAGCGCTGATCTGGCGGCTTTTCCTTAACGAGCATTCTCTTTCCGAGAAGTTTCCACTTTTCTTCACCGTTTGGCACGACGGTAATACGGTCTCCCGATGCTCGCACACACATACACAGACAGCCGGACGGCAATCGTCGGATGTGCTGTAAAAACATAGCCCACTTCCCACGCTCAGCGCCATTCGGTGAAAGAGGCTCGTCGACGGCGGGGCGTGTAAAACGAGAAGATATTACATTATTACGATCATCATAATCATAATGCGCTTATGTGTCGTCATAATTCGCTAGCAGGGGCATAATTTTTGTGCTGACCAAAAAAACTGAAAGCATCCTTCAGGAAGGCGACGGAAAAGCGAAATTGGAAGAAATATTACAGCAACCATCATCGGCAGCCCGAACCGTTGGCGCCTACGTCCCTGGGCTCGTGGCTTCTGTGTGGGGAAAAAACACGGAAGAATAAAACAACAAAACTTTCCCTGGGCCGTGGGGCCGTGAAGGTGGCAACTTGATCCCCGCCGTCTTCGCTGCCGATTGCGATGAAGTGGCAGATGTCTTTCCGTGCCTTGCCGGTAACCGAGCACTAACGGGGACAGTATGTCTTGGGTCTTGCAAAAATCAACTACCAGCATCGGGATGTCTCATCAGCTCAAGTTGCTCGTTTAGGCGTGAAGAAGTTGTCATAAAATATCGATCATCAACAAGACGCTGGCCGATGGCTCGGGTCTACTGAGGCTTGAAGCTTGAGACGAGGCACGCAGTAGCGTTTGATTGGATTGAAGTAAGCAAATAAAATGATAAAAACCACCACAACAACAACGTGGCGCAAGATGAGCCACCCTTATCCCGGGCCATCGCTCGGTGCTATCTTTACTGACCAGTCACCCAACAGCGATCGTCAGTCGCGACGAACTTTTTTTCTTCCTTCATTCCGTAAGCTTTCCCAATTGTGACAACGTTAGAAAAATGGCACTAAATTGTTTATATTTCTCACGGAAGTGCGTACCAATCGTAAAACGGAGGATAACGCAATGTTCGAGAAACGTTCATTGCGTTGATTTTCTGTAATAAGTGTGATTGAAAGAAAGGTTGTATAAATGGTGAACGCTTCCATAACGCAAGATTTCATCGACCGATCGCAGTAAATTGTAACAAATTTTTTTTTATTACTGTGATTAGATTGTGGATTGAATTTTGGGATGTTATCTATTTATTCTTTCGATTCTCACACTCGCAAACAAATGATATTAGCAATTGAAATTTTGTTCGACAACTCTTGTCTGTAGCGAAACGAACGCCAGACCACATAATATAGAAACAATAAACTGATAACCGGTCAATAATGTCAGTAAGTAATGTAAAAATTACTGGTGTAAAACAATGATTAAGGAATGCATTGATGAGAAGCAATATTTGACCGCAAAAATGGTGTTCTTATGCAACACATTATCTTTGCCACGAATTAGAAAGAAGTTGTCTATGACAGAGTTAGGCAAAACAAAATGCTATTATCCAACCCAAACCACATTGTTGCCGGAAAACCCTATAATAGAGTCTTAATAAGAATGAATGTATAGGCTTCGGAGCTTCCATCACTTCTTCACCGAAAGAATACCCTTGTCAGCTCTAATAGGCGTTCATGGGAAGAGAAAAATCGACAGGGAAAAATAAATACAAGATAACTAACAATCTTATCCCATCTCCATATCTTTGCTTCCTGGTTCCTTGGCTCAAACCGATCCATCCGTTCCAATCATTCTATCGTCATAAATCTCGGGCCGGGCTCGGGTACTCGCCGCCTGGTTCTGAGCCCAGCGGAGACGCCTCGGATGCTGCTGGCGGTTTCGCTTCGGTATACCTTGGACGGTCCCGGAACTGGCTTACTGTTCCTTGACGCGCCCCAAAAAAGGGCCTTCGTTAACGCACCGCCCACCGTCGTACATTAAGCTATCAACCGCTCTTCAAATGAAACGAAAATGGGATTCCGCCCTCACTTCACATGTGATGGCGTGTAAGTGGGACCGGTAGTTGCGGATAAGTTTTATACGGAGACCCCAGAACGGGCCAGATAAATCCAACCTTTTAACCACCTTCCACCCAGAAAGCCTCCCTTTCTCTCTCTCTCCCTCGCTCTTTCTCACTCTCTTTCTCTTTCTCTTTCTCTCTGTGAGATAAAACCAAAGCTCGGCTGACGGAGGGCCTGAAAGGCCCCAAGGACGACGGGCTAAAACACAAAAACCCCCTTCTCCCCCCAAAAGGGTCCACGAGGCGTAGGGTCTTTGCACCGTGCCTACAAAATGGCCGAAACGCACACAACCGCTTTCCGGGCACGATTCAACAGTCAAACATTCCGCAATTTTTTCCACTGAGCTTTGGGCCACCCGAAAGAAAAGATGAGTTCGAGCCAAATTTCGTACGAAAGTCCCGGGAGGCACCGCAGGCCGCAGATCATAAATTATTCATTTGTCAAATATTGTGAGCGGGCACCGTTAGGCTTTGGCTCGGTGGCTCTTTAACGGTTCGACGATCGTCTTAACAACCTACCAAGATCGTAACCCTCTTCCGTGGCCATCATAATGGTGATGAATGGGGAAACACTTTTCTTGTTAAATACGAAACCCCGAGACAGTTTGTGGCACGGCTGCACACGTGTCTCACGAAGTTGTCGAGTGATCATAAGCATGAGTGCTAGCAGTAGCGAAAGTGGTTGCTTTTTAGAAAAATTAGGCTGTGATTGGGAAACAACTCCAAACAGGTTTGTAGTTTAGCTACTATTTAACTGCTACCTTTGAACTTTGTATTGTGATAACTACGCTGCAATATCAAATTCAAGTTGATTGAAGTACAACGTCATCAGTTTTAGACGCATAATGCGCATGTAAATTGATTTATATGACCATTTACCGTACATCGTGAAGGTATATTGGGGATTTAAAATGTAATTTTTACGAAATGCCAAAATTGCCTAACTAAAATGCTTATCGAACTTATTATTGGTTTTAAGCAATTTGAGAGTCTTAACTTAGAAAACATAAGATGCAAGCTAACCAAAGGATGTTTCCAAGTTTTGCCAATAGTTTAGAGTTTTACTAAATCCTGTTAAAGTTGACGTTAGATGTTTCTATGTCGGTAACAGCCAAACAGCAAAAGTCTAATATTTAGACGTTTCTTTTCTGAAAATACTCAAAGTAAACCAGAATCAAAGAGCCGCTTTCGGCTGCTTAAGTCCAAAATTAGTTATCGTGTGCAATGAAGCAGACAGTCAAACAGTACAACCCGCAGGCCCTCGAACGGAGCGTGTCCCTTCCTTGCAGCTCCCTGAGAGAGCCCGGAAACGGGGCTGCGAATAATAAAAAACCCATATAAATCCCATAACATCAATTAAGTTAATGGTAAAATGTAATAAATATTTCCTCTCGCCCAAACGGCTCGCCTCGGTCCGAGATCCTTTCATTTCAATGACCATTCAGTCCGGGAGCCGGTGGCCACGAGTTCGCCACGGTCCGCCGGACGAGCACGGCGACGGCGGACCAAAAAGTGTCCTTTCAAACATTGCCCCTTTCCGGGTGTTTCGTGGGACGGGTGGCCCGGATGGTGCCCGAGGTGGGTAACGCGCGCCGTGGCGTGTCGTAAGTGATGTTCAGATTCCGAGCCTCTTTCGAGTTCCCCGGCCGGCATGAAAGACGGAAAACCGGGCCGAAAGCAACGACCAACGAATCGCACCACCCAATGGCACCATTCAAGGACGCCGAAGGAGTTAAGTTGTTTGCTTGTTGTTTGGCGGCGGAGGTGAAATTATTGAAATCGTTACCGATAAATTTTGTTCGATCGTTTCGGGCCAGCCGCCCGCCTGCTTTCGCTTTCACAGGCACTGCGCACGGCCGGAAGGAAACTCGCAGGAATGGAGCCGAAGGAGTTTTCCGGAGCGTGGCACCATATCACGCTAATATGTGCGTTCAGGATGTGTGGCGTCTCAGCAAAGGCGGAGAGTAAATTTATGGAAATGTCTTCAGACTTCCGCGATTGCGCCTGCGGCCGTTTTGGGCAGGGGTGGGTCCGTGTTATCCGGTTTGGGTAAATCGATTGAAAAATTCCACGATTTATGGTGCCACTTGAGTCGTTTTACTTTCAGCGGGCTTGATGTGATCAGTTGAGTGGCCTTCCTTGGCAGATGTGACTCACTAAATGTGTTTTCAGTAGACGGTGGGTTCAACAGATCTATTGCGCTAATGTTGTCGCTTTACGGCAATAGCTGGCCGCGGCAGGATGACGGCTGACTAAGAACGATGTACTTTCTAGTGACCTTTAGTTTCTGTATTGCCCACCCTACCCTTGGACAAAAATGGGATGAAGAACTCGTGATTAGTGATTGAAAGTAAATGAAACGGTAGTTCTTGTCTTGGCTGAGGTAACATAACAAACCGCATTTCACCATCTCGGACGTCTATATCAAAGAAAATTAAAATAAATTTAGTTTCGAGAGCTATGATTGTATAGGGACGTGACTCCTTTTTTCAATTTCGTTTCTTCAACTTCAGCCGAAGGCATTGTATGCCATCACTCCAATTCGAACCGTCACCGTACCGCAGATCCCTGAGAGTAGACTAGGCTTTAAGCCCAAATAAAGCTGCGGTCGGCCTGGTGCGAAAATTGATTTTCCTGTGCTCAATTCCCAGTTGTCGAGGTCGACACGAAGCAAGAACGCACTAGTCCTTCCGTCAACGAATCGTATAAGAGAGAGAGAGAGAGACAGAGCGCAACATCGTGCTACAAAGACGAACATTATGCTAATCCACGCAAAACTGATAGCGTCACCAGGAGCCCTCCAGAAAAGCTCTCGAGCTCGTAAAAGAACGCGAATAGCGGCACACTACATTTAGTACTACAAGCCGGCAGGTGTAGTGTAATGTGATACGCGCGAAACATCGAAACGAAGCACAAACTAAAGCTCGCACTACGCACCACACTCATTTATGCTGCGCGAACACGCACTTTGGCGGTGCTCGTTACGCCGTGGAAGGTGGAATAATTTTCCCGAGAACAATTCGGGGGTCCGTTGGGTTGTTGCTATCGGCACCGGCAGTGAGACTTCGTTCCAAATTTAGTGTTTTTTTTCGCCTGTTACAAGAACTGGGCGTATGCGTAAGCACCGGGCGTGTCACAGGCCATCGGGAGAACAAAAGATGGAACGTGAGCCAACAATATCCTGACCACAATCCACCAAAAACGGAAGCAGAAGCCGAGCACGCTATGCGCTACAATACCTGGATTTGTGGGTTTCGAGCATAAAAAGGGGTTTTGCGATAGCCTTATCTGAGGCGAAGCAGAACGAAAAGTGCCCACTCTCGAGCCTCGAGAAGTACTCTTGAGGAACCACATCATAAATTTGAGACAAAAACATTGTAGCGTGGAAATGGCGCCGTCTGTAAGCACGTAGCCCCAGCACGTGTATCATTACTGATGACCTAGCATACATTTTATTTAATACAGCCCGGAATAGAAACGTAATAATTAAAATGTGAAATCCTTCTACGGCCATAGGCAGATATCATTAGGAAGGAAGATTTGGCCGCTTTCAATTATGGCGAGGCGGGTGTGTAAGAAAATCTGCCCCAGTGTGGCCCACGCGGGTACTTCATTAACAAGATTTGCTCAATCCTTGCGCCGGCCGTTGGGTGGTGGAAAAAGCGCAATACGACGGACACATTCGCGCTGCTCATTATCGTTGCCCAACAGCCCTTGCAGCCGGTGCTAAAGTCGAGCATCATTGTGGAGAAAAAACACGTGGATGGATCCCCTTGACTAGCGTCGGTCACAGGCGCGTACCGTTGTATAATTTAGCTGGTAAAGAACGTGCACATCATTACCGGCCGTGTAATGCTCCATCATCAACCGCGACCGCATCGCGTGCATGGCAGCTAGGACGCCCCGGCCCTACCTGAAGGCGTGGGCACCAGTAATTAGCACCGTTGCAGCACCCAAACACTGATCTAACGACGCGAGGGCACCACTTACCTGGAACGATAAAATTGACATGGAGAGTGTGAGAAATTTGAGAAATTTTGGGTTTAGGAAATTTTTCGAAGGTCCATTATCTACAATAGCTGGGCAGGCGGTTAAAGTTCGGTCGTTGTCCATCAAACGCGATATTATAAAATATGGGAACAAATGTAAAAAATGAAAAATAAATCCAACAAAACTTTGACAGAGCATTAAAAGAAAAAGTGAAAGTTTTTTTTTTTTTTTTTTTTTTTACTCTTAAATGTTCGTGCGTGCGTGAAGTGAAAGTTAGAACTGTTAGAACAAAACCATACAAGAAAGTAATAAACTTGCGTAAGCTAAAAATGTCTTATAAACAATGTGCTGAATATCATTGAACGAGTTAAAGAGGGTGCAAAACAGCATCAAAACAGAAACGAATGAAAAGCAAAATTAAAAGCATACAACTAGATGAAACTAATGCATTCAATAGAGTCCATTAGGTACAACAAATTCTCCGTGTTGTAGAATGTTGAATATCTATTTGCACTTCCGACCTCCGGTTGGCTGGATCGGAGCGTGTCTTCATCTAAACGAGCAGTCCTCCAGCATGCGACGGAACCGACATTGTATTGCCAATGACAGAGATTGATCTTCCTAACAAACATGTGACTATTGTTCCGGACGCAAGTGCAACACAATCAAGCGCACGACTTGAACAACTCCGTCTCACAACATTCACATCCGTTGCCAGCAACACCGAAAGCCACTCCGCCCTGGTGTGCCTTGAATCCCAAGACTGTCCCAGCCCCAAAGCGCCCACGTCGCGACATAAAGGAACACCCCCAACACACACACAGACACAGCGAGAAGAAATACAACAGACAACAATGACGGCGATGCGACAGGTGACAGGTAAACCTCGCGGCAGAGATTCGCCACTTCCGCTACGTCCTCGCGAAACGCCAGAGCTCTCATCCGGTCTCTCAGAACAAGGGACCTCCCACTGAAGCGAGGATCCATTTTTCCGCCTTGCTGCCGCTGTGGGTGTGTGCTCCGTAGCAAACATTCCGGGTGACAGGGAAAGTGCCATGTTTTCGTTTTGTGATTAGGTGTTACTATGCCGCGGGCCAGGCACTTTAACTACCGGCGCTTGCTCGGCGCCATTGTTGCAGCGTTTTAAGCAACCGACCGGACCGAACCGGCTCCGGCCTTTAGCGTCTTCTTATCTCTCACCGAGCACAGTGTTCACCTCTGGACATTAAACGTGCGACCGTAGCCGATGGAACGATGGCTTTAAACGCCATCCTCCGACGCCGGGCACCAACTCCTGTTCGAGCCCGAGTCCTGCTCTAAACGTGGGAACACGTGGGCAGCAGAAGCGTAAGGAATGTTGGAATCCTCCGAAAAAGGAAGCACAAAGGCACGCAACAAACGATCGCTGGGAAGACATCTTACGAACGTCGGCAAGTGACCCTAAGACCCGCGCGGCAAGACTTCCACCCTGGCACGTCTTAATCCCGGGGACGCGAGGACCGAATAGTTACGACCTCCAAGAAATAGCGACCAAGATGTTCAGATTCCGGACAGCGCCGTGCAATGGGTTCGGAAAAGCGGTCCTCAGAGGCTGAATTTGACTCTTTGCAATTGTCGACCGGACATTGAACGAAAGTCTCGAGAGTCCACCATTTTTGGGGTTTCAAAGAAAAACAACCGAAATAAAACAACGTTGGGAACGTTCGAAAATTCCAGTTCGCTCGTGTTTCATTGCGAAATAGCGGGCGTTGAAAGGCGGGCGTCCTGCAGACGCTCCAGAGGTCGGTGTGTCGCTTCGTGCGATAGACCAGACCCTGCCGGGTGTATCGCAAACTATTCCTAATGGCACGACGGCTCGCTTAATTAGATGTCGTTAGACGTTGAATGTCGGTGCTGCCTCCGAAGGTGAAGAAAACCATTCGCAGTTTCCATTCGATCCAAACAACTGTGGCAGGCTGCAGAACGAGCACCAACATACCGTAAACCATTGTGCATCTGGCATTTTGTGAATGACAATTTTGTGCTCGAAAAATTGCCAAATGTCCGGGCATCATCGGACAAAACGGTATGACACCGGAATCAATATTCATAAAATACAGACCATTTTCTATACCACCTTTAATGCTAAAACTCATCACCAGTGTCATCAGCGCGGCTCGGAGTAGCTGCTCGTCAAAATACACACTGCCAATGGAATTGATGGCCGACCGGCAAACCTACGAGAAGCCAGCTCAATTCACAATTTTAATTTCCCAATTTTCTTCTACTGTATCACGTTAACGGCACGACGGTTTCAGCGCTTCGCGGTACAGGAACCGCGCCATGGCATACCTTCCAAGTAATAAGCCGATTCCTTCCTGCCGAATCCGAGTCTTGGCAAATTGCACGAGAAAGCCTGAGTTTCGAAATAATTTTAAGCCCAACAATCGAGAAAATCTATTTTCATGATGGAAACGAAGGGATTTTGAAGTATTTCTGAGCAATAAAATGGGAAACTCGAACCCCGAGAAATGCTTTAAAAAGTTTTTGCATTTTTTATAAAAATATATTTTAAGCACAGCACATCCAACATTGTTAATATGAATAGTAACAATTTGAATGCATTTCAAACACAAAAAAAAACAAATAACAACATTGAAAAGGAAGGATAATAGGAAAAAAACTATTCTAAGGATTCTATTCTAATAGGAAAAGAAGAAATTTACTAGTAAGTTATGACAATTTTTATATTACAAAATCTAAAACTAGAAAAATAAATGTAATGAAACCTGTCGTCTGATTTTGATTCAACGATGACGAATATTATACATCACATTTTGGGGTTTATTGACATTAACTTGAATTATTTGGCCTTAACATTTGTCAGCTGATTCCTTGTAATGCTCCTCAATGCGTCCTCAACATCAATTCACAACTTTAAGGATATTCGGTACTCGGTCGAGCAACTTTTCGACCTAGAGCGTGGTCATAAAAACTTATTTTTAGATGTTCCAATGCTCCCGAGAAAGTGTCTCCTCACGGTAATCTGTCCGGCTTTTGCTTCATTTTCTGCAACTGTAACAAGATTTCCCGTCGCGTAATCAAGTAAGCAAATTTTTCCCGCACCAACAGCAGCATCTACTTCGGCTCGCCCGTTCGCCACAATGTCAGTCGATCGATTTTGCGCTACTTTTGACCTACATGGCATCCCCGTCCCGGGGAAGCTCAGACGCTGATCCGCCCAAATCCCTGCCTGCCCACCCATTGCAGAGATCGTTACTACCAACAACCTGTTATTACTTGGCCGTACGCATGATACCCATGAAAAGCCCAGCCTCAATTGCTGTCAAGAGTCGTTCGCAAGACTGGAGCAGCAACGAAGCGGCCATAGAACGTTCTTCAATTGCTTCTGTGCGACACATGTGTATGCGTGTAAAAAGGCGACTGTGGTGCCAGAGCCTCCACACACCCTTGGCCGGCTCGTGTTTTTGCGGATGTGACATGAATGAAGAAAATCGAGCATCAGCTCGGCCTACGGTTCGGTTGCAGGCATCGATTTTCTTCCACTCATCGGAACCGCTTCCCAGGGATCGGAGCAAAAGTTGAGAAAACGGGAAATTATCGGAAAGTATCATGGAAATTACCATATTTGTGTTCGGTCCCTCCCCGTCGGTGTGTGTGTGCGACTGTAAGAGCCCTTCTCTGTGCAAAAGCTTTCCGAAGCAAGGCAGTATGGGTCGCTTGGTTGATATTTTGATATGCAGGATGTATTGTTGTGACTCATCAGAGTCTGCACCATGGAGGGAGAATAACACTCCTGAACTTCTCTGCTGATGGCGAGGATTAAGTTTACGGAATCAAAACCTTCTTTTCCCAACGTTCGCTCGTCAGTAGTTTTACTTTTGCGACGGATGGCTACACGATATGAGCCACCATTTTGCAAATGACATGTTCCCAGCCCCTGCAACGAACTACAAACTGTGTCGTCAAACAACTATGTGGTTTGAAAATTACTTAGGCAAAGTTAAATGGTTTTCAAACCTAAACATAACTTAAACAAGCTCAAATATCAATTGTTACTTTCCTTGTCAGCCATCAGATAATAACGTTAATATTAACGTCTAAGAATATTTAAACTTAATTATATACTGCTCTGACAATTTTTTATAATTGAAATTGTAATGACGCCCAACTTATGATGTAGTTCACAGTCATCATCATACGATATGATAGAAATTTTCAACTTGCATATGAACCGCACCAATTGTATTGTTTACCCTCGCTGGCGGTTGGCGAACAGAACTGAACTTGACGAGTAACACCAACAAGGCGCTGAAATATATTCGAAACGTTACACTTTCAACACTCAGCGCTTGTTAAGTAAAGGATCCGTTTCCACGTCGGAAGCAGCAGATCATTTGCCAGCTCCCGCCAGACGCTTTCTGGCATCGTTTTGCATTTGGCCAAATAAAAAGTGAATGAAATAACACATAACCAACATTCCGAAGCTCGAGCAAGTTAAAAGTGCCATTCGTAGTCGCAGTAGGGCCTTTAATTTGTAGCATCATCGTAGGCAGTCAAAACTTTCGCCACTTTCCGTGTTGGAGCGTGAATTTAAATGAACAGCTTCCGCTGCCTTTGAATGCGTCCTCTGGAGTGCCCGGGCAGCCATCGACAATGCGAAATGAAGCGCAATGGAAATAAGAAACCCAATCCCTCAGAGTCCGGCCGCAAGCAGCGGATCGGTGAAATGCCGCTCGGTGTTGGACAAACACGAGCCGAAAGCTCCGGAAATGGCCACCAGACCAGACCGTCACGGTCCTCCGTGGATTGGCAAGTACTATTTCGTCAAAATGAACTTATTTATATTCATACTTTTCATCCGGATCATCAACGGGCAAAGTGAATGAGAGAGAAAGAGAGGGGTGGTGGGAGGGATAGAGAGAGAGAGTTGGGACAAACTGAAGCAGATCGCAGATAATATAACGACGAAACATCCATTCTTGTGCGCGTCAAGCGTCAGGCTGCGCCGGAAATGGAGTCCGGTACAAGTTCGCGTTTAAATTCACTTTCCTGGGTGGCCAGAGTTGTCGTAAAGTTGTCCGATACCCAGACCACTCCAAAGATCCCGAAATCCTTCAGCAACCCCAGGAACGGTCGTCTCCCAGAAAGATCCAGGATATGACTCGATCAGAACTTCGAGCCCGGCGATAGATTTGATTTGTACATTTACCGTTTTCGTTAGTGTCCGAAAGCGTCATGGTTGCACAACGGTAACCAATACTGGGCACTTTTTCAGGGTTTGTACCACTTTTTACTCTATGCATTAGCTTCTGTTGAACCTTCTTTCGAGCACTGTTTTACGCATCGTTCGTTTTTTTCCATTTGAAGAGCGCATGGTTTGCTGACGCCGAAAGAAGAGATGTGCCTTGGAGAATTAAGAATAAATTATCGTTTAAGTGGAAAATGGACTACGCTTGATGCGAGAGACTCCGCTTAAGGGCAACACTCACACTGTACTTCCTGGGCAGGACCAAATGCAGAGCGCCCGGTAAAGCTTCCTCGCTCTCCAATAGACCCACATTTCGATGGGCTGGAAAGTTAATGACACATCAGGATCCGGATCTGAATCAGGATTTGGATGTAGCGTCCCCCTAACTTGACAACGCAAAGTTCCATGACATTAAGTTGTCAGTTGAGCCCCGCTCGGCTAGCCCAACCGCATCATATCTGTCATAAGTTCCACAATTTAGGGCAACTCGCAATCCCTGACTCACGTTGGCAAAATTGTGCGCTGAAATGAAAGCATCTCCCGAGGGCGAGGGACAACTTCAACAACTTCGCCCGGGAAGCGGTCGCCGGGACCTTTTCGTCGAGGCAAACGGATCATTCGAAACAATTGCCTCGAATATATGGCCAACTACCCTCTTCGACTTTCGCTTTCCATTCTATCAGAACCCGCACCGAGTGGCTGAAGGATCGGCAGTAGCCGAAGGATTTCGACCGGATTTCAAGATAAACAGATGCTGAAGAATTTATCCGTTTGTGGTTTCCCCGGCCACTTGCGTGGGCTATGGAAACGGAAGGGACCCTGGAATCGTATGAATAAAGAATCGAAATGGTGACCACTCGATTCGTGCCAGTCCCCGAAGCGAACATGCGGCACGGCCCAGGTTCCTTGGCCAGCACAGCAAGCGCTGAATCGAACGGACCGGAGGCTCCACTAGGATAAAGGCACTTCCGTAAGGCCACAGGTAACAAGGCAAAGACATCCCAACGACCTTCGCTACCGTATGTGATGGTCGTCCACTTAAGGTAAATGCTCGCATTTCTTGTGCGAGTCAACGAGACGTACACGTAAGCATCCCGGAACCGTACTCAATCGTGCAGAAGCGGGCTCTAGACGGTGGCTTCTGTTGGGTTTTAGCCTGGAGGAACCAACAGCAAATTTTAAAGTATCGAAGCGGCCCAAGAGCGCGTAATGGGGCCCAACTTTTGGACTTTTGTGTTGGCCAACTCAGTGCTGTACCTCTAGCTCCGGCTGGCCACTACAGGGGCTGTTCCGATCGATAATGTCCATCTCGGTTCCATGCCACAGTAATACTGGAAACTTTTGCAAGATATACAGAACAAAGTAGGGACAAGGAGAGAGAGAGAAAGATAGAGGGAGAGAGAGAAAGAAGTTTTCATCGGGGAATACTGTCGCTTTTGTCTTAGCAGCAAAGTAACAGGCCAAACTGACCCTCTACTTCCCTCAACCGGACGCACATGTGTTCAGTCGCAGCTCTGGAATGTAGCCGGGGATCCCGTATCCGGACGAATGGGTAACAGTTTCCCGGGTTGACTTTAGTAAGCTCTCGAAGAAATGTTTCTCTTTCTGGAGGGCTTTTATGGGTTTTAGAGAGTGTATAACGCCGGCAAATAGCGCCGAGGTTCACACACACACTCACACACACACACACACACAGACACACAAACAAACATGTTCGGGAAAACAATGGGGCTAAAGGGGCGGCTATCCGGGCAGAGCCCACGGTGCCACAATTTGCCTGCCATTGTTGTGTTTCGACGAGACCAACATTTGTCTTGTGGCTCCCGGGGCTTGTTTGTATTAATTTTCGCATGCCATACATTTTAATGAAACCTAATATTTTACATCAATTAAATTTCTAGCCTCCGGCGTCGTACGGCGTCCAGATTTCCAGAGCCCCCTCCGGCGCACTAGAAAAGGGTGCATATTTTTCAAACGAGCGTTGTTGGACTTCCGTCAAAGGCTCGGTGTGTGGGTCAATGCAAAGTTCGGAGCGATGAAAAACAGGCATCCGTAAAGGGCGTCGGCCATTGTGGTGGGGCCCAAACACGCCAAACTCGGTTACGTGAAAATACGGTTATTAATGATGCGAAATAATGATAATTTTCCATCGACTATGGATTTCGCGTTTCATGTGGCATACGGTACGATACCGAGAGAGAGAGAGAGAGAGAGAGAGAGCCAGAGAGAGACACAGCGTATGAAAGAACGGGAGGCAGACCGTCGATCGAATCCGGCCACATTTGAATGAGAAGCGGTGGTTAATGGATTCCGTATCTACTTTCACTCGGTTTCTAATTATGCTGCGGGAGCCGCGTATTTTGTGGAGCCGCTGAGCCGGTGCGCCTCCACCACCAAACCAACACCCGTATCAAACGTCGAAAGTGGCCGTCGTCGTCGTCATCGAGGCCACTCGCAGGCGCAGGCCGTAACCGCACCCTAATGTCAATTGAAACTCGTACCGACCGCGAAATGCTCGGCATATGCTCGCCACTGGCGATTTGCTAAATCGGTCCATTTTCCGGATCCCGACTGCGGTCCGGTGGCGGTGTCTGGTGATGGTGGGCCTTCACCGAATGGGTCCCCGGCTGTACTTTATAATACTGCTTTTAACCATATTATTTCCAGCGCAGCCCAATCAAGCTGGTCTTGCGCGGTTGCTGCAGTTACCGTTTAGAGCAATTTCCAATTCATATTGCATGAAACTTAATGTTTATGAGAATATAATTACTCGCCGCTGTGCATTATTTATTTCAAAACGTCGAATTGAAAGGAAGGTAGGAAGGTCGTGAGTCAATAGATGTATTATAATGCCTATTCCGAATAGGGATTCAAATGCTAGAGGCCAAAAACCATTTAAGTTTACGGATACATTTGAAAAAAAGTAATTATTTGCGAATAAGCATACTGAAAAGAAACGTCATAAAAGAAGCTTCATGAATGAATTCAAATAAATCTTTATAAAACTAATCGCAGCACAGCGGTTTTTAGCTGTTCTTTGCAGTTTGGAAAGATAAGTAGAATAAACAAATCTCTGTCCTAATTTATTCGTAACCCCTTACGAAAAATTTATGTTTGTTTGGTGCTTGAAACTTCAAGGGCTTCTCCAAGCTAAACTTCCTAATAACGTCTTGCATCCAGAGTATTCAAACCAAACACACATTCAATACATTTAGGGACGTTTTCTGCGTTTAATTCCATAAAAATACATAAAAAAAGTGTGAATCAAACTTTCATTCACATGATTCAAATTGCTGTCATTGAATCGAACAAAGCTTGCTGGTACACTCATTGCTAACCTTTGCGACCCGTTCGCCATTTCATCGAACTTTGGCCTGTTGTGCGTGCTTTGGTCAGACTGTCAGTGGCAAGTGAAATTAACAATTCAATTGTCCAACAATAATCTCCCCATTTCGGTTCATAGAAATGGCATAACTTTTATTGCTGCCCCATTTCGCGAAACACGCTTAAGATAAGTCCATCGGTCGAACCACCGGAGCAGGCAAATTGGTTTGCCAAACCAATCGGATGCTATCGCGCGGCGACCGTTATTGGTTTTCTTAAACGGGCCAAACTTCAAGGTCTCCGGCATTACTCCGCTGTTTGCCAGCCAACACGCAGGCGGGCAACTCACCACCGGCCACCAGGCGCCTCCGTTAGGCAAATTGCTTGTGAAACCATTTACACCAAGGACTCACTACACCAATCCTTTCGGCCAATTCCGATCCATTCCGGACCCGTCCCTGGGAAATTCCGGCCTGGGTAACCCTGTGTTAGCATTTCCGAACGCGTTGCTCGAGAAGGTCAAATAAACTTTGCCAAACCCTGCCACAAGGAGGTGGGTTGGTTCCTTTTTTTTTTGTTCCCGGTTCTTTTTGATTTGTTTCTATCGCGCCCACACCCGGACCCAGAGAAACCCCAAAAAGGACGAACTCTTCGAATATTTGCTGAACAAATCGTTTTTCTTTTCGCTCTTGAAAAAAAGGGGAAACACGAAAGAAGGCCACATACGGCCGAGAAGTGCGTGAGGTATATGTTTTGGGCAAGCATCGCACGCTGATGATGCTGTCACCGATAAGGCTTTGGCCTACGGCGCAGAAAAAGCATGCAAGATCTTCACCGTTCCCCAACGTGGCGTGTGTGGCGTGAACTCCCATAAAGCGTGCGACAAGAAGGGTGATCCGCAGAAGATTAAGACGCTCGGCGCGTCCTGGGTCTGACACACCCGCACGGCGCAATGCTTTCGAAGTTCGAAGGCTCTCGTTAGCGATAAAAACTTTATTTCACACCATCGGCTTCGACTCGCTCGGAAGGTTCTGTCTGCCCGAGCAACACTGCGAAAGAATTCACCGAAGAATTCAGGGTCGGCTTGGACACAACAATTTTCCTCCGCCCATTCGTAGGGAAGTTTGCCGAGTGTGACACCACCAGCCCGCTCCGAGGGACCCGCTTCCGGCAAATTGTCGCAAAATTATAGCGACCCCGACGGGCCCGGGGCGCACAATCGATATGCGCACAATCTTCTCCCCGGATAGTGTCCGTAACACCACTTAACTACTTTGCAAATTCCAGATGTCTCCCATAAATCCCCACTCCGGGTCTTCGGCAGCCTCAAGCGTAGTGTTTTCAAGGACAGCGTGGAGCCCGCTCCAGTGGCATTATCCCTCACTCGTTAGGATGATTGGTTGGCCCAAGTATTTCATTTCGATCTCTCACCCTCCAGGACTGTCTCGGTTATGGCTAGGTCGCCATTTTATTGCTTGTTGGCTGCTTGTTTAACGGCCAACCGCACCAACTGCTGCTGCGGCCGCTGGTGGCAAACTCAGTGCAAAATGGAAACCTCTAACCCCTTTTAAAGCCACTGTGCCGGTGCCAGTGATGCTCTTTTTTCCCGATTGATTCGCTGGGATTTTCGCAAAGTTGTATCAGACCAGACCCAAAACGAACGGATTTAGAGTTGTGCTAGAGAAATGTCTGCGAGTGTCCGACCCGGTCCACCGGCCGCAGTTCCGGTCGCAGAGGACTCCAATTTCCAATCTGTACCGAAGGCAGCGCGTGGTGGCCAAAAATTTACATCTAACGAATTGGAACAAATTTTTATTGCAAGCTATTCATTATGATAACGGCTCGATGGAGGGGAAAAATAATGAACCACTGGAAACAGGGCCACGCCACCAGCTAGCGCCGAGTGAAAGGCCGGAAAGGCGCTCCTTGAAAGAGCGGTTTTTTCGTCGCGAATTACAGTTTTCCAGTGGTCTAAGTTTTTTGGTCTAAATTTTATTTTGCTCCTTTTTCTTCGCAGTTTTTCGCAGAAATAGCTTTTTCGCCCTCGAAGGCAAGAAAGAGCCTGAACAGTGGTGCTGTCCGGCGCAGCGCGCGAATGTGTCGATTCGAGAGTCCCAGGGCCCAGCGCAAAAGCAATGTCGTAATTTTTAAACTTAAAATCTTTTATCGCTCTTATCCGGAGCACCATCTTTCGGGGTCAGCACCCAGATCATCTCGTGGCAAGAATCCGGACGGCTAGGCAGTGGAAAGATGGCCAAACTTCTGACGGGACAGTGTGAGAAGGTGAGGAGCGGGAAGGAAAAGGCAATGGCAAAGATCACGTAGCACCCCGGGTGGGTTTGGAAAAGTTTCCCAGCCCGGCGACCACGGCCACAATTGGTGAGAATGTTGTTTTTTGCTGCTATGTTTCTGCTGATAAAGTTGTCACCATATTTGTTTCAATTCCTTCCCTGCTAACGGGTGAGAAAGGGTCATACTTTGCCAAGGTTTGGTAAAGTTTTGGGAAGAAGTGGATGCGATTAACTTACGTCCAGAAGTTGTACAAACCAGAAATGAAACACCTACCACCAGGAGGGTCGGCAATTACTGTGGATACTCATGTACATGCTTCATTACTATTCAAAACTGTACGAGCCAGAGTTGATGTAAGCAACAAATATTGTATCTCAACAAAACAGAAAAGAGCTTCCTTATTGCAAAGGTAAAAGGTTATGTATAAGAACATTTTTTTACCTTTTGTACGTCATTGGAAATTATGCAAAAAGTAGCTACGAAATATAAGCGCGTAATTGTATGTCTCCGAAACTGGACCCACTAGCTTCAATTTCAGCTGATAATCACTGATTTCACTGTGTTGGGTGCGATCATGCACACAAAAAGATCTAAACATTGTCCCTGTCATTTAGAATGCACCATAGGAGTAGAGACCCAGCTGTGGTTGCATGTTTTATGCTTTAAGCTCCCAGAACCGCCGGTGGTCTATGTCGGTCGGTCGCTAAGGGATTTAATTTTGCCGGAATCTTCCATCTCGTGGGCTCTTTAGTGCATAGTTCTTGCTAGCCGGTTGTGGCCGCTTCGAAGTCAGTATCGACGGCTTGCAGGACACTCAATACCATTAATTAAATAAGACTTGTTTGCTGCAATGAAACAATCGTACACACACAAACACGATACGGGTGCAAGCGTGTGTGTATGATGTGGTATGATTTTGCATGTAATTTTATGCATGCACGGTGCGTGCGTCAGACGTGCCGAGGCGGGCGGCCCGATGTTTTATGACGGTCGACAATGTCGAGTGAGGCCTTACGTGTGGCAGAGACACAAACGATTGTCTAACTCACCCATGCGGCGATAATAATCATGCAACTGACTACGACCAGAAGCCAGAGAGTGTACCCTTGGCGGGAGCCTTCGTCCTAGGTCCTCCGTCCGTTGTGGTTCGAAGGGTTTTTTTCACTCTGCTTGTCGGGTTACTGATAAAGATACAGCAGTCCCGAGGAGAGTTGTGGCTTCGTTGCGACTACCTCCGACAGAAAGGAGAGCGAGAGATCGAACGAGAGAAAGAGGGAGAACGAATCTCTCGGTGGAGACTGAAAAAAGCCCTTGCCTTTCCCCGTTTAACAGCATAATTTTCCACATTCCCAAGATCAAGTCCCATCATCCAAATGGGGGTCTCAAGTCCGCTGACCACCGTACCCGGAGACTGCTGCCGCCGCTGGTGGTGACGTGGCCACTCGGTGTGCCAGAGAGACGTGGTCGGGTTTCGTTCCGGGCTTTCGTTACAACCAGCATGAAAAATGCTGCGCTGCTGCTCCGGATTGAGTGTGCACGTCATTTGTGGTTTGCTCCTAGTGGCCTGCCAGTGGTTTTCGGTGAAGTAAATGGCGTCTGTTTTCATGGAGATTCAAAAAAAGGGACCGCACGTGAGGATCACTTTTGAGTCTTGACGATTTTCCACCGGAACTTACGGCTTACGCAGGGACTTGCGGAACTAACGCTGGTTCCCTTAGCACTCTTCGTAATGAATTTTGCTTCATTTTTGAAGCGATATAACTCCTCGCAAGTTGTTCATTACGTACCTTAACAACGTGTAGGAAAAGCGATAGTTGAATTAAATGAAGAATATTGTTCATATAGCCAATGACATTGATGTAATCCAAAAGTTAAACGCCAATTAGGTTCCAAAAGACACCATATCACGTGAACTTCTATCATTTGTAGTAGGATAGCCCAACGATAGCTTCAAACTTTGCAGTATTACTTGGATGGGGGGCGTTGACTTTTATTTTAGCAAATATTTCCTTTCCAAAACATGAAAGCGGATAAAATCTCATAATCTCAGCTAAAATTAGCAGACGGTAACCGGCAATGTGCCGTTGGACATATTTTAACAGCATCTCTACCTGTAGATTCATTAGCGAGCGACCTCGCCCTGCTCCAGCTCTTTCCCTAATTACTTTGCGCATCATATTTCGATGATTTGTCGCCATTGTCACCTCCGTAGCGCTGCCGTAGATCGGAAGTTATAATTGAGCAAAATCATTAACGATCATCAGGGAACGGAACCGTAGCCCTGCGGCCCTTTATGCTGCTGCGGCTCACCCCACACTGATCGGTGCAAAATCAATAGACGCACAATCAACGCCCCGAAACCGGTGCGAGCCGTGTTCGGAAGCGGGAGTGCGGGTGTCGCTTCGGCACCGTTTCTCGCGAGACCTACGACACCCCGGTCTTTGGTGAGGAATTTAAATAAATGAATATTAAATTACATTCCAAAGTATCATAAATCTTCACGCTCATTTTCAGCAGGACACCGGAACGCCGGGCTGCTCATCAATCCAACGTAAAGTTGGAACGACGGTGTCGAATTTCCGAGATTTTTCAACCTCCACCCCACCGTCTGCGGTGCGTCCCTCGAACACGCGGTAAGGTTTGTTTTTGTTGAATAGCGGCTGTTGAGCCGCTGTCGGATGTCTTGTTCCCGTGCCTGCAGTCCCGGAGTTCGTCCCGTCAGCACCTTTCCACGTCGTCATTTTTTCTTTAGTTTCGTGTTGTTTCGTGTTGGGCAACGCGTACGTGCCATGATTAATTACTATACCGCCATCCCGCCGGCGTCGAGAGCTGGTCTACCGACACCATCACCGGATCGTTCCTTCTTGGCGGGTTCCTCAATTTCTTCACAACTCAAACAAGATGTTCTACAGCTGCTCGAGAGCAGAAAAAGGGGAATCGACGAGCGGACTGTGCGAGGGTTTTCGACACTTCACGAGGATGTGTTCCTCTCGGTGTGCACACGTTGCGCACATGTTGCGGAAACCTCCCCACACACGTGTTGGCCACTGGAAGTGAACGGCCTCTAGCCAACACTTGCACGACTCCGGAACCGAGAAATGGGCCAAAAGTGAATATCGTTTTCGATGATTAATTACCCACCATCGTTCATCGGAACACACAGAAAGAGAGGAAGGCGAACCTCTTCTCCTGCCTGCCATTAAGCCCTTCTTACACTCAGGACCCCAGCAAAGAGGCTCCTGGGCGGAGGAGTTCCTTCAAGTTGCTTCGATTTTTGGGTAGAGGGGTAAAAACGGAAATCCAAGCACCGACCGACTTTTCTGAGCCACTTTTCCCAGGACACTAGATTAGTGGCGACACACACACACACATATATACGAACAAAGAACGTGCTGAAAGAAAGTGTGACCGGTCGTTGCCATAATGCCGACAATATCGGTAGCATGTGGGGCTCGTTTGGGAGAAGATAAAGTACCGGCATTCGTCCATCGCCAGCAAACTTGGAAGAAGAAGCAGAAGAGCCAGCAGCTGGTGCGGGGATCGGCTCCTTCGTGGTCCATTTCTTCAAATGCACTCCGAAGAACTCCCTTCGGTGACCCACCGGATGTAAGATTATGGCATCAAGCAACCAGAAAACGCCTGAAAGTATGCATCTCGTCGTTCGCTCTCTCGCGGGAAAACGTCTCAAAACGATGCAACCATCTGCTGCACTGCCGAGTGCCGGAGAATAACTTTTGTCCTTGTAAGGCATGCACTGCTGCAAGACTAGAGAAAAAAAGAGAGACACTAAAATGAAGCAGGATATATTGTACGCCCCAAAAAGTCCTCCCACAAAACCCCTAACGAACCGCTGGGCGTTGGGCGCTCGCCCTGGCAAACTGTCAACCATGTGTTGGCGCTGATGAATAGTGTCTAATAAAGTTGATATTTCTTCCGGCAGTGCGGCTACTTCCGCTTCCGGGACCACCGCAGCAAGAGGCTGGCGGGAGCTTACAGCACGCGCGCGCAATCGTGGCCGGCAGCGGAAACAAGTTAAATTGAAAGGAAAATAACTCAACCCCGTGGCCTACCGGGGGGCGATGGGGCGACGAAGAAAAGTACACGTTCCATCCGGATGTCGTTTGGCCGATTGACGATTAGGGTTTGCACTGCGCCGGTGCGCCTTCTCGAAAGCTTTCGATTTCCGGCCAGTTTGAGGCGGCCATCCAGGGCGACCAGGATGGCTCCAGGGAACGCTTTTATCTCATCCATCTCGTCCGGACCCCGGTTAATCATTCGGAAAAGTTCGGGCTCCGGGAAAAGGATAATATTATTTGATGGCCGTGGCTGTGCTTGCCGTTGGCCAAAGGGGTCGACGACGATAAGTTGGACGATGCATTGCGAACAGCAGAAAAGCGACGCAAAAACAATATTAAACGCTTACGAAGAAAACTTTCGTGCCAGCGTTCAATGCAATTTTTCATTTTCCACCACCACCATCGGCAGACAGGGCAGCGACCGGAAAAAGTGGCCCACGGTACACATTAAAGTTCATGAATTTCGCAAACCGATGCTGCACAAGTGGTTGAAGGATTATTTTCATTTATCATCACCCGGATGATAGCTCGGGTAGGTGCCAGCACTTAGTACACTAGGGCTGTGTGCGAGAGGGAACGAGAGAAGCGAAAGGTGGGGGATTCGTTTCGCTGCAAGATCCTGTCAAATGGACCAAACCACGAAGGCCATTTTTCACACAATTTTAACGACCACGGAAAACGGTGCTGATGATCCGACAGGGATTGTTACGGAAGAATTGAGTTTTCTCGGAGGTTCCGTCTTTTTTTTGTTTCTCACCGTGCAGATCGCCGTAAATTGCCCGGTGTCATCGGCCGCAGATAGTTTTTGATGGGTTCCAAAATGAGGTGTCATGTTTGAGAACAACTGCTGGGTTGTGTAAATTTCAATTAATCCAACATCCATTAAAAATTTATTTAGATTCATTAAGAGTTTTGTTTTAGGCAAAGAGAAAGAGAAAGGATAGCCTCAACTTTAGAATAGCAACAACACGGCCATAATTGAAGGTGATGGAAATGGTTGCCTTTTGAAACCCAGCACGGTGAAGGTTTGCTCAGTTATATCATGCGAATGTGTGAACATAGATCATGTCGTGTCAAGTAGAGCCACCAGGTCGCAACTTACGTTGACACGAGGAACGCAAAAAGCCATTCACGGCTTTTAAAGCAGCCTGGTTTCCTTGACGTTACCATCTAGCACCATTTAGGCACCAAAGACAGTTCTCCATTCACTTTCAGCACTTCACCCGATAGATTATGGAGCGTTTGCTGCGACAGTTGCCGCACCGCTGAACGGGGCACACGGGTAACCGGATTTACGCTTTAATTTTCGCTCCCGTCTAACGCCTGCAAAAATGATTAAAAATTCAAAAGCCCTACGTGTCTCGGTCAAACACGGCCCCATCGTCAACGATGTGCAGCGTTCTGCTACAGGCCTCTCCAAGAAACCCTGCTCCAGTCCGAAGTGGAAGGAAGTGGCAGAGGACAACAAAAAAGACGCCAACTCCATCCATCCATCCGGGGTCCATCTAATTTTGTACGGGGCATTTTGAAGGAGCCCAGTACCAGTGCAGTGACAACTCGCATCAGCAGCGGCGCAGGTCCTTCCGGCCATTCTTCGTATATATCCTTCACGGTTCCGTGCCAAGATTACAAGCCGAGTGCACCTGTCGCCGGTCTTTTGTTTTTTTTTGCTTTTAAAAGGAGCAACAGTGGAGTGCTCCCCCAGCATGCTTTACGGCCAACCTCCTCAGTCGGACCACAGCGAGCGAGAGAGAGAGAGAGAGAAAGAGAGAGACCATGGTAATGTGTTCTGCATTTATTTAGCCCAGTCCCATCATGGAGTAATTTCGCCGGTCACTGGAGCGATGGAGGCAAATATTTCACAAGCGATGTGACTGTTGGCACCCTGGCCACGGACACCTCGTACCGGACCGGGCAGGATAAGACACCCCGCCAGTTCACCTAGGCTTCCACCACAGTTCGACCACGAGCAGCCGGGGTCGCTCCTCGGGGGACCACAAACGCGACCCGGCGCCTCGGCACGTCCTCATCGTGGCATCCTGGCAGTGGCCGAAAAAAGACCACCAACACCGAATGCCGTCGGACGGCGCCGAGGACGACGATATCTTCTTTCGCCAGGAGTATGTTGATGCGCTATCTTTGCCGGGCCCCACGGAAAGCTCGGCGGCCAGCATCGTTTGTTTTTTGTTCCTGTTTCGGGTCCTGCCGCCGTTCGCAAGTCCGGCATGTTTCGCACTTCGTACGCTGATAACTGATTCCGTACGTGTCGCCGGCGCCGCCAACGTGGTGGAAGGCACGACAAAGAAAAGGATCCCCCACGGGGGTCCTGGCCGGCCTGGAGAGACACGTCGTTTGCTGACTCCCGAGGTCCCGGGGAAAATTATGACCAGCGAGCCACACGCGTACAACTGCGCGCGTGTGTGTGTGTGTGTGCGGGTGTCTGTCTCGAGAAGCGATTTATGGTGCCATGGTCAAAAGTTCACTTTAACACGCTGATGAGCACGCGAGAAAGAGAGCGTTGCGGTTCTAATCTCAAGTTTCGCTCCGGTTCGCCTCGAAAAACGGGCAGCGTCCGGTGTCCTTACGCCAGAGTTAACGAGCTAATCTTCGTCCCGGCTCGCTCGGACCTTCCCAATGACGACGCCAATCATGGATGCCGCTCAGACACCAGCGGTCTACTCATTATGATAAAACATGACAGCAACATACAGCTCGATGTCGTGTGTCACTTGGTGGAAGCAGATGACCAAATTACGCGCTCAATCGCACTGGGCGTCTTCATCAGCATACGGTGTGGGGCTATTGAATTATCGATGCATCCTTCACCTTTAAAATGCGCCGGGCGCACCCCACCAAGAAGCTCCGCGGTCACAATGGACAAACAAATGGACCAAAGACAACATCAATTTGGCGACGATGCGATTGCCGTCGTGCAATGGTTCCATATAATGCCCGGTCGCCGGTCCTTCGGTGGTGAAACATAATTAAAAGCTAAGCAACACCAACCCGAAGTCTAATGGGCGATAAGTGGTCTCGACGTTTTCTTCCTTCCTTTGGATCGATGGCGGCCATCGTTGGCTGGTTTTGGGTCCGCTAATCAGCTTTCTGGCTTAATTTTTCCGACGTTTAGTCGAGCTTTTCACACCGTTTTTAACGCGTGATCCGGCCGGACGGCCAAATGCCGCCGAAAGGGAACACACGGAACGCAGATAGGGGAACGGGAAATCCAATCAACAAAATAAGCTCCCTTCAAACCGTTGACGCGGCCGTGTCTAAGCGACGCCATCGGCCCCTAACTGGAGCGCTCCGTGCGAGTTGAAGCGAGAGAAAGTTTTCTCCGTCGGCATCTTCAAGAACCTTCCATCCGGCCGTATCAAGGCAATGGGTGAGGAATATACAATTCTTTCTAATTCAATAAGCTACGACAATTCCACGGCAGGAACTGCCGTCATTCGAAAACGAACCGCTCTCTGTCTCTCTCTCTCTCTACAACTTGCTGCTTCTCTAACTTCGATCGCCTTCGACCGGGTCTCGCACCTTCTAAGAAAAGTGATCGAATCATTCATCTCATTAAACTGCTGCTGAATGAACGACCGAGTCGTTTCATTCGTTTATCTGCCCGCACCCCGAGCGTCTTTTCGGTGAACGAGTTCCACTTTAAGATACCGGACCCTACACAAATGGTGGAAAACTTCGGGCTGAAGATGCGCCACCGTTGAACAGTTGAGCGGCGCCGGAAAAAACCACTCAAAAGTTCGCTCTCCTCTCCGGCGCAAAATTCTTCGGCAGTGCCACTGTTTAGGCACTTTATCTACTGCGGATTTGCTGAAAGTGGCCACGATTGATGTCGGGCCGCAGATTGTCGTCTGGCAAAAGGGCCTATTCGCCGCGGCAAGCCCACTCGGGCGAATCAATGACGATTGCGAAACCACAGCCAACTCCACCCTTAATCTGGTGCGCACCACATTGATCCAAAAATCTGTTTTCCATTTTCCCAGAATTAGCCGCGCGAACGACAAAGGACGATGTCAGAGGAATCGGCTCAGGAAAATATTAATAATACCCAGCCCATCGGTTGCAGATCTGGCGTTCCGGGCCGCCTCGATTCGACAGCCGCTGGCGGTGGCTGCTTATTTATACGCCAGCGTGCTGCTCGGCCCCGGTGCGCCAATCTTTTCTATTCTCTGTCTTCCGGCACAACACAATCTGTTTCCGGTTATGTGATTCGCATCGTTCCTGCTTTCCATCGGCGTCCTTTGTAGTCCGCCATCGGTGTGAAACGCTCGACGGACCGGTCGCCTTCGTCTTCGGGGGGGGGTATGGCAAAACCACGACAGGAGTTTCCGCTTCTTTTCCCAAAACCATATGCTGAGCCACTTCGCCTTCGACATACTTATGGATCTTTGGTCGGAAACGGGTCTCGAACGGCGTTGAAGAGGTGTTCATCCTTTCAACAGTTTGCCATCGGAAACGAGATTTGTGTAAAGGTTCCACACAATAAGAAAATGCGCCTTTCCATCGCCTCGGACCTCCAAGACTGGCTTCAGGCAGAACTTCTGGTTCAGGCTGCTGAGAGTGTCCGTCTGTGTCCTGCAGTCCTTCCTACACCGAGCACCATCCGACCCGGGGTGATGGATGGTGCAAACGAGTAACATTTCCATTTGCTAATTGAGAGGTTGGCCCTGAAAAGAGGCCATTCAAAGCCCCATCTGGACACCGTTTTCTTGAGACACCCGTTCCCTTCCGAGGCGACTCTTCCAATTACGGGGTTGCCTCTTACGAATACTCACGGGAACAAAAGGATTAGATTGGGTTTATGCACGGCACCAAACTGGAAGCAGCAAGGATATGTGCCAATGGGCCACAGGAGCAACCAGAGTAGTGCCTAGCGGTGCCACCAAAAATCTGGCCCCAAAAATTCAATCATAATCACTTTTCGTCGACATTCCCGTGCACGAACGCCAATTTGGGGCGAGGACGACGGGCCGGACGACGTAGCAACAACAAGCAACGACCACAGTGACATCTGTCGAACCGGAGTGGCCGTCAATCAGCCAAAGTGTTTCAGGCTTATGCGCTCGAGCACCGCTGCGAAGGGATAATGCTAATTTTAATTAATTTCTCTCCGATTGCACCTTACCGTCGGTGGCCGGAAGCTACACCATCGGCGTTTGCCAGCCGCCACGGTGCCACGGTCTAATTAAAATCCCATACGTGCACACGCTTCGGGTCAGGAATCGTTTCCGGAATCCCGGGGATTCGCTGGTTCCCGGTGGCCACGCACAGACACATCTTTCGGCTGATTTGGTTTGGGGCCAACTTTTTGGTTTTCGCCGAACGGCAAACATACCAGACGTAGAATTCCGTCCCAGATCCGCCGTTTGACGCCGAGGTCCAAGCCTGACGTTTAGGTTGCATGCAAAATTTCGTGAACAGCTTATCGGGTCCTCACATGGAATTCGCTGTCGTGTCTCGTCGAAGCATCGTTCATAAAGAATGAAGAACTGGAAAAAGGGTATTAAAGCCACGTACTTTGAACGCCATTTTAAACGCCAAATGGGTGTCTCTACGTAACCGAACACGCCGACATCGTGGCACAAGAGATCTGCTTTTCACCGGAGTAAATTGCACCGAGAGGCCAATTACCGGTGCGCGGTGCTTGGGCAGCAAATTAGCATTAGCACAAATTATGTTCAATCATGCTGCAATTAGGTGTCGCTTCTCAGCGAAGCCCCACCACCGCAATGCCGCTTGGGCCTCGAGTGTCCCCGAAGTAAGTGGTCATTTTCCATTTGGCGACGACTTGCGTGCATTAGGCTGCCGCTTACAACAAATGCCTTGCGTTTGCCTTTGCATCCCACGAGTGTAAACTCTAATTGATCGATGGAGGCACCCAGTCCTTTACGCAGCCACGTGCTGCCTCGAAACTCTATTTCGGGATTTTGCCAACGCCGTAGGACTATCCATTTCTACTGTGGTGCCCTCGTTTTACAACATAATCGTAACGAGGTTCGAAAAATTGATCAATTTACGAACCGACCGACCGACCGATGATGTGGCGCCGACGTGCTGCCGATATCGGTATTCAATTGTGAAGCTTCGTGATGGAGCCGCAAAGATAGGCACGTAGCACGCAGAAAGGAAGAAATAATCGGAGCCTAATAAAATCATTTTTCCCTTGTTTCTTGTAAATACAATTCCATCGTCGTCGCCACCGCCAGCCGATCCATTACCACGGCACGGAAATGGGATTGAATAATGTTGCCTTTCCATTCGGTGCGTATAACAAAATCGCTTCGTTATATTGTTTTCCAATGTGGAGCCCCATCAGCACCGGTGTCCGGTGGCCGTCCTGGTCGAAACACATCAAACCGAAAAACCCCGTAAAAGCAGTTTCCAGCCAGCCGGTGGTGAGTGTGCGGAGCGTCGGAGGCGCTACCTTCTGCGGGGCGAAAATTTTCCACCCCAAAAAAAAAACGAAACAACAACATTATTACCAACATCATCATCATCACGGGCGTCATCGGGCGTCATGTCGAAGCCACGGTCGAACCGGATCGGGCCGTTAGGCCGCCGGCAGCGGGAAACAAAAAAGCGCCCGGCCGACGGAGGCCTCGAAGCTTTTCGCACATTTGATTTTATTTCCGATCGTTTGATTTTATTTTATTTTTATAGGCTCAAGTGCGAATGAAATGAACATCGCATTTTATTTTGCAACTTTCTTTTTGACCAACCACACTGGACTGGGTAGATAGGAGCGGTGAGGAGGCCCACAAGAAAGGCTTCCACGGCAGCCGGTGGCAGCGCAAAATGAAACATTTTGCTGCCGTGCGTCCCAAATCGACCATTCGGTGGCGTTGCTCCAGCCGTGGTAGCGGTGCCTTCGACGTCAACGGAGGTGAGTCCTTGCTCCGCCGTCCGCCTTTTGTTGGCAAATAAACTCTGCAGGCCCTTCCTTCGGGTTCGCCTGGGCTGCGTTGCGTTCGATGGTTGTTGTTGGGTGATGTCTTTTTAATGTCGAAAATCCATCACATTCTCGCACAGAGGGCCCGAAAGCGGGCACTCAAGAAGGCCGTGAATCAGAATCGAACCATTATGATGCAACACGATTACGGTGGTGAGCATGCTTCCTGTTTCTTCCAAGTTGTCAAGACCTTACCACCAGCACAATGCATATAATTTAGCAATCACACTGAGCGGACGACGAATCAATGGGCCGCTGATGGTACGCGAAATAGGGCGAAGGCGATGATGGAAATAATGCTTCAGCGTGGAAAACGAACCCCCCAAAATGCGCCCGAAATCACTACAATTTGCGTGTTTGTTTTGCTTCTTTTTGTGTTGCAGAACCTCCCGCAACAACAAAAAAACCAATCGCCAACAACAAGAAGGTCCCAGAATTGCTACACATTTGCTTTCCATTTCAAACCGATCGATCGAACGACCAACCGGCGGATTGATGACGGAAAGCAAAAATAATTTCAGCATAAATCAATACGTTCGATTTCATTGCCGAAATATTGATGTGTCTCCGTCGATTAGCGAGCGCTGGTTACCTGAATTGTAGGGCGACGCACGCGAAGCTACGGTCACGAATCATTTCACCGAACCACGATTTACGTTTGGCTGGCGTGCAATTTTCGTTTTTTGAAACGTCTCACGAAAAGGACTCGCTGAATGTTGGGTCAGTCCGAAGGGGGCGAAGTTTGTTCCTCGACAAAATTTTACTTTTACTCGTTCTTGTCTCTGTCTTAGAGCGTTTCGTTATCATCTTATGGTAAATGTGGAAACTAATTATTTTATTAGATTAGACTAGACTTCAGACAGTATAATTAGACTGACTTTCATCATAAATAAACTAATAAACTAAAATATTTGTTAAAGAATTTTTTTTTTTCATGAACTCAGTACAACTCGTGATTAGTTCCGTTCGCAGATTACATTGGACATCAATCTCAACAGCTATTTATAACAAGTATGTTAAATGAAAATAAACTTTAGATAATTATAAAAACCGAATGCAAAACCCCAAACCCAAATTAAATATTTAAATTTCCTTTTTCAAATTTATCTTACACAATGTTATCTAACATCGCAAAGGCCAATAGTGCGTATTCTCTCACTAAAAATCGTTTGAAATTCTTGCCAAAACACTAAAATAATGAGAACAGGCGATCACCACTCGCGATAGACCCGAAATTTATGCTTTCTATCGTCGCCAATTCGCTTGTAACGTGTGGATGGTGTCCTTGGGGCCACTTGGCCATTTTTTGGCCACATACACACACACACACACACACACAGTTTGGGGAAGATTGAATAAATCAGTGCGCAACATACCTTGGCCATCGCCCACGAAGGTGGAGCCATGCGCTCTCCCTTTTTCCGGGAAAGCCCGAAATAGCAGCGGACACCGAAATCGAAACGGATTCGCGCAGGAAGTAATTACTTCGAGACGATAAATATTTAGCATCTCCACGCCCAATTGCGCGCACACACACACACGAGTGTAGTCCGCAAAGTGTTGGTGTCTGTTTCAGTTTCTCATCAAGTGGCCACCCCTGGCGAGCTCGCGATGGGGTGCGCTCCACACCCTGGACATTTGGTGTGGAAATTGTTTGCAAAAACGCACCATCCGGCCGCCAGAGGCACATCCTCCGTGTGACGCCAGTGACGTGGCCTCCGTCAGAAGAAGCGTCGGCCAAGGCGCGTGAAATTAGTAGGAAAAGAACAGCACCCGTCGTCCGGGACGCCACCGGGATTCGAGTGTTGTTCTGCCCTCGCTGTAATGCCGTATTCTTTCAATTTTTTATGATCCTCGCCCTTGCTTGTCGAACGCGCACGGGCTGCGTCCTCATGAAAGATGTTGCGCAAACATGGAGCGGGCCACCCACGAGCACCCGCGTCTTCTTGTGCTTCCCGCTCGGTAATTGCTTTCATCAACCGTCTCGCGGGGTCCAGAAGAAAGCGAGAAGCAAAAAGAACATAGGCGCGAGAAAAACCGAGTGCTTGCAGAAACTCCGTGATGGTACATCATGCCTTATCAAGTGAAGTTCCCCGCGCTCCACTCTCGCCAGGACAACCGATGCAGGGCGTTCGACGCTGTGTTTGGTTTGGCGCCATCGTTTGGCGTATGGAATTTGTGTGGAAATAATTTTCCTAAACAAACCAAATATTTACTTTGGCATCGCTACAATCTCCGCCATCGCTTCCCGCGACAGCGATCCACAGATGGACCGGTTCCGAAGAATCGCTTCCCACCAAGCGAACGGAACACGCACACACACACACACACACGCAAAGGACCCATGGCAGAACCAATCTAATGCGTCATCAAGCACCGGAAGCGACCAAAGGTTCACCCGGAAGTGGCAGTGGCCCCGGCGTTTGATAATGATATTAAACGCTTAAAACATTATCATCCTGCTTCGGCCTCGGTTCTGGTTCATTCATTATAAGCTCCCAAGAAGGATATGGATGGAGTCCTTTTTTGTGGCCACCGCGTACCCGGGGGCACCGGTGACCATCTCGTCGCTAATAATAGGAGCTCCATTTTCGCAACAATCAATCGTCGAGCGGCTCGATCAATCGAAATGGACGCCAGGATAATAGGATGAGATACGGACAGTGTTTCGTGTGCCGCGCCAGTCCCCCACCGTCTCACACTCCATCTCTTTCTCTCTCGCTCTCCCACCATCGTTCCGTTCAATGGTACCATTCCGCGTGGCGTAAAGGAGGTCCTTATCTCGGGTGAGAACCTAACCTTTAATGGATTTACAGCCATTAGATCGATTTATGTCAGCATTTATTTGCTTGCTCTGGTTGGGCCGACTGCGAAACGGACCATCGCCGTCGTCGTCCTCCAGCTCATCGCCCGTGGCCGTAACCGTAGTAGCAGCGGGGCCAGCACTGGCAAAGACAGAGACGACACTCACTTGGCTCTTCATTTATTTTATGTAGTAAATGGCCGTCGTACGGCGAGCCGGAACGAAGGGCCCGGGCGTTATCCTTTATCGTGTGTTTAATTTTTTTCTCTCTCTTTATAGTTTCGATCCCATCCAATCTCTGTGGTGAGAGAGAAGAGTGACGGTCCGGGTTCCGGTTCTGAGTGGGTAAGGTTTGGTGGTCGTTTAGTGGAAAACTGAGGAAAACTCTTTCGGACCAAGGCGAAACGTTGGGCGAAAAACCGAGCAAATGCGATCCGTCCGAAGGCAAAAAGGGAGCGGACCGGAGCGAGCAATGAAGAGAGTGTGTGTGTGAGAGAGAGAGAGAGAGAGAACTTGAACTTGGCTTCCAAGTTTCGGTTTTGAGGTTTCCACGCTATTGGCCACTCTCCACTCCACGGAGAGCACAAGAGCCACCGTTCTGCCAACGACATCGTCCCGGACATTGAGGTAAACCGAGGCTCCCTCATGTACGACACACGATCGCCTACACACACATACACACACAGTGGGATATTATTGCTGGGCCAACGTCGAGCTCCTACCGCTCCAATTCTCCGCGTGTCTTCCGCTTGATTTATGGCCAAAAGTTTACAGCCTCCCCGGCAGCGTCCGCCATTTTGGGGTGGCGCTTTTTATAGCGCGATTGTGGCACCCGGCACCCAGCCCCACCGGAGCACGCCACCGGGATGGGCCGAAAGTTTTCAGCGGTGGATAAGAAAATGGATTTGTCTGGTGGCCGTATCACGATTCCGTTGATTGCATCGCATTGTGTGTTGTGTTTCGATTGTTTGTGTAGCTCTTTTTCCCGCGTTCGCTCCGCTTTGTCATTCGTGTGGTTAAAGGAATGCAACCTGCACCCACTGCCACCACCCGCCGTGGTCCGCCGTGCAGAGATAAACGCGATCCACGACTCGAAATTCCCGGACCCAGCACATCTTCCCCGGCACACACACGGATGGATAGAGATGGATGGCTCTGGGTGGAAAGTCCATTACGAAGTTTTCAATTGTTTAATAGGAGCAGGAAATTAGGCAACTGCGGACGTGTGACGGATACAGGAGCTGCACCAGGAGCCCGAAAGCTCCACCGAAACCATGGAGACGGACGGGACACGAGATAATTTGTTATTTATGGTAATTTAATGGCGTTTGATGTAAATCATCGTGTTCATCCTGTTTGGTAAGTTTGAATCGAACCGGACTTGCGGGTGCGGCTGTTTTTACCTACTTTTAATTCTGATTCCGACTTCACAAGATTTACACACTCGCTGGGTCGAGTGCTTTCCAATCTGTGGAACTGACAGAGCTGGTATTCTCTGCCACAAACTCACGAAATGCCCAAGAAGAAAAGCCGGGCGGCCGGGCGCGCGGTGTCAGTATAAATCATTTGCAGTTAGACGTCACAACCCAAGAAGGGCGAGCGAGAAAGAAAAAGAGCAAGAGAGAGTGCCACAACGAAGATGTTTTCTGAGGGCCGGCCAACCAACGTCACCTTTTTTGGGGCCTTCTCACCGGCACACGAGATTTATGACTAAATAACCTTCCGAAAACTAGCTTCCTGAACTGCTGATCCGGGCGTTTGATTTCTGTTTGCTGACGGTACGGTACACGGCACCGATTTGCCTATAAGGACAGCCACAGCACAACAACAACAGGCCGTCTGGCTTGTCCCGGCCCGAAGCAGCAGCGGGGAAGCACCGTGCAGCCCATGGCTGCCATCGCCGCCACGCAACGACGAAGGACACTCGAGGGAGCTTTTAAGCGACGGCGATAATGCGGGTTCGCTTGGGATATTCGATGCCTTATCTGGTTTTACGATAGCTGGGCACGGCCCCCTCGGTTCCGGTTCGTGTTCGGAGTTGAGGTTTTTAGGTGCAAAAGTTTCAATTTCCCCAAAAGGGTTTCCATAATTTATCATTATTCAATTAAAGCTCATTACGCGACTACACCGCCCAACGCCCAGCGGCGTTGAGCAGCGAACAAGATAACGATGTGTAAACATACGTTTGAAACTGGTCTATTTAATTAATCGTAAACTAGAAATCAGTTTTTCAGTTTATTATAATATTGAAGAATAATAACAACTTCGTCATTATTTGTTGTTGTTTTGTTCCAAGCCAAAAAAGTGTTTTGTTTGGGTAAACAAACGAAGACAGATTTGATACATCAATTGAAGTATGGTACTATGTTCAAGTTTAAGTAAGGGTTCTACACTGAAGCGGAATGGTTCTACGCAATTTCTCCCGGTAGATAAAATCGGACAACATCGTGGTCTAAAGAATCTTACAATCAACCAACATTCTTTAGTAACTTCCTTACTTCTCCGAGTAACAGATGATTTACAAAGCATATGTGTCAGCTCGTGCGGATACCGAAGGCAGGATGGCTAACAAGTACGATACGGATGCTTCAAAAATTAAAAAAATGCTAAACAACTTTTCAAATACAAAACAGTAACCGATTTCCGACACCAAATCTGCTTTAAATTATTTAAAAAGAGCAAACAGCACGTTGCTGTACCTTGTAGACGACTTATGTCTACTTTCTGGTGGATTCATTTTAATAAAAAAATATTCAAATCGTTGACTAGTGAAGTGCAATCCGGAACAACAACGGAGTTACACACCATCACCATGCAAGTAATAACCTTTAATGCTGTCACTCGTTCCTCAAGGTTTGTTTAAGCATTCGCGATTTGAACTACAATTGTACCGCAATCGCCCTCATATCCTCGAGGACAATCGATTAATTCTCTCATTTATTATTGTCACGTCAACGATAAAAACACAGACACACAGAAAGCCGACCGGACATTGTCAAGAACATCTCCATTTGCTGTGACAAACCAACCGCGGTATGCGTGTGTGTGCAAGCGGCGTATAATAAAGCCGCGACCACCGCCAGAGCTAGGTCCTGGACGAGGAGGTAAGCCGCACTAAATGTTTCTCCGCCGCCCTCGGGACAAGGTGAGTCATGAGTTCGCCCCGTTGTAGGACGCCCGACAAATACAGCGAGTAGGCAACCCTCAAGGGCAGAGGGCAGCAGGAAAAAAAGCCTCAAACAGTATCAGGAATGTTATTAACTCACCACGACTGGAGATGACCGCATCTGTCGTTGACACTAGCAGACTGCTGACGACCAGCACCAGGAGCAGGGACGCGTTGCGAAGCAAAATAAATCGTAGAAAGCAATTAACTACGCCTCGTTGACTTCGATGGTGGTCACTGGTGGCGCTGCACTGATGGCCGCCCGCGATGGCTCTGAGGACGCTGGCTGATCCGCGGCACCGGCGCTTAGAATCTGCCGGATCAGCAGCCTGGAGACCGACGGTGAAGCCTCTGGTGCTACTGTTGCTGCTACTATTGCTAGTGTTTTTCTGAGCGCCACAATTGCCACGGGCACCGTCGCCTGCACTCACCACCATCGCCGCCGTCGTCGTCATCATACTGCCGCTAATGGCCGCCACCGGATGTGCTTGATGTGGCCGCCGCCAGGCGGTACTTAGTGGAGCAGCAGCAGTATTTGCTGCTGCCATCGCCACTCAACACCTAACTTTTCTCTCTGCCTTTTTTGCTTTTCACTCTCCCTTTCTTTCTCGTCAGTTGAATTGTACGTCTTGCCGGGAGGAAGGGAACCTCTACACTTAGCTTCTACAGCACAGTGGCTCTAATTTTTAATCTTTCTTAAACGCTTCCTTCAACCAGGTTCTCACCAGAGACCACAACGATACCTGTCGGACGCGGAGGACACCGTACACATTGAAACACACGCGCCTCGAACGGTGAACGAATGGAGACGGTGGTCACTAGATTGCTCACTCACTGTCGCGGGACACAAAAAAAAGAAAGATATCTAAGAGACTCTCTATCGACGCTACCACCTCCTATTTTGCCAGCTGTTTGGCCGCAAAAGGTGCTCCTTCATTATTCCCGGCCGCCGTAATTAACCACCGTAAACGGTTTTGTCCACGTTGCGCCACCAGCGCTCTGTCACACCATTCCAGCAGGAACCGATCACAGCAGGCTGTTTCGCGTGGCTGCTTCGAAATCAATTAGAAAGATACCTCCTCACAACACACTGCGCGCGCACTGGCGGACACAGGACAGCGCCCGATGGGACCTCTCACCCCGTTCGAAGAATGGCCACCGAATTCCTGGAGGATACGCGCGATAAGTGGGATCGCCAATTCTCTCAACTGCACCGGCCGCTACTGTTGCTCATTTGCCTGGGCTTCTTCCCCCGTTGTGTCTCTGCCACAGTCCCGCGCTGGATGGATAATTAAAATGCAATTACCAGTGCCACTCACACAGCACAACACACCCCGCCACGCGTCCTCGAGTGAGCTGCGCTCTTTTTCGTCTCGGTTCCGATCCAGTCTCGAACTCCAAGTGTGCTGCTGCGTGCCTCAACCGACGTAACGACGACGACAAAGCCGCGCCGGGAGAGAATCAAGTTCTGCGTGGAACCAGCACCGTTTCGAGATTTCTATCGCTTTTGGGGGTTTTGGGCCCGAAATCGAACGCCGCGCCCACTGGGAGATACGATTGGAAGTTCAAAATGGCGTTCGGTTTTTCAACAGTCTGCGGCAAAAGTCTGAAAGAAAAAGAAATGAATTGAAAATTAAACTTTAAACTACAGGCTTGAATTCAACGGAATATAATTGAACGGTGCACAAGACAATGCTAAAAAGAAAACTGGTTTTCCCGGGTTACATTAGTGGCGCAGATGTTCGCGTCACTGTCGCTCATTTCGCTTTGTCCTTTCGTTCCGACGATTGTTTTGTAAATGCATCAGCAACAGAACGAGAATAAAAATCACTCGTCAACAAACTCAATCTACATCTTAATTGCATTCCATTCAACTGCAGCCTGAACACAGTAGAAAGCTTTCTGCCCTCGTTCCGCGACCGTTACGAGTTTCGCGAAACGAACAGTTAAATTGAAATACGAAGAAAAACATGCTTGACTTTTTTCACCTAAAACTCAGCCAACATATTTACTTAATTCAATTGCAAAACAGCTTTCCGGGCTCATTATCGCAAACAAACGCTCCGCTTGACGCAGCCTACACGGAACCAGCCCGCGGGTGGTGTGAACTCCGTGACGTTACACCCCGGCCGCGGAACCGGAGAACCCGGAGCATACAGCATCAACTTCTAGCTGCGAGAGTGAATGAGGGTGTAAGTAAATTCATTTTGTTGCCACTTTTTAATTAATGAATTTTCTAACGATGACGAAGCCGTTGGAAATGTGCGAATTCGCTCGCTTCTTTCTAGCGGTTCCTCAGCCAGCAGGGAGGGTACCGTGTGTGAGTTCGTTTGTTGGGCGTACCCCAAAAAAATCTCGCTCCCAAGGGACCCCCGTCCACGGTCGGCTGTTGGCGCAAGCCTCGTGCACCCGTTCCGTACGCGCCGGTAATTTGCATACATATGCATTCTGCACCGGTGCTACCGTGGCACTTATGATTCAATCTCATCTCGGCGATGAAACTTTCCTTCGACAGCGTACGAGAGACCGTCTTGCACCGTCTTCTCGTCGGTGTCGCCGGAACAAAGCGGCTTCGTCTTGAGGCTGCAGAATAAAATACGAAACATGCACGAGTAGTTCTATCACTCGCTCTTTGCACGTGGCTGCGTGTGTGTTTCTCTCGCTCTCTCTCTGTCTCTCCCTCGGGAAACGGTTATGGTGTCGCTGGAAAATGTTGATTCTTCGCCATCTTCCCCTGTGCTGCTCGTTAACGACACATCTTTTGGCCGTAATCTTACCGTCGCCATCTCGTTCCGGGCGAACCCATCGTGTACAGGCTGTGCGAATTTTAAGTAGCGATTGCGGAAATTTCATCACCAACACGCCAGCAGCAGCAGCGGCAGCAGAGCAAAGAACGGTGTGTCTCTTAGGGATGCCAAAAATCTGAATTAATGCATGAATGCAGATCCTTCGCCACCGGGCCGCCGCATCCTGAGGCGTGTGAAATTACTCATTGCGCATTTATGAAGACGTCAACGCAGCCTGCACCACGGGGAATGCAGGCCCGAACCGCCGTGAACCCAACACCTCATCGACTAAGAGCCGTTAAGAGCGAACGTGAGCTCCGGGAGCATCCTTGCGAACCGGCTTCGTTATCTTCGTTCAAACAATCGAACTAATCACAACGATCGCGCGCACACACACAGCTAACCCCAAGGATTTCCCAAATGAACGGCACGTGCGGCTGATGCTGTTGCGGCCGCTGATGGTGGATTAAATGAGACTAGAATTAAATCAAATGAAACCGGAACAAAACGGCCCACTGCTTGCACGAGATTGCTTCTGAGCCGCGGAGGAACCACCAGAGAAAAAACAAACTTGAAACTGATTATGCATCCTCGACGACGAAGGACGATTTGCTGCACTCAAAGCCCAATCGGTGGGAAATGGAAGAAAATAGGGTCCCGTGGTGCACTCGCTTTAAGCCCCATCCGCTTCTTCCGGGACCGATTGAAACCAAGAATGCAACGATGTTCGGTGTCGCGTTCCGATCGATTGTTCCGCTGGGTAATCGATCGCCACCCGGTGCAACAGTCGGTGCAACTGCAGCACCCGAACCAATCTGTTCTGGCATTAGTCGAACGGTGCGAGAGCATCGCTTCGTTTCTGTTTTCTTTTCAAGGCCCGCCCCCCCCGGCACAGGAATGAGACATACGAATGCCCGTGGAAATGGTGGCTTTCATTGAAGTGCACCAGCCAAAGAAAGGACGACAGCAAGGCAGCTTCGCTGTCTGTGCGCATTCGATTGGAAGCAATTTAAATGCACACTTCTTGAGCTGCTCTGTGGTTTCTTCGCGTGGGCTTAAGAGTCAAAGCGAGCAACTTGCAACCCGGCAGTGGGCTCCGGCTTTTATGAGACACGGTCGGGAACGATTAATCGGAAGGAGGAAGCTAACGTCCGGGCACGGTTCGGGTTTGCAGCTCTTTATATAATTCTCCGAACGGCGGACTGCCATTGAGTGCAGACAGCGGACCCCCAGCGGTCCCCCAGGATGCTTGCTGTGGGGCGAGCCTTTTCGATTCAGACGCCACTCATAAGCAGTCTTCTAAACCGTGAAAAAGAAATAACGGCACGGCAGAAAATGCGATCTGAAGAGGTGCTTTCCCGGGAAAACCCTCGTTCGCGGCACAGTGGGAAATTTATCGCTCATTTCGCCGATCGCCGTGTTCGACCATCACTTCGCATCGTCCCAAAGAGAAAATCGCTTGAAGAGAAAAGTGTTGCTGTTGCTGCTGCCGCTTTGGTTTGGTTTTTCTTTTTCCACTCACTGGCCCGGGTTTTCCTGGCATTTTCTTCTACTTTCCGCTTTATTTTTTCGTATTTCATGTCCATCGCTCTCGATTGCTCGCCCCGGTGGTGAGCCCCGGGTTTATTTTCCATTAACCAGATATTGCCTTTTCGTGGTAAATCATTGCAAGACGAACGCGAAGGGCGTCCGGGAGGCGCTCAGGAAGACGCGGGGAAACGGGGAACGATCGAAGATATGAAAGCAGCGAGGGCAAACGGCTTCATTGGGCCCAGCGCAACGGACACAACCTTCGGGTCGCGGCTCCATCTAACCCGGTTCGAGGTGCTTTGCACGAGTGCTTTTCCGGTTTCCGGTTTCGTGCCCTGGACTTAGCGCACACACACACACACAGCGCCAGGGAAGGCACATGGGCTGACCGTATACCGACACTACAACGCTCCAATCCATCCTCCAGAGCGAGCGGAAATATAAACATAAAATTTTATTATAATACAACTGTGATTCAGATTAGGCCCCAGTTCGGACTCTCTTTCCGGCCTGCCGGCGGATCGGAGAAAGCATTGGGCATTCCTAGCGTTTTCTGCTTCTTCGCAGCGAACGGTTCGCACCGAATCCCTTCATCCGCGCCACTAGCGGCCGCCCCAGTGCGGGAACCAACGATCATTCCACCTGCGTCAGCGATTGGCCCGCACGCGAAACATGTTGCTGGAATCCGTTGAATTGGAAAACAAGAATTTTACGGTCCACGCTGCCCGTAATACGCAATTGTAGTCGTGCCGCTTTATTTTGCTCGTCGAAAATTACAAACAGATTCGGTTGATTTTGCGATCCGAGGAATTGTGAAAACAAGCAGCCCATATTCACCGTAACAAGCCACGGAACTTTTCTGCGGAAAAGTACTAATGTTCCTAAAACCTGAACATGAAGTTCGTTATTCTATGAAGTATACAATTCACATTGTTTTCCTAATAGTCTACAAATACATTAAAAAATTGGCAAACATTACATGAAATTATCATTGAATCTGTTGAACTGGTGATGATTTAATTTAAATCTTTTATAATATGCAAACATATTTCCATCATAATCTATCTATATATATAAAATTCAAGTTGTGTCTGTATGTCTCAAGTGAACTCCGAAACTACTGGACCGATTGACTCGAAATTTGGTATACAGGGGTTTTTGGGGCCGGGGAGTGCAATAGTCAAGGTTAGAAACCCCTCACCCCCCTCTTTCTTTGCCCTCCCATACAACTAACCGTTAAAAACATCAATTGCTCCACAAGTTATGAATCGAATTTCATCAAAACTTGCACAATAGTTGATGGTCACCCGAGAAACCATGTGACAAAATTTGGTCCTTGCAGGACGAGAGGAAGGGGGGGTCCCCATACAACCACAATCCTTAAAATACGTCCTAGGGCAATATGGGTATCGTTTCTTAGGTTTTGGTGGTCTCTAAATCGATTGGTTTCCCTTAAAAGCCTTTTCCTTCCTTCTTCCACCTATCACCACCCCTCATTCCATCCATCTTGGAGTAGTGTGATGTTGGGGGGAACTGCATAGTTTGCGTTAAATGTTTGAAGAAGGTGAAAGAGAGAGAGAGAGAGAGAGAGAAAGAGAGAGGGAGAGAGTGAGAGAGGGGGAGAGAGGGGAGAGAGAGGGAGAGAGAGGGAGAGAGAGAGATGGACAGGGAGATGGAGAGAGAGAGAGAGAGAGAGAGAGAGAGACAGAGATGGAGAGAGTAACAGAGATAGGGAGAAAGAGATAGAGATAGAGATAGAGATAGAGATAGAGATAGAGATAGAGATAG